>NC_064568.1:35087413-35392896 GCF_937001465.1 Orcinus orca | reverse complement strand
CTGTGTAGCTTGCAATTGCTTGAAATACATCAGCTAAACCGAACTAAAAGATAATCTCAACGTCATATTTTGGCGTGCCTTCTCAGAGTAAACAAGGAGTTTTTTCTTCCCCCCAAAGAAGTCAGCTGATTTTTTTTTTTTTTTTTTTTGCCATACGCGGGCCTCTCACTGCTGTGGCCTCTCCCGTTGCGGAGCACAGGCCCCGGACGCGCAGGCTCAGCGGCCATGGGTCACGGGCCCAGCCGCTCCGCGGCATGTGGGATCCTCCCGGACCGGGGCACAAACGCGTGTCCCCTGCATCGGCAGGCGGACTCCCAACCACTGTGCCACCAGGGAAGCCCCAACTGATTTTTAAAGTGTTTGGAATAGCATAGATCTTTCCTGGTGTGATCTGGAAAGGTCTTTGAAAAAGGTATCATTGACTATAAAAAGGGAGCAGTCTTTGGATTTTTTGTCCTTCAAACTGGAGATGGGTAGTGCAAAAGAGGTTTCAGAGGCAAAGCCAATGAGTTTGTTTCAACCTTCTTCAGACAGGCAGAGGGTAAATGAATTGATATTAACATCATGAAAGGGAAGAGAACTGACCTTTTTATGAAAGTATGGGTTAGGTCTGCATCTATTAGACCTAAGTATTTCATAGGTCTGAGCAGAGCAAAGCCAGCTGCTGACTGTGCAATGTTGTGGTGTGGCCGGGCCTTCTGTTGTAGGGTCACCTGTCCTCCAAGATGCAGATGGGGTGAAAAAAGACCATTTTGAAAGCTGAGGGGAAAACACAGACCTGACTTCCTTTTGATCTTCTACCCAGCTTTTGAATCCAGTTTTATTTAAAACCATCACCATCAGATGTATGTACACTAAAATACTTGACTTTTAACTTTATTTTTTTATTTTTTGGCCCTGTCACACGGCATGTAGGATCTTAGTTCCCCGACCAGGGATTGAACCCACGCCCCCTGCAGTGGAAGCGCAGAGTCTTAAGCACCGTACCGCCAGGGAAATCCTTTGACTTTTAACTTTAAACAAAAAATATAAGCAACAAACCCGTGAGGACTCAGTAGCACTTCATCCAATAAATAGTTAGGCACTTTGATTTTGTATAGAATTAATTGACCAAACAATCTTGACCCAACAGTTCCAGGGTAAGAACATTGATAAACTACATCCAAACTCTGCCATGATGACAAAGCACCACATTCTGGTACTTTCATCTTTTAATATGCTCCTTGCTATAGGTGAGGAAAAGGTTTTCCTCAAACTTTTTTTTTTTTTTTTTTTTTTCGGTACACGGGCCTCTCTCTGCTGTGGCCTCTCCCGTTGCGGAGCACAGGCTCCGGACGCGCAGGCTCAGCGGCCATGGCTCACGGGCCCAGCCGCTCCGCGGCATGTGGGATCTTCCCGGACTGGGGCACGAACCTGCGTCCCCTGCATCAGCAGGCGGACTCTCAACCACTGCGCCACCAGGGAAGCCCGTGAGTGGTTTTTTTTAAATTAATTTTTTTTGGAGTATAGTTGATTTACAATGTTGTATTAGTTTCTACTTTACAGCAAAGTGAATCAGTTATACATATATATCCACTCTTTTTAATTTTATTTATTTTATTTTTTAATTTTAATTTTTTTCGCCATGTAGCTTGCAGGATCTTAGTTCCCCTATGAGTGACTGAACCTGGGCCCTCGGCAGTGAAAGCCTGGAGTCCCAACCACTGGACCACCCAGGGAATTCCAATATCCACTCCTTTTTTTTTTTTTAAACATCTTTATTGGAGTATAATTGCTTTACAATGGTGTGTCAGTTTCTCCTTTATAACAAAGTGAATCAGCTATACATATGCATATATCCCCATATCTCCTTCCTCTTGCATCTCCCTCCTACCCTCCCTATCCCACCCCTCTAGGTGGTCACAAAGCACTGAGCTGATCTCCCTGTGCTATGTGGCTGCTTCCCACTAGCTATCTATTTTACATTTGGTAGTATTTATAAGTCCATGCCACTCTCTCACTTTGTCCCAGCTTATACTTCCCCCTCCCCATGTCCTCAAGTCCATTCTCTACATTGGCATCTTTGTTCCTGTCCTGCCTCTAGGTCCTTCAGAACCATTTTTTTTTTTTAGATTCCATATATATGTGTTCACATACAGTATTTGTTTTCTCTTTCTGACTTATTCACTCTGTATGACAGACTCTAGGTCCATCCACCTCACTACAAATAACTCAATTTCGTTTCTTTTTATGGCTGAGTAATATTCCATTGTATATATGTGCCACCTCTTCTTTATCCATTTATCTGTCGAAGGACACTTAGGTTGCTTCCATGTCCTGGCTATTGTAAATAGAGCTGCAGTGAACATCGTGGCACATGACTCTTTTTGAATTATGGTGTTCTCAGGGTATTTGCCCAGTAGTGGGATTGCTGGATCATATGGTAGTTCTATTTTTAGTTTTTTAAGGAACCTCCATACTGTTCTCCATAGTGGCTGTATCAATTTACATTCCCACCAACAGTGCAGGAGGGTTCCCTTTTCTCCACATCCTCTCCAGCATTTATTGTTTGTAGATTTTTTGACGATGGCCATTCTGACTGGTGTGAGGTGATAGCTCATTGTAGTTTTGATTTGCATTTCTCTAATGATTAATGATGTTGAGCATTCTTTCATGTGTTTGTTGGCAATCTTCTTTGGAGAAATGTCAATTTAGTTCTTCTGCCCATTTTTGGATTGGGTTGTTTGTTTTTTTGATATTGAGTTGCATGAGCTGCTTGTAAATTTTGGAGATTAATCCTTTGTCAGTTGCTTCATTTGCAAATATTTTCTCCCATTCTGAAGGTTGTCTTTTCGTCTTCTTTATGGTTTCCTTTGCTGTGCAAAAGCTTTTAAGTTTCATTGGGTCCCATTTGTTTATTTTTGTTTTTATTTCCATTTCTCTACGAGGTGGGTCAAAATGGATCTTGCTTCCACTGTTTTTTAGATTCTTTTCCCATGTAGTTCATTACGGAGTACTGAGTAGACTTCCCTGTGCTATATAGTAGGTCCTTATTAGTTATCTATTTTATATATAGTAGTGAGTATGTCAATCCCAATCTCCCAATTTATCCCTCCCTGCCTTTCCCCCTTTGGTAACTATAAGTTTGTTTTCTACATCTGTGACTCTATTTCTGTTTTATAAATAAGTTCATTGTACCATTTTTTTAGATTCCACATGTAAGTGATATCATATGATATTTGTCTTTCTCCGTCTGACTTGCTTCACTCAGTCTGACCGTCTCTAGGTCCATCCATGTCACTGCAGATGGCAGTATTTTGCTCTTTTTTATGACCAAGTAATATTCCATTGTATAAACCTGAGTGTTTTTATGCTAGATTGGATGAAGAATGGAAGTCGTGGAGAGATGATGGGATGAAGGGTATGAGCTAAGTGTAGCAAACTGGGGGAAACTCAGCAAGGCTTGTTTGTTCAAATTCCTCCCTGTGTCCCTTTTTCTTCAAAGATAGCAATGCTCCTTCCTCTGGGTATTTGGAGAGCACCTCTCACATGAGGGTTTTATGACCTGCTTCAGGGAAAGGTCAGAAGGTCCTTCCTGCGCAAGCCGTTTCTCAAGTTCTTTCAGGTAGAAATATCCAATATGCCAAGGTGCCCTATTTTGGGGTAGCATGTCCTGAACCCTGTCACTGCCATAGAAATATTCATCTCTCATATCAAACATCCATACAAATTATTTCCTTTAATATGCAACCCAGGGCAAGGAAGTGATGTTTATCCTTGTTTCATCTAAGGGAAGATGGGTGCTCTGATAGTGAAGTGACAGAGCCTGTCTCCGCACGGGCGGAGCCAGCACCCACTGCCAGGGTGCCCATCCCCCACTCTGCCTCACTACCCATAGACGCTGGAATCTCAGCCACTTGGCGTCCAAGGAACCATGTAGCAAAACCGATAAACAAATGCTAATGTGCCAGTGGTGGTTTAGAGGACCATTCCCAGGTACCCCACTAGCTGCTTTCATAGTGAATGTTTCAGGAAAATATGAAAGATGGTTTTGGCTAGTAAGATAATGGAGGGTTGTGAAACAAAAAAAAGGAGAGACAGAAAAATTCTGGCATCCATAAAATTTTGTTAGATGCATTAAAAAGTTTTGGGATGCTTTTGGGAAGACCCTCATGATTGACTTAACTCAGTTCTGTGACTGAAGTTTTCTTTTTCTTGGAGCTGCCACAGGCTTCCTTGTCTCTTGCTCCTTCACTGCTGAACAACTCAGTATATTCCAAGTGAATCTTGAAAGCTCTGTCCTGGCTTCCCTTCCTCTCTGCCAGTGGGCTGTGCAGAGACTTCCGTGCTCTGAAGCTCCCATTTAATGGTCAGCTCTGGATATCGGGGCCTGATGATTCAATCTGTGAAATGTCCAGGATCTTTACTTTTTTTTTTGGACTATATTAAAACATTGAGATGTAATTGACAAAGAAAATGATATTAGTTTCAGGTGTACAACATAATGATTTGATATTTGTATGTCTTGCGAAATGATCACTGCAATAGTCCAATTAACATCTATCACCATATGTAGTTACAAATTTTTTTTCTTGTGATGATAAGTTTTAAGATCCACTCTCTTAGCAATTTTCAAATATGTAATACAGTATTGTTAAGTATAGTCTCTATGCTGTACATGACATCCCCAGGACTGGTTTACTTTATAACTGGAAGTTTGTACCTTTTGACTCCCTTCACCTCATTCCCCCCGCCCCCTGCCTCTGCCAATCATCGGTCTGTCTTCTGTATCCATAAGTTCAGTTTCTTTGTTTTATTTTATTTTTTTTTAGACACCACATATAAGTGAGCTCATACAGTATTTGTCTCTCTCTGTCTGATTTATTTCACTTAGCATAATGCCCTCAAAGTCCATCCACGTTGCAAATGGCAAGATGTCCTTCTTTCTTATGGCTAACAATATTCTATTTTATAAATATTTGTATATATCTTCTATTATATACATATACATACCACATTTTCTTTATCCATACGTCCATCAATAGATGTTTACTTTTTTTTTCTTAGCCTTTCTCTGCTTATTAGAGTCACTGGGAGTTCAGAGGGGTAGTTAGAAGGGGTACTGTTATAAAGCAGTATATGGTAAGTGCCAAATGAATGGTCCTACTATGCCAGCCAGGGCTGTGTCCCAGATGAAGGGCACTCAGAGAAGCCACACGGAGGAGCAGAGTCTGGGCCTGAGCTTCAGTGGTGGGTGGGGTTAGGACGGACTGAGGGGAGAGGAAAGGATGCCAACTCCCTTCTTTTTCTATATGTTTTCGTTACAGAGAAAACCATGTGGGTTCTCTTTGGGGTTACATTCTTGAATAATATTTCTTGGAACACTCTCGGAAAGAATGTTCTCCTTTTCTCCTGTTTGCTGGGATATGCTAGAGCAGTATCTCACCAGTAGCTTTAAGAAGCCCAACATCTGAGCATTTCATACCAGAAGGTCAAACAAGAACTCCAGTCCTGGCTCCATCGCGTGATGGCCGGCACCACCGGAGAAATCATTTAACTTCTCTGGATCTGTTTTCTCATCTGAAAAAATAGGGTTAATAATTTCTACCTCCCGGGCTTGTAGAAATTGGGAACTTTGCCCACACTGAGAAAACGTCGGCAATTAGCTAACATAGTGCCTAACACATAGGAAGGGCTCTGTCAATGACAAGGTTCTTGTCCCTCCTTATAGGCCATAAATAACAGATTTGTTTTGTGAGTAGGGAAGAGACATCATGGCTCCTGACAGCATGTGAATAAGGTGGTACCTCTGCTGAAATGCTTGTCTCTGGAATCGTGGTCAGCCTTTCTGGAAACCTAAGCCTGACCTCTTGCTGGTGGCCGTCCACAGATGCTGTTCCTTGTCTGGAGAATGAATGGGGGCCCCAGGGTCACACTTCCTGGTACATTGCCATCCACAAGCCTCAAGAGCCCCGGAACACATGTGCACTGTCAAGAAGATCAAAGGACAGCAGCGTTCAGGATGAAAAAGTGCTGAGGCCAGGCATATATGTTAAAGTGAGGATCTTTGTTAGCCAAGGACAAGTGCACATTGCTAGGTAATCAGAAGTTTCCCCGTGAGCTAGCCCAGCACGGAGTTACAGTAATTTTTCTTGCACATATTTTTCTGGGTGGCCTTCTAAAGCCCTTTGATAGTGCAATCAGATGGGGCAGACACACTGGTTAAACCTGCTCTCTACTAAGAGAGGGGGAGTAATGGCTTCTGTGCTGTATTTAATTAATTAAAATATCTTACTGGGAAAGTGGCCATCACGAGGGGGAGAATCTGTTTTGAGAGCTTGTTGTAAGCCTAGGAATTGAAGAAAGGGGGAGGTTGCATTATTACAGACCCCCTAGCAAGCTAAATAACATCCATTTGAAGGCTAAATAAAATTTCAGAGTGAATCAGGTATACACCTATAAGTCCTGTGTCTTTATGCTCTAGGGTTTCTGTTGAATTAATAATAATAAGAACAATAACAACAAATGACAAAATACTTCCAGTCAGAGAAACGGATCCAAGGCAGAAAATCCCCTAAAACCCCAAAAGGTAAAGCTACCTGTTTTAACATTTGCTACTAACATGGGAAGGGAGGCTCCTTTGTGGCTCTGAGGAATTGTCTCCACTGGGCAACCAGTCTCTGGCACAGCAAGGCCACTGTCTTCCAAGTGTGCAGGGGCCTCTGTTCTCTATTTCTTCCCTGGACACTCAGAGTTAGTAAAGAGGGATTGGATTCGTGTTTAAGAAAGTGTTTATTCTTTGGGAGATGAGGTTAGGGTTGGTGTTGGGAACAGGGCCTTGGAGAAGCTCTTAGAGGTGAGAAAATAATGTTATTGTTACTACCCTCTTTCCCTCTTTTTCTCACCTTATTAAATAGTGAAAGAAGGGTCACTTTTTTTTTTATTTTTTTTATTTTTAATGACTTATTAGAACAAATACCTATAGATATCATTATATATATGATATATAAATTAATTATACAATATATCATGTATTAATTATTAAAACATACTCTGGTAAATATTATATATTCAATATGAAACAGGAGGAAAGGGGGCAGGGCACAACCTTTAAAAGAATTACATAGCCCGAGGACACAACATAAACTGATTAGAACAAAATAGGTCCAAGATGGCGGACGAGTCTACTTCCACTAGACCTTGAGCCTCAGTATACACTCATTGTAACACATCAGCAAGCTAAGCGACACACCCACAGGTGCCACGACAGTTCCAAGGATGACCATAAAGGTCAAAAAGTGGGCGGTGGCTCAATTCCTAGAAATCCCCACCCCTTCCCCAAAATAGCTGGAATACTCCTCCCACTCATCAGCGTATGAAATTACTCACCCCTATAAAACTAACAACCCCATACCCTGGTGCTGCCCTCGCCTTCTTTTTTTTTTTTTATTTTTTTTATTTTTTTTTATAGGTATACCTGGATTTAATTCTCACTTCTACCACTTGGTAGCTGGATAGCCTTAGGCAAGTTTCATACCTCCCTGAAATTCACTTAATTCAGTCTGTAAAATGGCATAATAACTTATTATAGCATCCTTTTAGGAATTTTAAATCAGTTCTTGAAATAAAAGTACACAATATATAGACAAGTATGGAATCCTCAATAGATGTTTGACCTTTCATTTCTCCAGTGTCCCACCCGCATCAAATAAAGAAAAATACTTTTTAAAATTTACGAATATTTCATTGTTGTAAAGTTAAAGCCATAAAAATAATCAAATGGCCTACTATCATACCGTTAGAAGAAAAAAAGAAAGGTGTTCATGAGAGTTCCATATTAGAATACAAGTTTTCCTTAGGCACCTGTTTATGTATGCTATTCTGCTCTTTACAATAAATAATTAAATTTAAAAGACTTAATTCCTCACTTTAAGACCTTATTAGTTTACAAATTACATATTGACCTATGCTAAATTTTATACCGACCCATGCTAATGAATTCAGTACAGAAAACAAAAAACACTGCACTCAAGCAAACTACATATATATATATATATATATATATATATATATATAACTTATATGAGGATTGCTACTCCAGCTTTCTTTTGGTTTCCATTTGCATGAAATACCTTTTTCCATCCCCTTACTTTCAGTCTGTATGTGTCTCTAGGTCTGAAGTGGGTCTCTTGTAGACAGCAAATATATGGGTCTTGTTTTTGTATCCATTCAGCCAATCTGTGTCTTTTGGTGGGAGCATTTAGTCCATTTACATTTAAGGTAATTATCGATATGTGTGTTCCCATTCCCATTTTCTTAATTGTTTGGGGTTTGTTATTGTAGGTCTTTTCCTTCTTTTGTGTTTCTTGCCTAGAGAAGTTCCTTTAGCAGTTGTTGTAGAGCTGGTTTGGTGGTGCTGAACTCTCTCAGCTTTTGCTTGTCTGTAAAGGTTTTAATTTCTCCATCAAATCTGAATGAGATCCTTGCTGGGTAGAGTAATCTTGGTTGCAGGTTTTTCTCCTTCAACACTTTCAATATGTCCTGCCACTCCCTTCTGGCTTGCAGAGTTTCTGCTGAAAGATCAGCTGTTAACCTTATGGGGATTCCCTTGTGTGTTATTTGTTGTTTTTCCCTTGCTGCTTTTAATATGTTTTCTTTGTATTTAATTTTTGACAGTTTGATTAATATGTGTCTTGGCGTATTTCTCCTTGGATTTATCCTGTATGGGACTCTCTGTGCTTCCTGGACTTGATTAACTATTTCCTTTCCCATATTAGGGAAGTTTTCAACTATAATCTCTTCAAATATTTTCTCAGTCCCTTTCTTTTTCTCTTCTTCTTCTGGAACCCCTATAATTCGAATGTTGGTGCGTTTAATGTTGTCCCAGAGGTCTCTGAGACTGTCCTCAGTTCTTTTCATTCTTTTTTCTTTATTCTGCTCTGCAGTAGTTATTTCCACTATTTTATCTTCCAGGTCACTTATCCGTTCTTCTGCCTCAGTTATTCTGCTATTGATCCCATCTAGAGTACTTTTAATTTCATTTATTGTGTTGTTCATCGTTGCCTGTTTCATCTTTAGTTCTTCTAGGTCCTTGTTAACTGATTCTTGCATTTTGTCCATTCTATTGTCCATTCTATCTCCAAGATTTCGGATCAACCTTACTATCATTATTCTGAATTCTCTTTCAGGTAGACTGCCTATTTCCTCTTCATTTGTTAGGTCTGGTGGGTTTTTATCTTGCTCCTTCATCTGCTGTGTGTTTTTCTGTCTTTTCATTTTGCTTATCTTACTGTGTTTGTGGTCTCCTTTTTTGCAGGCTGAAGGTTCGCAGTTCCTGTTGTTTTTTGTGTCTGTCCCCAGTGGCTAAGGTTGGTTCAGTGGGTTGTGTCGGCTTCCTGGTGGAGGGTACTAGTGCCTGTGTTCTGGTGGATGAGGCTGGATCTTGTCTTTCTGGTGGGCAGGTCCACGTCTGGTGGTGTGTTTTGGGGTGTCTGTAGACTTATTGTGATTTTGGGCAGCCTCTCTGCTAATGGGTGGGGTTGTGTTCCTGTCTTGCTAGTTGTTTGGCATAGGATGTCCAGCACTGTAGCTTGCTGGTCGTTGAGTGAAGCTGGGTGCTGGCGTTGAGATGGAGATCTCTCGGAGATTTTTGCTGTTTGATATTATGTGCAGCTGGGAGGCCTCTTGTGGACCAGTGTCCTGAAGTTGGCTCTCCCACCTCAGAGGCACAGCACTGACTCCTGGCTGCAGCACCAAGAGCCTTTCATCCACAGGGCTCCTTAATTTGGGATGATTCGTTGACTATTCAGGTATTCCACAGATGCAGGGTATATCAAGTTGATTGTGGAGCTTTAATCCGCTGCTTCTGAGGCTGCTGGGAGAGATTTCCCTTTCTCTTCTTTGTTCTCACAGCTCCCAGGGGCTCAGCTTTGGATTTGGCCCCGCCTGTGCGTGTAGGTCGCCGGAGGGCGTCTGTTCTTTGCTCAGACAGGACGGGGTTAAAGGAGCCGCTGATTCGGAGGCTCTGGCTCACTCAGGCCGGGGGGTAGGGAGGGTCACGGAGTGTGGGGCGGGCCTGCAGCGGCAGAGGCCGGCGTGACGTTGCAGCCTGAGGCGCGCCGTGCGATCTCCCGGGCGAGTTGTCCCTGGATCCCGGGACCCTGGCAGTGGCGGGCTGCACAGGCTCCCCGGAAGGGCGTGTGGCTAGTGACCTGTGTTCGCACACAGGCCTCCTGGTGGCGGCAGCAGCGGCCTTAGCGTCCCATGTCTGTCTCTGGGCTCCACACTTTTAGCCGCGGCTCGCGCCCGTCCCTGGAGCTCTCTCAAGCAGCGTTCTTAATCCCCTCTCCTCGTGCACCAGGAAACAAAGAGGGACGTAAAAGTCTCTTGCCTCCTCGGCAGGTCCAGACTTTTCCCCGGACTCAGAAGGGTCACTTTTTTGAAATGCTTGAAAACAGCTTTTTCACACTCTAGGCAGCAGACTAAATTCTTGTTCAGGGTGGCCTTTGGGCTGGAAAGTTGGATAGTCACTTGGTGGAAAAGGGAAATTAAAGGTAGTTTTAACCATGTGAAGAAAAACCTAGGTACAGTCCTTTATTGTTACTTATTGATGGTGTTATATGCAGACTCCATTTCGATGGGGATCTGAGCCTTTGTAGAGTGATGTCCTAAGACACCTCAGGAAAGGATACTCTAATTAGAGTAGTGGACTTGAAAGGTGGTAGAAGAAAGATTTTCTTTAGGGGGTGTTTTTTTTTAATAAGTTAAAAAAATTTATTTATTTATTTGGTTGTGCCAGGTCTTAGTTGCAGCAGGCGGGCTCCTTGGTTGTGGCACATGGGCTCCTTAGTTGCGGCACGTGGGCTCCTTAGTTGTGGCATGTGAACTCTTAGCTGCGGCATTCAAGTGCGATCTAGTTCCCTGACCAGCGATCAAACCCGGGCCCCCTGCATTGGGTGTGCAGAGTCTTAACCACTAAGCCACCAGGGAAGTCCCTTTAGGGGGTGTTTTTGCCACCCAAAAGCCATAGGGTAAACTTTCTCTGCCCCTAAGGGTCATTATATTTCTGAAGTTAATGATTAATTGAGGTGATGAATCCTGCGTCCCCTCTACCCCTTCCTACCATATCCAAAGCCTAGGGGTTTTTTTCTTTTTTTTTGGTTTGGTTTTGTTTTCAGTGTAAGTAAGGATTGAGCATCAGTTATCACTGTGTAACGTAGGTCAAACCTTAATTTCAATATCTTTAGTGTTGAATAATTATTTCAATGGAAAATGAAATTTAATTCTCTTCTTTTTAAAAACATTTGAAACAAAATATTTCAGGGTGTTCAGATTGCCCAAGATAGTTGAGCTCATAGTGAGATATCCCTAAATATCCAGTCAGGCTGAGAAGATTTGGCATATACGTTAAAAGTTAGAGTTAATTAAAAGCATGTGGCGACACTGATTAAAATCGGGAGATGAAATCATGATTGCAGTGGTTTTTAACCTGGGGCCTGTGAATGGCCTTTAGAAATTCTCTGACTGCCCTGGGATTAAAAGCAATGTTTTGTGTGTCTGTGCTTTTGTCTCAGAAGGGGATTGGTGGCCTCCATCAGATTCTCAAAAGGGTCCATGTCTCCCCAAAAGGTTAAGAACCACAAACATTTAAAAATGCCCAGTACGTAGGATTAAATTTTAAAAATTGATAAAAAGAAACTTCTCTGGTCATCTATACCTTCTCTTTTTACATTAAAGGCTTAGAATATTAGATATAGGATATACAACCTATAAAAATTCATTCTAGTATGAATTTAAAATCCCAATGCAATGATTATAAAAATTATTTCACAAATAGAGAAGCTCGATTGAAAAGGAGATGCCTTGTCTTAGGATGTGAGATGGCCTTAATAAATTCAAATGAAAAATTTCCTGGGAACTGGAGGACTGAAAAGATGGACACCCTGGTGCTGTGGGTGGAAAATGTCACCTGAGCGCCACTGGGAGGCGCTGTGGCACAGGGAATAAAAGGAACCGAGGTCTAATGAGCCCTCAGCTTCCAACTCCAGTGAGACCGTGGACAGGTCCTTTAATCTCACACTGGGTCAGTTTGTTAACTGCAAAATAGAGATATTCTGTTTCAATGAGACTAAGGTATGATAGCAAAGCGCTTTTTAAAAGTACACCATGGCCATTAAAATAACTGTTGATAAGGATTGCCAAGATACATTATAAGCATAGAAGAGTAAGGTGCAGAGTAGTTATAGTATGATGGTTTTGTGTATGAATTTTTATCCAAACATGTATATGCTGATAATATATGCCATTATGATTATTATTTACTAGAAAGGTAAACAAAAAACTGTGGTTACTGTTGGGGAACCAGGAGTGGGGAGGTATTTTTTTCTGTTAAAAATACTGCTTCTCCCCTGGCTTCTCTAGAGCAGTCCGTACTTGTTCTCTCCAGGTCCTCTCTTCCCATTCTCTTTCAAAGAGTTTTTGATGGTGAGTTTGAAACAGATATAACTGTAGAGTGGATAGTAGAATGAACCCAAGGGTGCTCCTCACCCAGCCTTAACAGGGATCAATCATGGCCAATTTTATTTCATCTACACCCTTATTCATTTCTCCTTTCCCATATTTTGAAGCAAATTTTATATAGCATATCCCTTTATCTGTAAATATTTTAGTGTGTATTACTAAAAGATAAGGACCCTTTTACCATAACTAATACCTTAAAAATTAACTATTTCTTGATATCATTCAATATCTCATCAGTGTTGAAATTTCTAATGGTTTCATCTCTGTCATAACTTTTTTATAGGGTTTGAAACAGGATTCAAATGTCCATATAATGCATTTCTTCTTTTTCTCTCTGTTTCTGAATCTGTTGCTCTTTCTCTGTCTCCCCTCCCTTGTAATTTGTCTGTTGAGGAAACTATGATCCTTTTTCTTTAGAGTTTTTCATAATCTGGATTTTGCCAATTGTATCCCTGTGGTGTAATTTAATGAGTTTCTCTGCCCTCTGTATCTCCTAAGAATTGGTAGCTGAATTTAGAGGCTTGATCGGATACAGGTTTGATTTTGGGGGTGTGGGACGAGGATGACTTTATAGCTGCCGGTGTGTTCTTCCGTCAGGGGGCTTATAAAGTCTGTTTGCTTTTCTCCTTGAGATGCTAGTTGCTCTTGATGATCAATGCCTGTTTCCATTAATTCATTAGGGGTTCCAAAATATATTAGGTGATATTCTAATGTTATCGTTCCCTTTTCATTTATTTACTAGCTGGAATAATTCTATTTTTTAAATTAAAAAAATTTTATTTATTTAGGCTGCACCGGGTCTCAGTTGCGGCACGTGAGATCTTTGTTGCAGCATGTTTAGTTGTGACATGCGGGACCTTTAGCTGCGGCATGCGGGATCTTTAGTTGCGGCGTGTGAACTCTTAGTTGCGGCATGTGGGATCTAATTCCCCGACCAGGGATCAAACCCGGCCCCCCTGCATTGGGAGCCTGGAGTCTTACCCACTGGACCACCAGTGAAGTCCCTGGAATACATTTTAAAAGATAAATTTACCTTCATTTACTATTTGGATACCCAATGGTACAATTTATATAAGAAAAACAAGATAAATTCTTTGATTTTTAAAAAATTCACCAGTCTCAGAATAATGAGTTGGTCCCCTAGCATCCTCAATTTGGATTTTCTGGGTGATTTTTTTCAAGTATTATTATGAACTCATGTATTTAAACATATTAGATGTGTTTCAGTCCATTACAGCTGTTATTCATATTGATGCACGAATTTTCCCATTCCCACTCTCTCTTAAACTCACTTCAGTAATCCCCACCACTTTTGTCAGTGTCACCATTGGCCTACAGGTCACAAAATCCAATAGTCAACTCTGAGTTCTCTTTTTTAAAAGATTTTTTTAAATGGAGATATACCACATACCATAATATTCACTCTTTTAATGTATACAGTTCAGTGGGTTTTTAAGTTTATTCACAAAGTTGTGCAGCCGTCTCCATTCTCTAACCACAGAACACTTGGACTTCCCTGGCCATCCAGTGGTTAAGACTCCGCGCTTCCACTGCAGGGGGCGTTGGTTCTATCCCTGGTTAGGGAAGTTCCACATGCCATGGGGTGCAGCAACCCCCCCCCAAAACAACAACAACAAAAACACCCAACGAAAACAAAAAACAGAGGCCAGAACACTTTCATCACCTCACACCCATAGCAGTGAATCCCCGTTTCTCCCTCCCCCAGCTTCTGGTAACCACTAACCTACTTTCTGTCTCAATGGATTTGTGTATTCTGGACGCACTATATGAATGGACTTGTACAGTATGTGGCCTTTTGCGACGGGCTTCTTTCACTTACCGTAATGTTTTCAAGGTTCATCCGCATTGTAGCGTGAATCCTGAGTCCTCATCTTGCCCTGTCAGGAGCATTTGACGTGACTGATCATGTTGTTTGTTCTTTTGACTGCTGGAGCACCCTCTCTCTTACGTGCCTCTCACCACTCTGGCTGCATCTTCTCAGTCTTCTTTGATGCTTCCTCCTTATTGTCCAGTCCTCTTAATGTCGGTGAGCCCGGGGCTCAGACATCAGACCTCTTCTACTTCTTTTTTTTTTTGGCTGTGCCACGCGGCCTGTGGGATCTTAGTTTCCCGACCAGTAATCGAGCCCGTGCCCCCTGCAGTGGAAGCGTGGAGTCTTAACCACTGGACCGCCAGGGAAGTCCCAGACTTCTTTATACTCACTCCCCAGGGGCCCTCATCCAGTCTCATGGGTTTACATCCCATACAAATGCCATCAACTCCTGAATTTGTATTCCTAGCCAGGACGTTTCCTCTGAATTCCAGAGCTATAACTTCATCTCTTTTTGGATGTCTCACATGCACTGCAAAAGCAACATGTCCAAAATTGAACTCCTGAGTCACCACACCCTCCTGCTTTCCAATTTGTTCCTCCTACAGCCTTCCATCTAGATGCTTTGACCAAAAACTTCGTAGTCATGCTTGACTGTTTTTCTTACTCCCCACGTCACATCTATCAGCAAATCCTGCTGGCCTTTCCTTCAAAATACATCCAGAATCCAGCTCCTTCTCATTACCTTCATGGCTAAATCCCCTTGTCTAAGCCCCCATCACCTCTTGTAGGATAATTGCAATAAATTCCTGACTGGCATCCCTCTGCCAACCCCTTATGGTATATTCCTAGCAGCTCGAGAGGTCATTCTATAGCCTAAGTCAGATCATGTGTCTCTTCTGCTCAGAACTGTTCAGTGGATCCCCATGTTGGGCAGAATAAAAGCTGAAGTTCTTACAGTGTCTTGCAAGCCCTCCGTGATGCGCCCTCCCCTCACTCCATCACACTCACTTCCTGCTGCTCTCTGCCTTGCTTTCTCTGATTCATCCTCACTGGATTCCTTGCTATTCCTCATAGACGACTCACATGTTCTCACCTCCAGGCCTTTGCACTTACTGTTTTTCTGCTAGAATGCTGTTCCTCCAGACACCTCAATTCCTCATCTTTCAGTTCTGTGTTTATATGTCACCTAATTGATGAAGCTCATTCTATTTAAAATAATAACGTGTACCCAACCCCTTCCCCATTCCCTATGCCACTTTCTCTGCTTTTCTTTTTTTCCAAAGCACTTACCTACTGACACATACACGCACCCATAAATATATGCATCCACATGTGCACACATTCTCCACCTATGCCTGCATACGTGCACACACACACCTACTTGTTTACTTGTTTGTTTGCCTATTGCCTGTCTTCCCCACTAGAAGGTAAGCTTTGTGGATACAGGAACGTAATTTTTTTCCCTGCTGTAGTCCCAGCACCTAGAATAGTACTTGGCAAACCATAGGCTCTCAATATATTTTTATGGAATAAGTGAATGAATTGTGTGAATACTTCTTTCCCTGACAGAGACAAATGGCAAGAGCAGGAACTTTAAAGCATTATTTTGGTGCCTTCTGCTTCTGCTTCCTTTCTAAAACTCAGCTGGTCAGGAATGACACAGTCCCTCCGAGCTCTGGGCTCACACAGATTCCTCCTGGACGTTTAGTCAGCACGTCTTCCCCTTTGATCTCCCGCAGCGTCCCTGGGGAGTCAACATTTAGGCCCATCTGCGAGCCTGGCACAGAGCCTTCCTTCCCTCCAAATGTATGGATGATTGGCTTTTGGGTAGAGATGCTAAACAAAGAAAGGAAGATTATCTTTTGGGCTGTGGATTACTTCCAAAAGCTAAATGTGATAGAAGCGCTATCACAAAGGCTAGCGCACACAAGTAGCTTGAAAAACTGGCTTGAGCATTTCTGCTTGCTACAGATAGAGGAGAAAAGAACTTCTAAATGTAGAATTTCCCAAACCATCAGACTTTTAGAATCAGGAGGGCATTTCCTTCCCTCCCTCTCTCCCTCCCTTCTTGACTTGGCTCCCCTCCCCTCCCCTCCCCTCCCTCCCTCCCTTTCTTCCTTCCTTCCTCAAATAGACACAAAAGGCCAGAGAAATGAGGCAGATCTCCAGAGTCACACAATTAACAGCAGAGTCAGAACCCAAACTCAGGTTTCCTAATTCTCACTCTTTAGAATATATTATGCCGCCTTGCCAGTAAACAAGGAAATAGTCAGGAGAATGCTCAATTAAATATTTTTGGGGAAGTTAACCACTTAGGTCTCAAAAAGCTCAGTGTCCGTGGACAAGTAATTAGAGTATCACCCAAGAGATGGAAAAATGAACACTTCTTGGTCTTTAGCCACTCTAAAGTTTCCAGTTTTCCTCTCTAATCCTGTAGATTTCTCCCAAGGCTATTTATTTTCAGCTCAAATCATTATTTGCTCATTTGCTTGCAGACAGTTTATAACCTTCTTTGGGCAAGAGAGAACAGAGAGGGTCACAAGGAAAATGTGTTATTTAAAAAAATTATTACAAAACAAATTTTTAATTTTTTTGGCCATGTTGTGCAGCTTGCAGGATTTTAGTTCCCTGACCAGGGATCGAACCCAGGCCCAGAGCAGTGGAAGCGTGGAGTCCTAACCACTGGACTGCCAGGGAATTCCCTACTACAAAACAATTTTCATGTACATTAAACTTAATAAAAATAATAATAGCTGACATTCATTAAGCATATTGTGTGACAGATGCTATTATTACTTTTCATACATTATCATATTTAATCCTCATAACCTATGAGGTAGGTACGATTATCATCTTCATACTATAGAGGCAAAAACTGAAGCTTGGAGAGATAAGGTAACTAGAATTGGGTTTTCTTCAGTCTCAAAAGATATTTTTAATATTATGTCAGGGGACAGCTCTTCTGCTACTGACATACCCTTTGTCTTTCTATGGCTTAGTGGGTATGGGATTGTACCAGTCTATACAGTTTTCTGGTTTTTTTAATGTTAATTGTTTCTAGTGGTAGGACCATATATTATATTTATATAGACTTGGACATACAGACAATTATAGAAAAATATATAGGCCACATATATAATTTGAAACACTCATTCTAAATCAGGACACACAAATTCTCCAAAGGAGCTCCTCAGACATGCTGAATCCAGGATTTGACTCCAGTGACTACTTTCTAAGCTCTTACGCTTTGGAATATAAAACTAAAATATATTTTGCAAGTTTTCTTTGTATTTTTGTAACTCATAATAAGAGAGTTTTGGTATGATAGTTGTCTTACATAAATCAAAACGATTTATTAAAATGACATTTTACAAAGGTATAAAACTCTTAGGAGAAGACATAGGTGTAAATCTTCGTGATGGTGTAGTAGGCATTGGTTTCTTAAATATGACACCAAAGGCATAAACAACAAAAGAATAAATAGACAAATAGAACCTTTGCAAAATTAAAAATTTTTATTATTCAAAGGACACTATCAAGAAAGTGAGAAGACAACTTACAGGATGGGAGAACACATCTGCAAATCTTATCTGATAAGGGTCTAGTATCTACAATTTATAAAAAATATTTACAACTTAACAATATAAAGAAAAACAATCCAATTTAAAAATAAGCAAAGGAAAAATAAGTGAGGGAGATTAAGAGGTACAAACTTATAGTTGTTGAGAGATGTGAAAAAAGAGGTTGAACTAGGTCAGGAACGGTTCTTTTTACATTGCTCAAGAACACTAGAAGAATTAAAAATTTATGGATTACCTCCTAGAAACAATGATCTGGTAGAGAAATGTATAAATTTTATACTGTATAAAATGTACAGTGTGGGGAATATAGTCAATAACTATAATATCTATATGGTGACATATTGTAACTAGACTTATCATGGTGATCAATTTTGAAATGTATAGAAATACCAAATCACTATGTTGTGTAACAGGAACTAACATAGTGTTGTAGGTCAATTATAATTCAACAATAAACAAACCAACTCATAGAAAAAGAGATCAGATTTGTGGTAACCAGAGGTAGAGGGTGAAGGAGAAGGGGAATTGGATGAAGGCAGTCAAAAGGTACAAACTTCCAGTCATAAGATAAATAAGTACTAAGGATGTGATGTACAACATGATAAATACAATGAACACTGCTGCATGTCATATATAAAAGTCATTAAGAGAGTGAATCCTAGGAGATCCCATCACAAAGCATTTTTTTCTATTTCTTTAATGTTGTATCTATATGAGATGATGGATATTCATAACTTATTGTGATAATCATTTCATGATGTATGCAAGTCAAATCACTATGCTGAGATCTTTTTTGATCCACCTCCTAGAGTAATGGAAATAAAAGCAAAAATAAACAAATGGGACCTAATGAAACTTAAAAGCTCTTGCACAGCAAAGGAAACCATAAACAAGATGAAAAGACAACCCTCAGAATGGGAGAAAATATTTGCAAACAAATCAACGGACAAAGGATTAATCTCCAAAATATATAAATAGCACATGTAGCTCAGTATTAAAAAAACAAACAACCCAATCCAAAAATGGGCAGAAGACCTAAATAGACATTTCTCCAAAGAAGACATACAGATGGCCAAGAAGCACATGAAAAGCTGCTCAACATCACTAATTATTAGAGAAATGCAAATCAAAACTACAATGAGGTATCACCTCACACCAGTTAGAATGAGCATCATCAGAAAATCTACAAACAACAAATGCTGGAGAGGATGTGGAGAAAAGGGAGCCCTCTTGCACTGTTGGTGGGAATGTAAATTGATACAGCCACTATGGAGAACAGTATGGAGGTTCCTTAAAAAACCACAAATAGAACCACCATTTGACCCAGCAATCCCACTACTGGGCATATACCCAGAGAAAACAATAATCCAAAAAGATGCATGCACCCCAATGTTCACTGCAGCACTATTTACAATAGCCAGGACATGGAGGCAACCTAAATGCCCATCGACAGATGAATGGATAAAGAAGATGTGGCACATATATACAATGGAATATTACTCAGCCATAAAAAGGAACAAAATTGGGTCATTTGTAGAGACGTGGATGACTCTAGAGACTGCCATACAGAGTGAAGTAAGTCAGAAAGAGAAAAACAAATACCGCATATTAACGCTTGTATGTGGAACCTAGAAAAATGGTACATATGAATCGGTTTTCAGGGCAGAAATAGAGACACTGATGTAGAGAACAAACGTATGGACACCAAGGGGGGAAAGCGGCGGGGGGCGGGGTGGTGATGTGATGAATTGGGAGATTGGGATTGACATGTATACACTGATGTGTATAAAATGGATGACTGATAAGAACCTGCTGTATTAAAAAAAAAGAATTTAAAACAAAGGACACAGGGGTGGGGAGGAAGGGTAAGCTGGGATGAAGTGAGAGAGTAGCATTGACATATATACACTACCAAATGTAAAATAGATAGCTAGTGGGAAGCAGCTGCATAGCACAGGGAGATCATCTCGGTGCTTTGTGACCTCCTAGAGGGGTAGGATAGGAAGGGTGGGAGGGAGATGCAAGAGGGACGGGATATGGGGATATATGTATACATATAGCTGCTTCACTTTGTTATACAGCAGAAACTAATGCAACATTGTAAAGCAATTATACTCCAATAAAGATATTAAAAAATAAAATAAAATAAAACTAGACTATTATAAAAAATAAAGGAAAATAAATGGAAAAAATCACTATGCTGTACACCTTAAGCTTATACAGGGCGGTATGTCAATTATATCTCAATAAAACTGGAAGAAAAAAATAAAAATAAGCAAAAGATCTGAACAGACATTTCTCCAAAGTGGATACACAAACGGCAAGTAATAACACGAAAAGATGCTCAACATCATTAGTCATTAGGGCAGTAAGTCAAAACCACAGTGAGATACTACTTCATACCTACTAGAATGGCTATAATAATAATAAAAATAATAACGAGGGAAAATAACAAGTGTCAGTGAGGATATGGAGAAATTGGAGCCTTCAAACATTGCTGGTGGGAATGTGAAATGCAGCAGTTACTTTGTAAGACAGAATTGACAGTTCTTCAAAATGTCAGAGTTATCATGTGACCCAGCAATTTCATTCCCAGGTATATACCCAAGAGGGTTGAAAACATATGTTTTCATATGAAAACAAGTGCATAAGAACTTGTACATGAATGCTCATAGCAGTATTAATAGCCAAAAGGAGGAAAAAACCCCAAATGTTCATCAAATTATCATTGGATAAACAAAATGTGGTGTATCCATGCAATGCAATATTATTCATCCATAAAGAGAAGCAAAGTACTAATGCATGCTACACCATGGATGAACCTTGAAAACATTCTGCTAAGTGAGAGACGCCAGACAGAAAAGGCCACATATTGTATGATTCCATTTATATGAAATGTCTAGAATAGGCAGATCCAAGAAACCACAAGTAGATTAGTGGTTGCCAAGGGATGGGGAGAATGGGGAAATTGGGAGTAACTACTAACAGATAAGGGGTTTCTTTATGGTGTGATGGAAATGTTCTGCAGTTAGATAGTGATGATGGTTGTACAACTCTGTGAATATACCACTATGTTATACATTAAAAAATGGCTAACATGGTGAATTTTATGTTAATTGAGTTTTATCTCAGTTAAAAAAATGGCATTTTACGAGCTTTAAGTGATGCGTATATTTGAATAATCTTATTTAAATTAGATTTCTGTGCTCTTTATTGCAAGCAAGCATTGCCTCTTTTTGTATCTGTCAGAGTTTGAGTTTTTAAAATTAATTTTTATTGGAGCATAGCTGCTTTACAATGTTGTGTTAGTTTCTGCTGTACAGCAAAGTGAATCAGCTGTGCGTATACATATTTCTCCTCTTTGTTGGATTTCCTTCCCATTTAGGTCACCACAGAGCACTGAGCAGAGTTCCCTGTGCTATACAGTAGGTTCTCATTAGTTATCTATTTTATACATAGTAGTGTATATATGTCAATCCCAGTCTCCCAATTTATTGCACCCCACCTTCCCCCCTTGGTATCCATACATTTGTATTCTACGTCTGTGTTTCTATTTCTGCTTTGCAAATAAGTTTATCTGTACCATTTTTCTAGATTCCACATACAAGCGATATTATACGATATTTGTTTTTCTCTTTCTGACTTACTTCACTCTGTATGACAGTCTCTAGGTCCATCCGCATCTCTGCAAATGGCACTATTTCGTTCCTTTTTATGGCTGAGTAATATTCCATTGTATACATGTACCACATCTTCTTTATCCATTCCTCTGTTGATGGACATTTAGGTTGCTCTCATGTCCTGGCTATTGTAAATAGTGCTGCAATGAACACTGGGGTGTGTGTATCTTTTTGAATTATGCTTTTCTCCGAGTATATGCCTAGTAGTGGGATTGCTGGGTCATATGGTAGTTCTATTTTTAGTTTTTAAAGGAACCTCCATACTGTTCTCCACAGTGGCTGTATCAATTTACATTCCCACCACCAGTGCAAGAGGGTTCCCTTTGCTCCACACCCTCTCCAGCATTTATTGTTTGTAGATTTTCTGATGATGGCCATTGTCAGAGTTTGATTTTGCGGCAACGCCAGGTTGGGGTTAGGGCATGTGCTTCTTGAGTTGTATCAGAACTTTACTGTGGTTGCTTTGCCTCGCCTGCTGCCCAGCTAATTTTACAGTGCTACCTTCAGAAGGCAGGGAGCAAACCTGGTCATCACCAAAGTTGGGTCTACATAGTGGCAAAACATTTGATGACTTTAATCTAAAACTCAAGCTGGAAATAATAGACTCTTAGAATTCTAGTTAGGATTGTGGTTGCATGGTTATGACTAGGAAGGAAACATGGAGGAGGTTTCTGCAGTGCTGGGCATATTGTATATTTTGACTTGGACACTGGTTCATGGGTATGTTCGATTTGTGAAAATTCATCCAGTGGTATGCTTATGATATGTGCACCGTTCTGCATCTTCGTAAGTTTCAATAACAAGAAAACAATTCAGTTCAACCTCCATATACATGTTTATGATATCGACAAACTGGTGTGATTAAATGGGGACCAGAATCCACTGAGTTGACCTGCTGCTGTGGAGGTGACACCCAGCCATGGCCATTCTGAAAGTTTGTTGCCAAATTTTGTAGGCGCTTTCTGAGCTCTGCATCAGGGCCCTGTCCCCGAGGCAGTGAGTGCATCTTAACCATCTCCTAATCATTGTTTTGAAGAGCAAGGGCATGGCTAATGAGTGGCTCCTGTGCATTGGGGCTGCTGGAATATAAACCCCCTGGATGACGTGATGCTCCGAGCCAGATATGGAGCCGCCAGGCAGGCGTGCCCCACTCCCTGCTCTGTCATCAATGTTAGACGTCCAGAAGCTACGTACCGTCGTGCTTGCTCTTTCCACCTGGGCCCCAGAAATGTCCTTATGGGCACCGACTACAAACAGATCAGATTGGCCTGTTCGTGGGTTCAGGCCCACTGTCCCATACCTAAAATATGTGGTGCTGGGTGTATTTTAGCATCCAGACATTTTGGGGTTTTAGGAAGGTGATACATTGCCTCTACGGTATATTATGTAATACTGCCAACACGGCCTGGGGCAGCAGTCTGTAATCAAAGTTGAGTATTTGGACCAGGTGGCATAAAGACTACAAATGGTCTCCTGTCAGTTGAGGCCAGGGCGTTCTGTCAAATGAGTTTGCCTTAAGCCTTAAAAAGTTTTTGGATCAAAGAAACAATAAATGAAAACAAATTTTAAATAGAAAAGATATTCTTTTTTTTTTTTTTTTTTTTTTTTTTTGCGGTATGCGGGCCTCTCACCGTTGTGGCCTCTCCCGTTGCGGAGCACAGGCTCCGGACGCGCAGGCTCAGCGGCCATGGCTCACGGGCCCAGCCGCTCCACGGCATGTGGGATCTTCCCGGACCGGGGCACGAACCCGAGTCCCCTGCATCAGCAGGCGGACTCTCAACCACTGCGCCACCAGGGAAGCCCTAGAAAAGATATTAAAAACATTTTTTTATAAAAGAAACAATTTTTTGGTTTTCAGAGTTTGGGGATTTGGAGTTGCTCATGGGAGAACATAGATCTGTATCAGTCAATTTACTGTTAAGCGCTGAGTCTCCGTTCTTTCCAGAGGGAGGTTTCGATGGGCTGAGTGGGCAGGGGAATGGGGAAGGGTATCAGATGTGGAGGAATGTCACAGTCTGCTCAGGCTGAGGCTGTGCCTCTGGGTCAGTAAATGGAGGTGGAAGCGTGGCCAGAAGGTACCCTTGATGAGGTGGGACAGAGATGCTTGGTGGAGCACAACCGTTTTCTGGATTCGCCTCTCCTCCGTGGCACCTGCGGAGCTGTCAGTGCTCGTTAACATTTCATCGATTCCTGCAGCTCATAGGGGCCTCCTGGTGCATCTAGCTGTAGCCAAGCTTATGATGTAAAATTTAAGGAGACTATAGGGATGATAAAGCTCACTTACACATGTGCTTTGAGGAGATGAGCGTTGAATTCCCTACATGAGGAGCAGGAAACAAGGAGCCTTTCCTGGAAAACGGATTTGTCACCATTCCTGCTGATCACTCAACAGCATGTGAATTCACTGTAGGAATGGCTTCTAGATGTTTTTCTACAGGACTGTCGATAGAGGTTGGAGGGGCATAAACAGACAAGTCTCACATCACATCGGGAAAATGTCCCCCATGATCCCCAAACATGCTAATCTTGGTGTAAACTGTTTAAAGGGAACGATAAAGAAAGTGATGATGATGGTGTGTTTACGTGTGTCTGCAGACGGAGGGTGGTAGCCAGTGCTGGGGGTAGCTTGTAAGCTGATCCTAATTGCAGTTGGTGATTACATTTCACTGTGATGTAGTATTTTTTAGTTCTCTTACAACCTCAGAGATATTTTCCTGTCTCCCTCTTGCACCTCCACCATCTTCTGCCCATCATTGTATCTCATTTGGATCCATCCAATAGATGTTTGTTTACGGAGTGCTTTTGGTGGCGTGGGAGATACCACAACGGTGTAGTAGGTGCTAGGGAAATAAAGCTGTTAAGACGTGGTCTTTGCCCGCTAAAGCTTTTGGCCTGGCAAGGTAGACAAATGACTTCAACAGTTGTGTACATACAGTAGGATAGGGTAAGTCCTGCGATAGAAGGGTTCATGGAGTGTTATGTGGGCACAGAGGAGGGTTATCTGAATCAGCCTGTGGGGCTTAGGGAAAACTTCTTATAGGAAATGATGCTTTGGGTTGACTCTTTTCGTGTTGCTTCCCATTATAAACAGTTGAAATAAAATGCACAGATGGTAATACATTTCAGTGCATTTTGATCTTTTTTTTTTTTTTTTTTTTTTTTCGGTACGCGGGCCTCTCACTGTTGTGGCCTCTCCCGTTGCAGAGCACAGGCTCCGGATGCGCAGGCCCAGCAGCCATGGCTCACGGGCCCAGCCGCTCCGCGGCATGTGGGATCTTCCCGGACCAGGGCACGAACCCGTGTCCCCTGCATTGGCAGGCGGACTCCCAACCACTGCGCCACCAGGGAAGCCCCATTTTGATCTTTAATCAAGATATAAATCATTTTCATCAGCACAGAGCATTCCTTTGTGCTCCTTTCCAGCCAGCGCTCCACCCCAAGCCACCACCTCAGAGGCAACCAGATGAATGGTCTTTGGTCTAGACATTTACAATAGGAAGAGTGGAGGAAAGGCAATTCCACGGAGGGAACAGCGTGCAAAGGCATGGACATGTGAGCAATTGTGGTGTGTGTAAGGGACCTGCTGTCCTCTGGTCATCGTACCTCTGGGGCTGAGGGAATGTCATCTTTGTTGGATGGAAGTTTGACAGAGGTGAGGCTACGAGCCAGGTCACTAAAGGATGGGCAGTCAAGTAACTTGACTTTCATCTTATAAGACAAAAGGAGTATGGAAGAGATTCAGGCAGGGTAGTGGTACTAGTACCAAGACCAGTGAACTTAATTTGTTTTTATTCCTAATTAAAAAATCCCAATCTTTTTATTGAGGTAAAATACACACAACATAAAATTTACTGTCTTAGCCATTTTAAAGCGTACTTTTCAGTGTTATCAAATACCTTCATACTGTTGTACAACCATCATCACCATCCATCTCCAGAACTCTTACCATCTTGCAAAACTGAAACTCTACCCAGTAAATAATAACTGCCCATTCTCCCCTCCTCCCAGTCTGTGTCAACCATCCTTCTACTTTCTGTCCATATGACTTTGACAACTTTAGGTACCCCACATAAGTGGAGTCATACAGTGTTTGTCTTTTTGTGGCTGGCTTATTTCACTTAGCATAATGTCCTCAAGGTTCACCTATGTTGTAGCATATGTTAGAATTTCCTTCCTTTTTAAGGCAGAATCCTTTGTATGTATTCAGTATTTTGTGTGAATGTATTTTGCTTATCCTTTCGTCTGTCGATGGACATTTGTGTTGCTTCCACGTTTTAGCTATTGTGAATAATGCTGCTATGAACTCGGGTATGCAAATATCTGTTTGAGACTCTCATAATTCTTTTGGGTATATACCTAGAAATGGAATGGCTGGATCATATGGTAATACTTTGTTTAATTTTCTAGGGAATCATCATACCGTTTTCCACAACAGCTATACCATTTTACATTCCCATCAACAGTGCACAAGGGTTCCAATTTCTCCACATCTTTTTTTTTTTTATAAATGTATTTATTTATTTTATTTTTGTCTGCATTGGGTCTTCATTGCTGCTTGTGGGCTTTCTCTGGTTGCGGCAAGTGGGGGCTACTCTTCATTGCGGTGCACGGACTTCTCACTGCAGTGGCTTCTCTTGTTGCGGAGCATGGGCTCTAGGTGCGCGGGCTTCAGTAGTTGCCGCACGCAGGCTCAGTAGTTGTGGTGCACGGGCTTAGTTGCTCCACGGCACGTGGGATCTTCCTGGACCAGGGCTCGAACCCGTGTCTCCTGCATTGACAGGTGGATTCTTAACCACTGAGCCACCAGGGAAGTCTCTCCACATCTTTGTCAACACTTGGTGTTTTCTGTTTTTTGATAGTAGTCATCCTAATGGGTATGAAGTGGTATCTCATCATAGTTTCGATTTGCGTTTCCCTAATGATGAAGACCTTACTTTTAAAGAGATCATCCTGGCACCCAGTGTTTGGGGAAATGGAAGGGGACATTGAATAGAGGCAGAGAGACCCTGTTAGGAGTGATTACAGTAACCTAGAAATGATAAAGGCCTGAGCAAGACAGGAGGTGGTGGAAATGGAGAAAAGGAAATAGATAGGAGAGGAGTTAAGGAGATAGGATCTCCAGTACCTGGTGATTAGGTAGAGGTTGACTTTATAAAATAAGGCACCTACAAAGCAGTACATGCATGGTATTTTCTTTAGTGACACCGGACTGTGTGCCTCCCCATATTTCCAGATTTTGCTTATTCAAAATTACCAGCAGGTTAGTGGAGGACACTAGAACTCAGATCCCTGGCTCCCAGCCCAGGTAGGGAGAAGGTTTTTCTACCATATTTTTAGGACCCCTTAAATAGCTCAGAAATGGGCCAGTTGTTATTCTTAAATAAATAATCGTGGGCTCCCTTCCTCAAGGAGTGACTGTATACCAGTTCAATCTATGATTTTTTCAACCTATAATTTTTAAATAACGGCTTTATTAAGATATGATTCATATACTATGCAATTCACCCATTTAAAGTATAGAATTCAGTGGTTTTAATATATGGGCAGATTGTGCAGCCATCACTATAATCAATGTCAGAACATTTTTTCACTCAAAAAAGAAACACTGTTTCCATTAAGAGTCACTCCCAATTCTCCCCCTGCTCCCGGCTCCCAACCCTAGGCAACCACTAATCTACTTTCTATTTCTATAGGTTTGCCTATTCTGGAATGTTCACGTAAATGGGATCACACCCTATGTGGTCTTTTGTGACTGACTTCTTTTACTTAGCACAAAGTTTTCAGGGTTCATCCATGCTGTAGCATGTATTAGTACTTTATTTCTTTTTATTGCTGAATAGTATTCCTGTATGGATATGCCAAATTTTGTCTATCCGTTCATCAGTTAATGGACATTTGGGTTGTTCTCACTTTTTGGCTAGTATGAACAATCCTGCCATGAACACGCATTTACAAATCAATCTATGATTTTAAATGGGAATGGCTACCTTATGAGATTGTTGCAAGAATAAAGTGAGAGGCTGCATGTAAGGCACAAATACAGTGCTTGGTACACAGTAAGTGCAAAGCAAATGTTGACATCATATGATGAGGGTGGTAACAATGGTGATAGGTGTCTCTGTTAGGAGCTGGAGGTTAATGGCCCTCAAACACTTCTTTCTCTTCTTTTGTCCTACTCCATGGCTCCACTTCCATCTTCCCCTTTTAGTTTCTCCTTCTTTTCTTCCATATTCCTTTCTTTTCCCTCCTCAACTCATATCTTAACATTATTGGTGGTTCCCTGATGGATTGCTTAGCACCTGGTAGCCTGAGGACAGAGCCACAGTCTTTGTTACTCTTTGAGAATGAACGTGATAAAGACTTGGGAGCAAGTACGGTGATGGACAGGAAATGACTGCTGGGAAATTCTATACGGATTTTTTCAGATTTCACAGGCTCTTATTTGGGTGGCAAAACCTATGTAATGGAATATTACTCAGCCATAAAAAGAAATGAAATTGAGTTATTTGTAGTGAGGTGGATGGACCTAGAGACTATCATACAGAGTGAAGTAAGTCAGAAAGAGAAAAACAAATACCGTATGCAAACACATATATATGGAATCTAAGAAAAAATGGTTCTGAAGAACCTAGGGGCAGGACAGGAATAAAGATGCAAACGTAGAGAATGGACTTGAGGACACGGGGAGGGGGAAGGGTAAGCTGGGACGAAGTGAGAGAGTGGCATGGACATACATACGCTACCAAACGTAAAATAGATAGCTAGTGGGAAGCAGCCACATAGCACAGGGAGATCAGCTCAGTGCTTTGTGACCACCTAGAGGGGTGGGATAGGGAGGGTGGGAGGGAGATGCAAGAGGGAGGAGATATGGGGATATATGTATATGTAGAGCTGATTCACTTTGTTATACAGCAGAAACTAACACACCATTGTAAAGCAATTATACTCCAATAAAGATGTTTAAAAAAATAAAGGAATAGCAATCAAGACACTGTGGTTTTTTAGCAGATGCAAATTATTACATAGACAATGGTTAAGAACAGGGTCTTACTGTATAGCACAGGGAACTATATTCAATATCCTGTGATAAACCATAACGGAAAATAATATGAAAAAATATGCGTACATATAAGTGAGTCACTTTGCTGTAGAGCAGGAATTGATACATTATAAATCAACTATACTTCAATAAAATTTATAAAAGAAAACAAAAACCTAATATAAGTTTTTCAGCCATAATTATTTGTCTTACAGCTTCTTTTTTTATATTCAAATGCTCAGAGATTTTTATCTTTTAATCAAAGGAGTGCTTGGGTGTTTTCTATACTACCAGGCAAGATAATTATTTTTAATAGGTAATTATCTCTTTTTCTGAATTTGTTGGTATTTTATCCATTTTTAATTGAAGTATAGTTAATTTATAATGTTGTGTTAGCTTTAGGTGTACAGAAAAGTGATTCAATTATATATATATATATATATATATATACACACACATATATATATTCTTTTTCAGATTCTTTTCCATTGTAAGTTATTACAAAGCATTGAATATAGTTCCCTGCACTATACAGTAGGCCCTTGTTGTTTATCTATTTTATACACAGTAGCGTGTATACATTAATCCCAACCTCCTAATTTATCTTCTACCCCCATCCCCCTGCTATCTTCTCTGGTAACTGTAAGTTTGTTTTCTACATCTTTGAGTCATAGCTATTTATCTTAATGTTAATAAATTATTCTTATCAATTCAAAGAAAATAGAAAGTAACTGTGGAGACAATTTGCATTTTAAAGTTCAAGTGGTTAAAACATTATGAGGGCAAAGTTTTGTTTTATTGGTAGGAAATTTTTAAATTCATTCCTCTATATAATACAGTAATCTGTCTTTTTATGTGAAGAGAGACAAGCATCTAATTAAATAATACTGCTTGACATCAAACAGTTCATCAAATATTTCAATGAAGACAGTTTTATGCTCAGAGTTGCTGTTGGATGGTGTCTGCGTTTGAAACTCCCTTTCACATTAATTCAGTATGTCATCCGTCTCTCTCTTTGACTCACACAAAGGAACAGAGATGATTCTATTCTGTCGGGAGGACCTCAAAAGCAGAAGCTGAACTGACACTGAAGAAGATTTGAAAAAAGATTCATCAGGCCTTTTTGAAAGTGTGTTATGTGGGTGCACTTTCCTCTGACTAAATTGATAGTTTATTTGCTTTTGAAGTCTGCAAGGAAAAAACAGTTACCTGAAAGAAACTCCTCATCTCAGGAGCAAAGCTGGCTTATCTCTGGGGGTTCTTAGTGTGTTGTTGACTGGTGTTGTGAACTGCTTTTCCTCACTCTTCTCCAAAGAAACCTTAGGATGCAAATTTATTTTGAAAATTCAGTTGTTTTTTGTGCTTCAAAAAGTGAACTTGTATGAGTAACCACTAACAATGGTGTGTTAGTTTCTGCTGTATAACAAAGTGAATCAGCTATACATATACATATATCCCCTTATCTCCTCCCTCTTGCGTCTCCCTCCCACCCTCCCTATCCCACACCTCTAGGTGGTCCTCAGTGTTTTTGTGCAAAGATGAAGGGAATATAGACAATGAGAGCTTGCCAGAAGGCATGCTGGAAATATCATTAAATATAGTCATATACTATTTCAGAAGAACTAAAGGACATTAAGAAAATTATAAAAGACATAAAGAACCTTATTCATCAGAATTAGAAAAACTTACAAATGAGGTGACAAAATTCAAGACAGAACTAGAAATAAAAGGGAAAAAAATCATTTTAGAAAAGACCAAACCAAAAGGAACAGTAGAACAGAGATAGTAGAAGGTAAAAAGAAATATAATTTAACAGTTAAAAAGAAATGAAGAAAGAAATTAAAAGGACTTGTAGGAAGTGATACATAGGAGATAAGAAAGGTCAGAAATATGGATAATGGGAGATAAGAAAGGTCAGAAATACAGATAATGGGAGGGGAAGAAGTCCAAAGAAGTGGAAAGAACAAGTGTTAAAAGTGAAAGTCAAGAAAACTTTCTTGAAATATTTCCTGGAATATTTTGAACTACAGATTGAAGGAGCTACATTGACCCAGAACTGCAAATACCAGGACACATTCTAGAGCAATTGCTGGACTTTAAAGAAAAATAAAAAATTTCTTTTAAGGCACAAATAGCATGTGACTTATGAAAGAAAGGAAATTAGATTATTACCAGACTTAATTTTCAAAAAAAATTTTATACAAAGGTTTTATATAAAACCTTTTATGTGGAAGGTTACTTTCCATTTATAGCTGTTACAAAATATTGGCTATATTCCCTGTGTTGTATAATGCATCCTTGAGCCTATATTACATACAATAGTTTGTACCTCCCACTCCCCCACCTGTTTATTGCTCTTCCCCACTCCCCACTGTATTACCAGACTTTCTGACAGCAAACATTTATGCCAGAAGATGGAATAATATAGTAAGATACTCGAGGAAACAAAATCTGAACAAAAAGTTTTATATCCAGTAAGATTGACACTAGCTGTGATCAACATGCTAGAACTTGGGGAATATTGTTCTCATGGGCCCTTATTAAAGCGTCCACTAGATATCAAGTCCACCACAAAGATTAGAGAGACACTGACACAAGAACTGGCGGTGAGCATGATACACATGGTTGCTTGTAGAACTAAGACTTAATGAGGGTTGAAGGCAGGCGATTGTAATATCTAAAGGTTATATGAACTGTCAACACAGATCTAGTACAACCATTAAAAAAGAGGAGAGAATGAGGTTAGCCTAAGAAAAACATTTTTTTCCAAGATTTTTTTGATGTGGACCATTTTGAAAGTCTTTATTGAATTTGTTACAATATTGCCTCTGTTTTATGTTTTGGTGTTTTGGTCCCAAGGCATGTGGGATCTTAGCTCTCCAACCAGGGGTCGAACCTGCTCCCCCTACATTGGAAGGTGAAGTCTTAAACATTGGACCACCAGGGAAGTCCCCCCAAAACATTTTTTAAAGTGTTTTCTCTAACCATAATTTGTGATGGTATTATTATCTCCAGACTGTTGTACAATTATTATAGCTTAGAGTAAATGATGGGATATTCTAATTCTATCAGCCTCTGGATCCTTGAGACTAGGATTCTTGGTATGGAAGAAAGGGTGCAATCCCCTAGTAACAATGAGTAGCTCTAGCGCCCAGAGTACGGCCCTGAAATACTAAAAGAATTGTGGGAAGTGATACATAGGAGATAAGAAAGGTCAGAAATATGGATAATGGGAGATAAGAAAGGTCAGAAATACAGATAATGGGAGGGGAAGAAGTCCAAAGAAATGCAAAGAACTAAAGAATACTAAAAGAAACTAGGGCTTCTTGGAGAAATGGCTGCTTCTAGATCTGGAGTAGGAAATGTACAAGATGAACTGGAGCGTCTTGATACAGAATAGGGCAGGAAGGCTATCAAAGACTACTAGGGGGCAGACAAAAGGCTCAGGGGCCATTCTGAAGAGGCTTCCACATTGTTAGTGAGAATAATGTTGAAATATGTTTAAATCCATGATCTTATAGTAGTATCTAAAAAGAAAACTAATTGGTCACCTTCTGAGGATGATAGATAAGCAATTCATTATTTTGAAAACTGAATAAAAACAAAGAATCGACTATTTCTCCTTTACGAATTGTGCAAACACATGGGTCACCAAATGGTATATGAAGGGAAGTATCTCTTTATTAGATGATTCCAGCCAATAAATAAAAACAATGTGATAGAATATCACCATTCCAACTATCTCAAATGAACTAATTAACCTAGTCATTGAGCACTAACTGCCGACATTAAAAGAAAACAACAACCCTGGTGAAGGAAGGAATACCCCACCACTTCACCTTGTCAAAGAGAAGGAATCTGAGTCTCATTAATACTCTGGATCCGGTGGCCAGTTTGCAGGAAAAAATAGAGGACAGAGGAATATGCTGACCTGTACCATAAGCAAGCAGTCATAAGTAGTCCAGATTGGAGGAAACTGCACAGGTTAAACAGCCTAGGTCCTTCAACAGATACACTGTAAGGGAAAGAAAGGGATGGAGGGGGATATACCAAGTTAAAAGGGGAGCAAACTAAACTACTGTGCCCATTGGGGTGATAAAACCATAAAGTAACACAAGAGGGTGATGCTATTTTTAGAGGGAGAGTTGGAAGGTGTGATTAGTATGGGGTACACAGAGAATACTTCACCAAGTGTTCCATTATTAACACACTACGATACTTGCTTTACCATACATGTAGCCAAAGCTATCCCTCCATCCATCCATCAATCCATCTTAATTTTGGATGCATTTAAAAGTAAATTACAGGGCTTCCCTGGTGGCGCAGTGGTTGAGAGTCCGCCTGCCGATACAGGGGACACAGGTTCGTGCCCTGGTCCGGGAAGATCCCACATGCCGCGGAGCAGCTGGGCCCGTGAGCCATGGCCGCTGGGCCTGCGCGTCCGGAGCCTGTGCTCCGCAACAGGAGAGGCCACAACAGTGAGAGGCCCACATACCGCAAAAAAAAAAAAAAAAAAGTAAATTACAAACATTTGTATACTTCCCCCAAAGTACTTCAGTACTGTAATACGATTAACCAGACCTTAATATTTGCTGACAGTTTTTTTCTTTTGACGTAAAATTTACATCAAATGCACAAATTTGTAGTGTACATCCACTGAGTTTTGACAAATGCATACACCCATGTAGCTCCTATCAAGATATACATTACCATTACCCCCAAATTCCCTCATGTTCCTTCCAGTTCTCTAAAATCTGAATGTATTTTTCCTCAAATGATTAAATTCAAGAACAAAATTGATTTCCTTTTGAGTAAAATGAAAAAGAAGCCTGTTTTACTTCCCCTTTCCTTCCCCCAACATTGCTAATTTTTGTAGATATATTCCAGGAATCTCACTTTGGATTATTGTTAGCAGTACTGAGAGGAAGTCTAGAATGGTGGTTAAGATTTTCGAACCAGACCGCCTGGGTTTGAATCCCAGCTCTTTCCCTTATCAACAGTGTGACATTTCTATGTACCTTCTCTGCCTCAGTTTCCTCCTTTGAAAGATGGAGGTAATAATAATACCTTCATCAAAGGGCAGATCTGAGGATTAAATGAGGTGGTACAGTCGGCCCTCCCTATTAGTGGGTTCCACATCCACGGATTCAACCAATAGCAGGTCAAAAATATTCTAAAAATTCTAGAAATTTCCAAAAAATAAAATAGTAAAACTTGAATTTGCCACAGACTGGCAATTATTTGCATAGAATTTACATTGTATTTACAATTATTTACATAGCAGTTATATTGTATTAGGTATTATAAATAATCTAGAGAAGATCCAAAGTGTACATGAGGATGTGTATAGGTTATACTCAAATACTAAGTCATTTTACATAAGGGACTTGAGTATTCATGGATTTTTGGTATCCTCGGGGGTCCTGGAACCAATGCCCCATGGATATCAAGGGACAACTATATATGTAAAGCACTTACAACAGTACCTGGCACATAGTAAACAAGACATGTGTTTATTTTATTGTTATTAAATTACCATTTTACACTGTGGATTATTTCTTTCAAGAACTATTTTGATGATTGCATTCAGATTTAAAATTACGTTAATGGGCTTCCCTGGTGGTGCAGTGGTTGAGAGTCCGCCTGCCAATGCAGGGGACGCGTGTTCGTGCTCCGGTCCGGGAGGATCCCACATGCTGCGGAGCGGCTGGGCCGGTGAGCCATGGCCGCTGAGCCTGCGCGTCCGGAGCCTGTGCTGTGGAGAGGCCACAGCAGTGAGAGGCCCGTGTACTGCTAAAGAAAAAAATAAATAAATAAAATAAAATAAATAAAATTACGTTAACAAGAATTAAATTAACAACAATTATTTAGACTTAACTGGATTCGAGGGTCTATTGGAGGCATTCGATGATTTAACTATGGGTCATCCTTGCAATCTGGAACCGTTTGTTCTAGTGTCCTTCAGAGACCATTCATCTAGTGCAGATCCCATGTGGTGTTGAGGAAGCCTCGTACCTTCTCTCTTTAGTTTCCTTTTCTATGAGGTGTGAGGAGCACCAGAGACTCATACAGGAGATTCATCAGACTCATCACAGGAACTGCTTGGTTATAAATTAGATTATTCATATGAAAACTTGTGCAAGTCTTCGGGAAATCGATACTCTACAAATGCCCGTGATTGCTGTTATTTATCATTCTCCAAGTGAGTCAGTCCTTTTCCTCAACCCGGGCATGCTAACTTTAGCAGACAGGGTCAGCTTGCAGATCATCCATAACTGGTGTCCCCTTTTTTCTTCCCCGTTGAGTCATCCTCCCCAAGGATGCCTCCATTTCCACCACCACCTTCCAGCCATCTCTCCTGTACGACACGGTCAGCCACCATTACAACAGCTCCAGCCCATCCAGGACTCTCACAGAGGCCAGATCTACCTTGTTCTCTATGAGGGAGCAGGAAAATACCTACCATTTCTTTGAAATAGTTAGCTTTGCAGCTGTGGAATTGAGGGCAATCATTTGGAATTCTGTTTGATTTCACTGTGTGCATGTTTACTCTTCTGTGATCAAACCTCCGAAGTTTACTGACAGAACGTGCAACAGAAACTTTGTTCCATCAAGATGGATTGTTTGGATAATGTTAAAATTATCCTAAATTTCTTCTTTCTCTTAGACAAGCGAACCTACATTTAATAGTGGTGATGGCTGCACAAGACCGTGAATGCAATGAATGCCCCTGAATTGTATACTTAAAATGATTAGAATGGAAAATTATATATATTATTATATAAATATATATAAATCATATATTTATATTATAATATAAATCATATATATAATATATATATATGATTTAACTGCAATAAAAAGAACGTGTTAGACTTTGGAGGTCCTATAGCCCACTGACAAAGGCTGGTAAGGGGGAAGAAACATGTAAGTTATTATTATCCTTTACTGGCCTGAATCTGTAGAGGATCTGTACTCTGGGTAGCTCTCCTGAGCAGCCTGTGTTTAGTGGAATCTTAAGCAATTAAGACAAGGTGTGTTGGGGACTTCCCTGGAGGTCCAGTGGTTAGGACTGCGCACTTCCACTGCAGGGAGCACAGGTTCGATCTCTGGTTGGGTAACTAAGATCCCACAAGCTGCGCGGTGCGGTCGAAAAAAGACAAGGTTTGTCAAATTTGAGGATCTTTAAGTAGAACTTTGGTTCTCAGCCACAAAGTCAGCTGACTCTGGTGTAAATAGGTGAGCGGGGATAGATAGCCTCATCCACCGGAGGGCAGACAGCAGAAGCAAGAAGAACTACAATCCTGCAGTCTGTGGAACAAAAACCACATTCACAGAAAGACAGACAAGATGAAAAGGCAGAGGGCTACGTACCAGATGAAGGAACAGGATAAAATCCCAGAAAAACAAGTAACTAAAGTGGGGATAGGCAACATTCCAGAAAAAGAATTCAGAATAATGATAGTGAAGATGATCCTGGACCTCGGAAAAAGAATGGAGGCAAAGATCTAGAAGATGCAAGAAATGTTTAACAAAGACCTAGAAGAATTAAAGAACAAAAAAAGATACAAACAATACAATAATTGAAATGAAAACTACACTAGAAGGAATCAATAGCAGAATAACTGAGGCAGAAGAACGGATAAGTGACCTGGAAGACAGAATGGTGGAATTCACTGCTGCGGAACAGAATAAAGAAAAAAGAATGAAAAGAAAGGAAGACAGCCTAAGAGACCTCTGGGACAACATTAAACACAACAATATTCACATTATAGGGGTTCCAGAAGGAGAAGAGAGAGAGAAAGGACCCGAGAAAATATTTGAAGAGATTATAGACGAAAACTTCCCTAACATGGGAAAGGAAATAGCCAACCAAGTCCAGGAGGCGCAGCAAGTCCCATACAGGATAAACCCAAGGAGAAACACGCCAGGACACATAGTAATCAAACTGACAAAAATTAAAGACAAAGAAAAATTATTGAAAGCAGCAAGGGAAAAACGACAAATAACATAAAAGGGAACTCCCATAAGGTTAACAGCTGATTTCTGAGCAGAAACTCAACAAGCCAGAAGGGAGTGGCATGATATACTTAAAGTAATGAAAGGGAAGAACCTACAACCAAAATTACTCTACCTGGCAAGGATCTCATTCAGATTCAATGGAAAAATCAAAAGCTTTACAGACAAGCAAAAGCTAAGAGAATTCAGCACCACCAAACCAGCTCTACAACAAATGCTAAAGGAACTTCTCTAAGTTGGAAACACAAAAGAAGAAAAGGACCTCCAAAAACAAACTCAAAACAATTAAGAAAATGGTCACAGGAACATACATATCGATAATTACCTTAAACGTGAATGGATTAAATGCTCCAACCAAAAGACACAGGCTTGCTGAATGGATACAAAAACGAGACCCATATATATGCTGTCTACAAGAGGCCCACTTCAGACCTAGGGACACATACAGACTGAAAGTAAGGGGATGGAAAAAGATATTCCATGCAAATGGAAATCAAAAGAAAGCTGGAGTAGCTATACTCATATCAGATGAAATAGACTTTAAAATAAAGAATGTTATAAGAGACAAGGAAGGACACTACATAATGATCAAGGGATCAATCCAAGAAGAAGATATAACAATTATAAATATATATGCACCCAACATAGGAGCAACTCAATACATAAGGTGACTGCTAACAGCTACAAAAGAGGAAACTGACAGTAACACCATACTAATGGGGGACTTTAACACCTCACTCACACAACTGGACAGATCATCCAAAATGAAAATAAATAAGGAAACAGAAGCTTTAAATGACACAATAGACCAGATAGATCTAATTGATATTTATAGGACATTCCATCCCAAAACAGCAGATTACACTTTCTTCTCAGGTGCGCATGGAACCTTCTCCAGGATAGATCACACCTTGGGTCTCAGATCAAGCCTCAGTAAATTTAAGAAAACTGAAATCATATCAAGCATCTTTTCTGACCACAATGCTATGAGATTAGAAATGAATTACAGGGAAAGAAACGTAAGAAACACAAACACATGAAGGCTAAACAATACGTTACTAAATAACCAAGAGATCACTGAAGAAATCAAAGAGGAAGTCAAAAAACACTTAGAGACAAATGACAATGAAAATATGATGATCCAAAACCTATGGGATGCAGCAAAAGCAGTTCTAAGAGGGAAGTTTATAGCTATACAAGCCTACCTCAAGAAACAAGAAAAATCTCAAGTAAACAATCTAAACTTACACCTAAAGGAACAGAGAAAGAAGAACAAACAAAGCCCAAAGTTAGCAGAAGGAAAGAAATCATAAACATCAGAGCAGAAATAAATGAAACAGAAACAAAGAAAACAGTAGCAAAGATCAATAAAACTAAAAGCTGGTTCTTTGAGAAGATAAAGAAAATTGATAAACCATTAGCCTAACTCATCAAGAAAAAGAGGGAGAGGACTCAAATCAATTAAATTAGAAATGAAAAAGGAGAAGTTACAACAGACACTGAAGAAACACAAAGTATCCTAAGAGACTACTACAAGCAACTCTATGCCAATAAAATGGACAACCTGGAAGAAATGGACAAATTCTTAGAAAGGTATACCCTTCCAAGACTGGACCAGGAAGGAACAGAAAATATGAACAGACCAATCACAAGTAATGAAATTGTAACTGTGATTAAAACTCTTCCAACAAACAAAAGTCCAGGACCAGATGGCTTCACAGGTGAATTCTATCAAACATTTAGAGAAGAGCTAACACCCATCCTTCTCAAACTCTTCCAAAAAATTGCAGGGGAAGGAACACTCCCAAACTCATTCTATGAAGCCACCATCACCCTGATACCAAAACCAGAAAAAGATACTACAGAAAAAGAAAATTACACACCAATATCACTCATGAATATATACGCAAAAATCCTCAACAAAATAAATACTAGCAAACAGAATCCAACAACACATTAAAAGGATCATACACCATGATCAACTGGGATTTATCCCAGGGATGCACAGATTCTTCAATATATGCAAATCAATCAACGTGATACACCATATTAACAAATTGAAGAGAAAAACCATATGATCATCTCAATAGATGCAGAGAAAGCTTTTGACAAAATTCAACACCCATTTATGATAAAAACTCTCCAGAAAGTGGGCAAAAAGGAAAACTACCTCAACATAATAAAGGCCATATACAACAAACCCACAGCAAACATCATTCTCAATTGTGAAAAACTGAAAGCATTTCCACTAATACCAGGAACAAGATAAGGATGTCCACTCTCACCAGTATTATTCAACATAGTTTTGGAAGTCCTAGTCACGGCAATCAGAGAAGAAAAAGAAATAAAAGGAATACAAATTGGAAAAGAAGAAGTAAAACTGTCACTGTTTGCAGATGACATGATACTATACATAGAGAATCCTAAAAATGCCACCAGAAAACTTATAGAGCTAATCAATGAATTTGGTAAAGTTGCAGGATACAAGATTAATGCACAGAAATCTCTTGCATTCCTATACACTAACGATGAAAAATCTGAAAGAGAAATTATGGAAACACTCCCATTTACCACTGCAACAAAAAGAATAAAATACCTAGGAATAAACCTACCTAGGGAAACAAAAGACCTGCCTGCAGAAAACTATAAGACACTGATGAAAGAAATTATAGATGGTACCAACAGATGGAGAGATATACTATGTTCTTGGATTGGAAGAATCAATATTGTGAAAATGACTCTACTACCCAAAGCAATCTACAGATTCAATGCAATCCCTATCAAATTACCAATGGCATTTTTTACAGAACTAGAACAAATCATCTCAAAATTTGTATGGAGACACAAATGACCGTGAATAGCCAAAGCAGTCTTGGAGGAAAAAAACGGAGCTGGAGGAATCAGACTCCCTGACTTCAGACTATACTACAAAGCTACAGTAATCAAGACAATATGGTACTGGCACAAAAAGAGAAACATAGATCAATGGAACAAGATAGAAAGCCCAGAGATAAACCCATGCACCCATGGTCAGCTAATCTATGACAAAGGAGGCAAAGATATACGATAGAGAAAAGACAGTCTCTTCAATAAGTAGTGCTGGGAAAACTGGACAGCTACACATAAAAGAATGAAATTAGAACACTCCCTAACACCATACACAAAAATAAACTCAAAATGGATTCGAGACCTAAATGTAAGACCGAACACTATAAAACTCTTAGAGGAAAACATAGGAAGAACACTCTTTGACATAAATCACAGCAAGATCTTTTTTGACCCACCTCCTAGAGAAATGGAAATAAAAACAAAAATAAACAAATGGGACCTAATGAAACTTCAAAGAAAAAAAAATAGGTGAGCGGGGAGAGCTTTGCATTATTGATTTTCCTTCCTATGATTTAAATCTGATTACCAGCTGTGGAGTGATAACGTGGATGCGCTAATCTAGAGAAGAAAGAGCTCAGTGTTTGCAGCCAGGGCTACTGGAAACCCTCATGTAGACCTTATCTGACTCCACTCCCTTTGTGCTCCTGCATTCATTAAGCCTCTGTCCTTGAGCCATCTGCAGTCTCAGTAAAGTAAAACGCTGACTCCACTTCACCATGGGGTTAGTGTGTCACACCCTAAGTGACTGGGGACTCCAGAGAAGTAGCCTAACCCATGAGGTGTGTTCCTTTTACCGAGACCCACATTCCCAGGGCCCCTTAGGTTGCACAAATAAAGCTGTTTTGATGGCCTGTTGGCTGAGTTATCTTTGAAGTTTGGCTATTGAATGATTAATTTGGCCTTAGCCTGAAAAAAAAAGAGGGCCTTAATATAACTTGTGAAGCATTAAATATACTATTTTCGAGAACGAGATCCTTTATATAAACATTTGCTACACATTTTGCATATGCTTACGTTGAACTATTAAGTGTGTCAGTTAAGTTCTTAGGCATTACTTACAGTTTTAATATATCTGGGTGTGTTGAATCCCAAGCAATCTGTATCCAAGGAAGCATCTCACACTGTGAATTGCCAGCTGGGAGATCATTCATTCTTTCATTCAGCAGCAGTCAGTTAGCATGTGCAAGGCCCTCTGCTATGCCTTGAGTCCAGATCTAAATGTACTCTCCCTATCATTCTTACTGCCACCAGTACGCCAGAAGCAGGGGACTTCCTTGGGAGGCCTTGGCAGGATGTCTCACCCTGAGAAAAAGCTGCTGTTCCCTAGCAAAGCCTAGAGTTGTTTTACTGACTTTCCAGGAATTTAGAGAACAAGGTGAGCAGGTGCTGGTATTAGGTGTATGATGTCTCCTTTCATTTTAATCATATAAATAAAGGGTTTTCTTTTTTTTTTTCCTGGGTTTTAAAACTGAAGTGTAGTTGATTTACCATATTGTGTTAGTTTCTGGTGTACAGCAAAGTGATTCAGTTATACATATATATTTTTTCCAGATTCTTTTCCATTATAGGTTATTACAAGATATTGAATATAGTTCCCTGTGCTATACGGTAAATTCTTATCTATTTTATGTATAGTAGTGTTTATCTGTTAATCCCATACTCCTAATTTATCCCTCCCCCGCCCTTTTCCCCCTTGGTAACCATAAGTTTGTTTTCCATGTCTGTGAAATCTGTTTCTGTTTTGTAAATAAATTCATTTGTATTGTTTTTTAGATTCCACATGTGATATAATACAATATTTGTCTTTCTCTGTCTGACTTATTTCATTCAGTATGATAAACTCTAGGTCCATCCATGTTGCTGCAAATGGCAATATTACATTTTTTATGGCTGAGTAATATTCCATTGTATACATATACATCACATCTTCTTTATCCATTCATCTGTTGATGGACACTTAGGTTGCTTCCATGTCTTGGCTATTGTGAATAGTGCTGCTATTAACATTGGGGTGCATGTATCTTTTTGAATTAGAGTTTTCATCTTTCCCAGATACATACCCAGGGATTGGTGGATCATATGATAACTCTATTTTCAGCTTTTAAGGAACCTCCATACCGTTTTCCATAGTAGCTGCACCAATTTATATTCCCACCAACAGTGCAGGAGGGTTCCCAATAAAGGGTTTCTATTTGTTTATTTATTTATTCATTTATTTATTTTAAAGCATTTTCTTAATTTTCCGCATCACCAGGCATTTTCTCCTAAACATCTCTTGAAAGCAGACAGGCTTTTATCTCCCCCGTAAGGTGGAACCTGAGATATGGATATGAATAGGCCAGCTCAAATCATGCAGCAAGTCACTGACAAAACTGGGGATCCCAGGTTCCAGGAAAGGATGGCATCTCATCCATCCCTTGAGGTCCTGACAGTCTCCTCTCCTTTGAGAAGCCTTCCTTCCCCTTCCCAGTCATTACCCGTCTCTCCACCTCTTTCCTATAGAACCCAGCCTCCAGGCTCCTGGTCACACAGTTTTGCACTGTGTCTCGTTTCCACAACTAGATTGTAGGCTTCTTGAGTCTCTCAAGCAGAGTGTAGCACATAGTTGCCTTCTATGGCAACCCTTTCGTATCTTTCTATCTTCTCTACTTCTCCTTCCAAAATGTATCTGTGCTTTTCTATGTCTCATCTAGGAAGGGAAAGTGATATTCTCAGAACACCTATGGTCTATACTACAGTTATGATTGGCTATTTTGGGACAAAGCCTCTTGTTTGTGTCTTTTTTTTTAATATACATTTATTTATTTATTTTATTTTTGGTTGCGTTGGGTCTTTGTTGCTGCGTGTGGGTTTTCTCTAGTTGCGGCGAGTGGGGGCTACTCTTCATTAAGGTGTGCGGGCTTCTCATTGCGGTGGCTTGTTCTGTAGTGGAGAACAGGCTCTAGGCACGTGGGCTTCAGTAGTTGTGGTACATGGGCCCTAGAGCGCGTGCTTCAGTAGTTGCTGCATGTGGGCTCAGTAGTTGTGGCATGTGGGCTCTAGGGTGCTTGGGCTTCAGTAGTTTTGGTGTGTGGCCTCAGTAGTTGTTGCTCACAGGCTCTAGAGTGTAGGCTCAGTAGTTGTGGCTCATGGACTTAGTTGCTCCGCGGCATGTGGGATCTTCCTGGACCAGGGATCAAACCCGTGTGCCCTGCATTGGCAGGTGGATTCTTAACCACTATGCCACCAGGGAAGTCCCTTGTTTGTGTCTTCTAATCAAATGGAGCAATTCTCCTTTTGTAGGGGCCTTGAAAACCCTAAGGCAAAGGCAGAGAATTAAGGTCTAGCTAGAAAACATAGTTTTCTATTTTTAAAAATAATTATTATAGGAGTTCCCTGATGGCCTAGTGGTTAGGACTCTGGATTTTCACTGTTGTGGCCCAAGTTCAATCCCTGGTCAGGGAACGCAAGCCACGTGGCATGGCCAAGAAAAAATTATTACAAAAAATTTGATATTTAACTAAATATGTGTATATGTACACACACACAAACATGTATGTAAGTTACAAAGGTCAAAAATAAAATACCAATGAAACTGATATTCAACTTAATAATAAAATGTAACCAATACTATTGAAACTACCTTTGCATTTCTCCTTTATTTTATTCCTCTGCTTCCCCAAACCTACCTGAGTGAATCACTATCCTGAATTTTCTTCTTTATAATTTTAATACATAGGCATATATCACAAAACAATGTATTATTTAGTTTTACATGTTTCGACTTTAGACAAATTATATCATATAGTGTGTTTTCTTTTGGTATCTTGATTTTTTTTTTTACTTAACATTATATTTTTCAGACAAACGTTACTGTGTGTAGCTGCAGTTCATTTATTCTTACTGCTGCATAATATTCCACTGTGTGAATATTCTGCAGTGTTTTAACCATTCTCCTGTTGATGGACACTTTGGTTGTTTTCAGTTTTTTACTAATAATGCTAGAACATTCTTGTCCCTGTCTTTGGTGCAGATGTGCAAGAGTTTCTCCAAGGTATTTGGCAGTCCTTGGTTGGATTTACCCTCAGATCTATTTCTTGCCCTTCTGCTGACCTGCTTTGTATTACAGGAGGCTGACCCCTGCAGGCTGTGTGCTTCAGGTTTTTGTGTCCACTGGGTTTGGTGAGTGGGAGGCACTGGGGGGAGATTGGAGGGACAAGGAGGAGAGAAGCCAGGTATTTCTCCCCCTCTGTCTTGAGCAGTATTTCTGGAAATGGCTGTGGCTGTCTCCTCCTGGCTCTAGGGTCTGGACAGGCCATTGTGGTTCCAGCTTCTGCCAGGTGACTGTTGTCCATGCGCTTCTAGAACATTGTTTTCTCCCTTTGTCCCTTGTGACTAAGAGTCATCAAACTTTTCCTATAAAGGGCCAGACAGTAAATATTTTAGGTTTGCAGGCTACACAGTCTGTGTCGGAACTACTCAACTCTGTGAATGGGTGTGGCTGTGTTCTAATAAGACTTTATTTACAAAAACTGGAAAACATGTTTGTGAGACTATTTGATAATTGTCGTATAAATTCCTGAGGCTGAGAGACTATTTGATAATTGTCGTATAAATTCCTGAGGCTGAGTTTTATTCTTTCTGTCTTTTTTTTTAAAACATCTTTATTGGAGTATAATTGCCTTACAATGGTGTGTTATTTTCTGCTTTATAACAAAGTGAATCAGCTATACATATACATATATCTCCATATCTCCTCCCTCTTGAGTCTCCCTCCCAGATTGGATGATTTTTAAGATCTGTCTTCAAGTTTGCTAACACATAGTTCATCTATTAAGCCCATCCAGTGAATTTTTCATTTCAGTTATTGTTCGTTTCAGTTCTATAATATCCATTTAGATCTTTTAAAATGTTTTGTTTTATTGCTGCGATTCCGTATATGTTCACTCAGTAAGACAATATGCTCCTTTAAGTCCTGGAACATACTTATAGCTGCTTGAAGTTGTCTGCAAAATCCAACCTCTGTGCCGACTCGGGGTCACATTTTCCTGTTTTTTTGTTTGTTTTTTTTTTGCATGTCTAATACTTTTGAACTGCATACTGAAGATTGCTGCTGATACATTGTAGAGACCCTGGATTTTATTGTCTTCATTTGAAGAGTGGTGATTTTTGCTCTATCAGGCAGTTCAGTTACCAGCAGGTCACCTTGAATTTGTGCAGAGTTAGTTTTATGCTTTGTTAGGATAGATCTATGCAAAGCTCATATCTGTGGCAAGCCCATTCCCAGCCCCTTGACCTTGGCAGGATTCCCCTCAGATCTTGTCAAGACTGCTGAGTGGTCTTTTTATTCCATATATATTTTAGAATCAGCTCATCAAATTCCTAGTTATTGGGGACCTATCATGTTTTCAGCTAAAGAAGAGTGGTTTAAGAATATGTGACGTGGTCTTTGTTTACAATGAGCTTACATTTAAATTGCAGAGAGGACTAATATCCATGAAACAGTGAAGAGAATAAGATGGTATGTAAAGTGCAGGATTGTGTGGAATGTGTTAGACACAGAGGAGAAACCCAGAAAAGAGTTGGATAAAGAAGTTAGAAGAGATAGTGAGATTTCAGAGAGGGTGGTGGGGCTTGGAGGGTGAGATGAAGAAGAGAAGGGGCGGTGTGCTCAGAGGTGATAGAAATAGAATTTACCTGAGTGTTACTGCATCCCAGCTTACATATATTATCTCATTTGTTCCTCAAAGAACACTACTGGGTAAGACAGGTAATAGTCTTATTTTAGGGGATATAGAGGGAAAGTGATTTGCCTAAGAATCTAGTTTGTAAATGCTAGGCTGGAACTTCAGAGCGGATCTTCTGCTTCTAATCTAGAATCCTTTCCACTGCATCCCCTTAGCTCTTCATATAAAGAATGGTTTCGAAACAAAACCAGGATGCCTGGAACTGTGGTTTGTGTTATGCACGTGAATTCTCCCTTCCCCAGAGCATGTCAGGAATCAGGACAGCTGCTTGATCTGTGACCCTGTGTAATGCTTTTAGCATCCAGGCTGACTCAGCCAGGGGGCCTGAAGGGGAGATTAGGGGGAGAAAATAAGAGAGGCAGGTGAGAATCACGTGACCTCAAAAAGATCTTGAGTACCTCTTAGGAAATTAAATTTAATACAGAATCCTTATATTGATACCATGGCTCTATTATAACAGGCTTGTTGTTTTTCCTTAAAAAGAATGTCACCCAAAGGGGAAAGGACAGGGGTGGGATGAATTGGGAGATAGGGATTGACATGTGTACACTATTGATGCTATGTATAAAACAAATAACTAATGAGAACCTACTGTAGAGCACAGGGAACTCTACTCAGTGCTTTGTGGGGACCTAAATGGGAAGGAAATCCCAAAAAGTGGGGATATGTGTATATGTATGGCTGATCACTTTGCTGTACTGTAGAAACTGACACACCATTGAAAAGCAGCTATACTCAATAAAAATTAAAAAGAAATGAATGTCACAAAGTAATTCTATATTTTTATCAGACAAAATTCGCGGTACCATCGCTGCCTCCGGACTTGCATTTGGCACAACATGGATCTGGGCTCAGAACGTGTCCTCCCGTGCAAAACAGCTGTAAAGTTGATAGTCCTTTCCAGCAATTTCCCTGTCTTAATCTATTCCCAACACTTCAACTGTTGAGTCCCATCTGGTAGCCAGTGCCCTCTTGATGACTGTCCCTCACTTCTAAGCAAACAGCAGTGTTCAAGATTGAATGTGACTGAAGCAGGCTAGGGTAAACTGATTTGTGATAAGCTATTTTGATGTCTTTCAGGAGCATCTTCATTTTTTAAAAAATATTTACTTATTTATTTTATTTTTGGCTGTGTCGGGTCTTAGTTGCCACACCTGGGATCTTCGTTGCTGCACGCGGGATCCTCCACTGCTGTGTCTTCTCGTTGGGTGCGCCGGCGTCTCTCTCATTGTGGCGTGCGGGCTTAGTTGCCCCACGGCATGTGGGATCTTAGTTCCCCGACCAGGGATTGAACCTGTGTCCCCTGCCTTAGAAGGCGGATTCTTAATCACTGGACCCCCAGGGAAGTCCCCAGGAGCAGCTTCATTTAATTGAAGCAAAGCCTCAAGTGGAAGAGCTAATGGTGTGCAATGGTGGACTTTCCAGCCGTTATCACTGTTGGGTGGGAGGCGGACGGCAAATTAGAGAAAGATTTTGTTTTAGTCCTTCACTTTATATCAGAAGTCACATCAAATCAGCAAGCATTTATTGAGTGCCTGTGAAAGGCAAATCAGCAGACTTCTACTGGATGCCTACAATATGTCTCACCATGAGATATATGGTTTAATCTTGAGAAATGTAGGGTCTATTAGAGATGATGTAACTTGGGAAGTCTTAATTTGGCGTCTTTAGATATTCCATGAACTATCTGAAATTCATGCAGTATTTGATGCATGTTGAGTGTATGTATATATGCATGTATATATATTGGTGGGGGGGGAAGGGTCCAGATCATTCATCAGAATCTCAAAGGAGCCTATAGCCACCCCCCTTCCCCCAAAGCTTAAAAATTACTAGCAAGAGTTCCCTCTTCTGTCTGCATGTAGACTCAGGACTATGGTAGAGGTGGGCTCATTTCCTTCTCGAATAGTGATGTCACAGTCAGGATTTGGAATCACATCTCAAGGCTCCTTCCAGCTTCGTCATTGTTGCAGGTTAGATTGGGAAACAGATTCTTCAACTGAGATTAGCCTTCAGGAAGTTTATTTGGGAGTGCTTTTGGGATGGACACTTGTAAAAGGGAAGGGAAGAAAGCAGGATTGGGCAGAGGGCGAAGCTTTGATGCCATCTCAGAGGATGCTGTGGTTAATCCCATGGGGACCAGGGGGCTTGGCCTTTACACCTCCCACTGATCAGTGATTGGATGAGGAAGTGTGACCTCGGGTGAGGCGGCAATCTCCATCTGAGGCAGTCCCAGCGGCAGGGGTCTGGTGGGGACTAACAGTGAAGGGCTTCCTGCTGGCAGTCCGCTCAGCAGTGTAATTCCTTCCTTTTCAGTGTTCGTAAGGGTCTAGCTCTGTGCTGCTCAGATCCACTTCTTTTGTGTAAGGTCTGGGGGAAACTCCTCCAGGACTCGAATTGGACTGTCCTCCTGGGTAAGCTGATCTTACTGATGTGGCAGTAAATCTCTGTAGTCTTTATCTCCCACTCCTGGGAGAGCATATGTCTTAAGTCCCCCAGTGTGCTAGCCACTTGTCCATCTGGTCTGACTATATAATCATCATCTGTATGGGGCACCAGTGTGATGTTCTGTGGGGTTTTCAGCCAGACCACCAGGTCTCTTCAGAGAGTGGGAGGGTTAATATAGCTCTGGGGCAGGACTGTAAATGTATCCTGTATACAAGACTATAAATGTATACTGTTGTTTGTTCTAAGTGAATGGGAACCGTTTCTGATCATCTTTCCTAAGAGAGATAGAAAAGAATGCAATTTGCGGATCATAGCACATACCTGAGGCCACGTTAATCTGCTCACATCTGGAACAGCAGCTGCAATTGGGGATACTGCTTGGTTGAACTTGCAGTAGTTTCCTTTCATACCCCAGCATTTGTCTTATTTTTTGCAGGATCCCAGATTGGTAAATTAGATGAGGACATGATGAGGACCATCCTCTCTGCATCCTTTAGATCTTTAAGGGAGGCACTGTTTTTTTGCCAGTTCCCCAGGATGCCATATCGATTTGGATTTACTATCTGGGCTTATTTGTAAGCCAAGGGGTGGTGGTCAGTTTCAGAGTTTTCACTTGGCCTTCCCATGATGATAGCTCTTACCTGACAGGCCAAGAACTGATATGGAAGTTCTACCAAATAATAAGCGTGTTCTTCCAGTTATACATTTGGGGATCCAAGAAATGACTGTTACATGGATCGTAGACCCAGTGGACTTTCTGTGAATAGGACCTGGGCTAGGATTTCAGTTTTTACCTAAATCCCATACGACCCCACTGTAAGGGCTGGGGTGGTAGTGCTTGTGCTGTTTTTTTGTTTGTTTTTTTGCGGTATGCGGGCCTCTCCTGTTGCGGAGCACAGGCTCTGGACGCGCAGGCTCAGCGGCCATGGCTCATGGGCCCAGCCACTCCGCGGCATGTGGGATCTTCCCGAACCGGGGCACGAACCCGTGTCCCCTGCATCGGCAGGCAGACTCTCAACCACTGCGCCACCAGGGAAGCCCTGTGCTGTTTTAGGTCTCTGGAAACCAATGTCAATTTCGACCCTGTGTCCAACAGTCCTTTTGGGCAGTTCCCTTTCCTCAGTGCATGGTTATCTGAGTAATGGCTCTAGAGGGCCATGTGGAGAGAAAACCTAAGGAAACATCACCATGTACGCTTGCCAGGATGTTACAGGATCCTTGCATTTGGGAATCTGTCTTCTCTTCCAGGCAGTTATTTCTGTGTCAAAAAGTAGCTCAGGTTCAGAAACCCGGCAAGGGACCATGACGTTTTACTGGGGTAATGGACCTCAGCTTCCTGATTATCCATCCTTGATTTATTTTGATTTTACAGTTTGAGTGATACATTTATTGGGGTCCCACTTATTTTGTCCTTAGGGATCCTGTGTTCTGTTCATCATCTCCTGAACTCTGTGTCTCAGGCCTCCTGGTCTCCCCCAACCTTGCCGCTCACTGTGATAATTACATCCACCTTCCCTCTGACTGGAAGCATTGCCACCTGGCCACGGAGGTAGGGTAAGGTGGTAGGCGTGGATTGTACCATCCCATCCTCATTGCTATCAATGAGTTGTTTTGTAATGGCATCTCTCCCATCGGCTCTGGCCCACAGAAGGCAGCCACCACTGAACTTCTCAGCTTTGGTAAGTGCTGCATCCTCTGGTGGGTTTTCTGGCCTCCTATCCATCTAGCGACACCCACCCCAGCATTTCAACCCTTCTTCTGTGGTCTGCCATGGCAGTTCTGGTATTTCTACTTCACTTAATGAGGCCCATTGCCTTTTCTATGCTTTTAGGAATCATGCTAGGAATGTGTCGGCACCATTTCCTGGGATCCTTGCCAGGGTGTTACATCATGTATCCCAGGAGAGTGCTCTCCAAGCGATAAACTCTCCATTATTAAGCCGTGTGTTCTGCCCTCCTTGATGGGGCACGCTCAGGATGCAGCCCTGGGTGCCTGCCTCACTCCTGCATGCTGGCGAGGACCTGCAGCTCCTTGGTGGCCCCTTCCTCCCTCCCCATGGCCAGATCCTTTTCCCCCACTTCACTCCCAGCTGCCTGCACTTAAACAGCATTTAATATTTACAGTTACAAAGCTGGATTTTGCTGTGACTTAAACCTTGTTATCGGCCTAATGATGGGAAGGGGAGGTGAGGTTGAATCCAAAACATGTTGTTTTGCTGGGGAGAAGCCTCTGTGTCACCTCCAAGTGAGAGGGGAGTGCTATCCCCTAATAGGGAGGAGTGGGCCACTTCAGCAGGTTCAGAAGTTTAGGGGAAATATAGGACTTTAGCATTTCCAGGTGGATCAGCCCAGATGCCTCCATCCTATGAGTCATGGTCCCGTTCTTTCCCAACCAGGACTCTATCTTTGGTATTGCAAATCTATACTGGTCGGGACTTTAATGTACCTTGGAGCTCAGCTGCTCTTACTATTAAGTCCTGGGACCAACCCTCAGCCTTTTCTACCCTCCCACTACAGATGATGACAGCCTCTTCACATGCTATTTAAGAGGCCATCTGGCTTTTACACTCAACTTTTTGCTTTCTTAATTTTTTTTTTTTTCTGGCTGCACCACACAGCATGTGGGATCTTAGTTCCCTGACCAGGGATCGAACCTGCGTCCACCGCATTGGAAGTGAGGAGTCTTTACCACTGGGACCACAGGGAAGTCCCTACACTCAGCTTTTAATTGATGATTAATCGCTCTCAGCTTTTCATTAATTTTAAAAAAATTTATTAATTAACTAATTTATTTTTGGCTGCATTTGGTCTTCGTTGCTGCGTGCGGGCTTTCTCTAGTTGTGGTGAGTGGGGTCTACTCTTTGTTGTGGTGAGCGGGTTTCTCATCGTGGTGGCTTCTCTTGTTGCGGAGCACAGGCTCTAGGTGCATGGGCTTCAGTAGTTGTGGCACGTGGGCTCAGTAGTTGTGGCTCACGGGTTCTAGAGCGCAGGCTCAGTAGTTGGTGCACGGGCTTAGTTGCACCGCGACCTGGGGGAATCTTCCCGGACCAGGGATCAAAGTGTCCCCTGCATTGGCAGGCGGATTCTCAACCACTGTGCCACCAGGGAAGCCCTCATTATCTTTTTCCATAGTGTCAATTGTGTTTAGCAATAGCCATGCAACTTCATTACCCTTACTGCTACTATTTCTCTAATGCATGATACATCACGCCAGCCAATGCCTTTCTTTCCACCAGTGTAGCATCCCAGCTCACCACAGATGAAATTTTAACGATTACAGTGCTACCTTATGCCGCCTAGTACCACACAGTCCCACTAGTGATGGGATCCTTATTGCCAACTGGGTGATCCACTTCCAAAATCCTAACCTGATGTCCACTTTCTCTGACTATGCCTGGTACCAACTTAAGATTAGCATGCAAAAAATTTATTAGGAATTGCTCTTAGGATCAAAACCTGTGGAGGGGAAGGGAAATGGAGCTGTGATGCCGTCTCAGTGGAGGCCTCAGCTGACCCCAGAGGGAGCTCAGAAGCTGAGATCCATGACCCTTTAGGATTGCCCCAAGTTGGGGCAAGAGGGCTTAGTCTTAAACCACCATGTCAAAAAGTCATTGGATGCAAGATGCTTTGGTAAGGGGCCATGAGATCGAAAACGCGGCTGTCATCAGCCAGGGTGATTTGTGTAGGGCCTCACAGCTGAGGGCTTTTGGCTGGCAGCACTCCTAGGACCTGGGAGTGACTTTCATCCCTGAAGGCAGATCAGTGTAGAGCATCACAGCGTCCAACACAGGCACTACTTAGGATTTTTAAAATCTTGAAAGTGACATCTCCAGACTCATCTGCCTTTGTTGATGAAATAGATGTGATTGTCTTCATAGTAAAGAATAAATAGTAAACTTAAAGACTAAATACTCTTTTAAGGGTGGGCAAACTAGTCGGGAAGTGAGAAGAACAGGCTCTGACTCTGTGGTCTTGAGCAAATCATTTCACCTTTGAGCCTCTTTCCTTCTCTGTGATCTAGAATGCCAGTCCCTGCCCTGTTTGCCTTCTGTTGATTGAGGATCTCATTAGCTGTTAGACAAAATATTTGAAAGGGATCTCTGATTTTAAAGCTTCAGCCAGCCTAGCACGGTTCCCTGTGCACAGTAGGACCTGCTACAAGTAATAGGGGTTGGAAGGATTCCTCCTTTTCCAGAAGAGTTTCCCTACAGTTAAAATTGTTTTCCACTGGAAGTCTTTTCAGAGTGCTCAACCCTTGAGAAAGAAAGCGTATTAAGTTGCTATCACTCATGCACACCCTCCTAGGATGTTGGGAGGAGCCTCCCGATGTGGAGAGGGATCCCAGGAAGGAGGTATGTGAGAATGTTGAAAATACACCATTGACATGTGCCCCACTGGCTAGGGTAGCTAGGTTGAGTGGGCTGTGGCTCACTGGTTTGCTCACGGGAGGTTTGGAGCCCTCCTACAGCAATAAATGAGCTTGCCTATTTTTCTAGTTAGATTCTAAATCAACTGTGTTTCTGCAGAAACCCAGAGTCCCTCAGAGGTCTCCGAATCCTGGCACTCCTGGCAGTGTGTGTTAGGGACTGACTGGGCAGGTAAGGAATGGACAGGAACTTCTCACTGTCTATTCAGTAGAAATGGAGTGGATAAAGAGAACTGATAAAATGCAGCTTTGAAATTTACCTCATTCATCATTTCTAGTGTTTTAGATGCTGGCTAATGCACTGCACTCAATCTCTCCTCAGCTCCTGGTAGGAGGTAATAATGACACCTATTTGGGGCAGAGTGGATAATGACAAAAATCCCCTGCATCCACACAGTATCTGTTCACAACTTTATTCTCTGCTCACAGAGCCCAGCTAAAATCAGCCTGTGTTAGTTCAGGTCTGTGGAGAAGCAGACTCCAAGGTGGCATTAGACACACAAGAGCGTTCCTGAGGGGGACGTGGGGAGCCGGGGAAGGCCGACGCGGTGATGTGGATCTGACACCCGAGGAAGGAAGAAGGAAAGAAGAGTCTCGGACGAAAACACAGTCAAAAGGGGTTCAGCCAGGCCGATGGGGAGTCCTCAAGCCGCTTACACGCTGGAGAAGTCCTGCCTCTTGCTGGACTGAGCCACCTTAGTCTCCCCAATGTGCTCAATTGTTGTCAATTACCCACCCCACAGCAGGAGGTCTGAGCCGTGCATTTTCAGGGCCACCAGCGTCCATCCCTTGCTCTGCACAGATCTACTGCTTTCCACAGCTCAGGGAGCAGCTTCTGCATAGCTCCTGTCAGCCTCTCTTCTTGAGGGGAGCCTAGAAGAGGTTCATGGGATGAACAATGACCCATTGTTGTGGTTGGTCTCTGGGCCACAAGAAGGGCTCATCCTCTTCTTCCTCCATCATCCATCCTAAATCCCCTTCACCCTCAGCCATTACCTTGGTAGGTGGCAGCAGCTTACTGGTATTGTGACCCAAACCTTCATCTCCAGGGCCTGAGCTCTTGGTAATCATACCCTTCTCAGGCTGGTGCTGCTACACATCTGTTTACAGTTATAAGGCGAGGGAGTACCAGCAGGCACTACCCCAGACCCTCTCCTGGTGCCCTGAAGTAAAGGGCCAGCCACTGGCCACCACTCCAGAACCTTTGCATATTCTCACTTTGGGCCACTTCTGCACATGGGCACGACGAAGAGCTCTGCTCGTAACTCAACTCACAGGGAAGACTTTTTGTCTCTGCTCTTTCAAGACCAACTCTGAACGTGGCTGCAATATAGTTGCTGTCCATTTTCAGCTTGTATCCACATACAGCTTGTGACCAAACATTTAAAAAATTGAGATGTAATTCACATACAATACAAATTTGTAAGTCATTGGAAAGCCAGACGTGGGCCTTTTCCTGCTCTTTCAGCTGGTTGTGTAGAACTCCCTGGATGGCCATAGACGCAAGCTCAGAGGGAGGCACTGGAGCAGCTGTGGCGGATGATCTGCGGACTGTGCCCTCTGTTCCTGCTCAAGCCCAATTACAGATGCACATTTCATCTTATGATGGGCTGAGGCTGGGCCTGTCCCACTTTATGACTTGGCAGGTCCAACAGATGCAGCTCTTCATGGACAGCTACATTGGTTACCCCAGGGCCAAGCATTCTGTCTCTGTCAGGACCCCCTCAGGAACTGTTTTTCAAGAGGCATAAAACCCTCCACTGCAGATGGCATGGCCTTGCTCCAGAATCGCAGGGGGCTACATTGTGATTCTCCCACCGGGGATTACCATAGACTCCACAGCGTGTCTTTTTTCCACCACTAACACCCCCTGCACGATAGGGTCCGCTGGATAGTATGGCCCAAGTACCAGGACAGGTCTGTAGTACCTGCCGTATAGCCCTTTCCTGCTCTGGGCTCCACCCAAATCAGGCATGCCCCTGATTACTGGACCTCTAAACACTTCGCTGCAGTGGCAGGTCCCTGGTGCTTCAAGGGGTGTATCCTCCATCCCTGCCACAAGTGTGTTTTATCAAGGCCTCTAGTGTACCACAGCTTTTGCTCATCCTGTCATTGATGGAATGTTTTGGTCTGATGTTCTGTGGGATGGCCAGGTGACCAGAGGGCTTCTGACTATATCACGATAGAGGGCAGGAGAATTAACATAACCCTGAGGCATTATTGTAAATGAACATTGTTATTGGTCCCACGTGAATGCTGAATGGGAAAGAATGCATTAGCCAAATCGAATACACATTCTGTACTTGAGGCCTTGTTAGATGGATCTAGCATTAATCTTAGGCCCAGAGCAGCAGCTACAGTCGGGACTACTACTTGGTTGAGCTTGTAGTCTACAGGCATCCTCTGGGAGCCATCCAGTTTCTGCAGGGGCCAGACTGGTGAACTGAAAGTATGATAGGTCTTCCATCCTGTAGGTCTTTAATGATGATACTAATCTCCATCCCTACTAAGTGATATTGTGTTTGATTTACTATCTTGGCTTGTGGGGACTCAGTTTCAGAATTTCCACCTGGCCTTTTCCACTCTGATAGCTCTTACCCTGCAGGCCAAGGACCCAATGTGAGGGTTACTGCAACTGCCACGTATATCACTTCCAATCATACAGTCAGGGACTGGGGCAATGATCACTGGGTGGATCACTGCGCCCACTGAGAGCTGGATGATAGCCAGGATGTATTTACTACGTGGCCTCGCCTAAGATAACAACAGGGGGGCGTGATGATGCTTTGGGTCCCCAGGTATCAATGTTAACTCAGATCCTGTGTCCGGTAGTTCTCAAAAAGCCTGGAAACTTCCGTATCCATATAATCACATGAGTAAATGGCCCTAGGTCCTTTGCAGAAGGAATCATTACAGTATATACTTGCTGTGCTATTGTGGGTCCTACATACCTGTCCGCCTCACGTCTTTTAAGGCTGTGGATTCCAGATCTACAAATTGCCTTGGATCTGGGAGCTGAGAAGGGAAAGTGACTTCTTACTGAGGTGACCACCCTCAGCCTCTTGTTCCTCCATTCTTGCCCTTTCCCCCCCTTATCGACGTTAAATTAAGTAGCATTCTTGATGGCTGCCTATCTATTTCACCTGCAGGAACACTGTGCTCTATAAACTATCTCCAAACTCTCTGAGTGTCAAGCCCCCTTGACTGCCCCCCGGGCCACTGTGACTTTGGACCCCATCATCCTCATAGATATGAACAAGCCTGGCTCTGTGATGACCTTTCCTATCATGAGCTCTGGCCCGCCGAGGAGAGCCACCACTCAACTTAGTGATGCCAGGTGGATGGAGAGTCCTCGAACCAAAGCTGCCTGTTGGAAGAGCGTGTGCCCTGCTGGAATGAGCCCGCCTTAGTAGCCCTGCTGTCCTCAGTCATTGGCTGGGAGCGGCCAGCAGAAGCCTGGCACAAGGGCGGTGGCCAATCTAGAGCAGGAGCAGCTGGGCCATCAATCAGTTATGCTCCCTGCTGCAGGCGGCCTGGGCACTTTCCCTGGCTGCTGCACAGCCTCTCTCAGGAAGCATCCAGGAGTGGAGAAAGCCTCTAGCTTATAACGTGGTAACAGGAAGGAACAACTGTGCCAAAGTCACTAAGCATAGTTTCTGGGGGTTTTTTTCCCCTAAAATATTTCTAAACAAGTCACTTTCAAGCACTAATTCTTCTATGTGCCCGACCTTTAAAACATTGAGATACAATTCATATACCGTAAAATTCACCTATTAAAGTGTACAATTGAGTGGTTTTTTTTCCTATATTCACAAAATTGTGCAAGTATCATGAGAGTCTAATTTCGGAACATTTCATCACCCCCAAGAGAAACTCCATACACATCAGCGGTCACTCCCCAGTCTTCCCTCCTGCCTAGCTCCTGGCATCCACAAATCTACTTTCTGTCTCTATGGATTTGCTCCTTCTGGACATTTTATATAAATGGAATCACATATATGGCCTTTTGTGTTGGGCTTCTTTCACTGAGCAGAGTACTTTCAAGGGTCATTCACGTTGTAGTATGTAACAGTATTTCATTCCTTTTTATGGTTAAACAATAGTCTTTTGTATGGATAGACCACATTTGGTTTATCCATTCACCAGTTGATGGACATGGGGATTATTTCCAATTTTGGGCTATTATGAACAATGCTGATCTGAATATCTGTGTACACATTTTTGTGAAAGTACGTTTTCAGTTCTCTTGGGTATAAGAGTGAATCGCTGGGTCAGAGGGTAACTCTGTGTTTAAATTTTTGAAGAATTGCCAACCTGTTTTCCAAAATGTGTGCCCAATGTTTTTATAGGCATTTTGGAAAACAAGAAAGTGAAGATAACCTCTCATTCCAAAGAATTTACAATTTACAGTAAATGAGGAGATGAGATTAAGATGCATACATTAAACTATAATGATAAGATAGCTTATAATTAAGAGCCAAACCATGTAGCTCTAAATTAAAAGTGGATCTACAGTCCTACACACTCTCAGAGCTGGAAGGGAAGGATGAATATGTCTGAAATAGTTAGGGCTATGCCGCTGAAAGCCTGCATTTCCACAATCCTCTTCAACAAGACCGGCGTGGGACTACCCGGGACAAAGGAGTAGCAACTGCTTGACACTCTGGAAAGCCTGCCCTGTGTCAGGGATGTTTTCTGCTTTCTTCATTTTACATTATTTTTAAAGATAAAAAATCAGATATGGTGGACATAGTTTGAAGTTATGTTTTAGATATTTTCTCCAAAAGTGAACATAAATTTGAGGAAAGCTACTTCCGTTCTCTGATCTGGTCTCCCTTGTGACATATGGTACACATTTTGTTGACTCACTTGTTGGAGTTATGGTTAAAATCTGTGGCCAGGAGCAGAGGGAGAGCAACTAGTTCACAGAAGAAATGAACCCTGACCTATGCACTCGGGGCCATGTTAAGCAATAGCTTGGGACATTTTCTAGCTATGCTAAAACAATATTGTAGCATTAGTATTCTGTCTCCTTCTTCCTTCAGAGGTCTTCTTAATGGAAGGAGTCAAATGCTTTCCACTTGCTATCCATTTATCTTTCAGAGAGCAAATAAATGATAGGATGGGAGTTATTCCTACTGAATTATTCTGAGATACTTCTTAAGTAAAACCGGCATCACCTTTGGTCCATTTCATGTTGATGTTTGCAGTTGATTTCCCGCTCTCTGAATTTTGGAACTCTTCCTCTCAGCATCCAGACCCTGCTGTCCTCCTTAGAGAAATCAGCCGCCATTGGCCACCCTGGAAGCCTGCGCTCCCCTCATGCTGTCACCTGCAATTGCTCACCCAATTTGTTCTTCACAGAGAGATTTGTTCTGAACGCCACACACCCTTCTTTCTAAGCTCCCTCACCTTCTTATAAGGCTGACATTCATTCTGAATTTTCAGTAAGAAAATATAGGGAGTGGGGGGAGAAAGAAGCCTTTTCTCTTTGTGCACGAAGGAGCATGTTCTGTATCCCTTTTTGAAGGAGCAGAGACTTGATAATGGACTCGTTCCCCCCCCACCCCCGCCTTGTTAAAATTCTCATCTTTTAGTATTAAAAAAACCCCAATTGCATGGTGAATTGTCTTTATTTTCTCCATGACTAAACACTGCATTTTTCAGCATTTAACAAGTCATTGTTCTGAAAAATTGGTTTCAGATCAGACCCTGCTTCCTAATGAGGCAATGACTTTGTCGGTAATACATTTTTTTCCCCGGGACTGTAAACAGCAGCAGACATGAAAAAAGGTATAAAAGATGGATGGGAAATAAAATTATGCAATTCCCCCTTTCCAGTGGTGTGGTGTCTGTGAGTAATAAAAGACTGATGGGGTCTTTGATTGAAATTCTATCTATCAGAAGTGCTAATTAAATAACTACTGTATAACCAGCCCTGGTCATTGTTTGTTGAGGACCCAAGAAAAGGAGAGTTGCTGCAATCTAATCTGGGAGGAAAGTTTTATTTTTCAAATTTATTTTATTTAAGTATAGTTGATTTACAATGTTGTGGTAATTTCTGCTGTACAGCAAAGTGATTCAGTTATACATACATATATCTTTTCTTTTTCATATTCTTTTCCATTATGGTTTATCACAGGGAATTGAATATAGTTCTCTGTGCTACATAGCAGGACCTTGCTGTTTATCCATCCTATATAGTTTGCATTTGCTAATCCCATACTCCCAATCCATCCCTCCCCCACCCCCTCTTGGCAACCATGAGTCTGTTCTCTACGTCTGTGAGTCTGTTTCTGTTTTGGAGATAAGTTCATTTGTGTCATATTTTAGATTCCACATAAAAGTGATATCATATGGTATTTGTCTTTCTGTTTCTGACTTACTTCACTTAGTATGGTAATCTCTAGTTCCGTCCATGTTGCTGCAAATGACATTATTTCACTCTTTTTTGTGGCTGAGTAATATTCCATTATATATACATAATGGAATAATATAATATATATTATATATTAATTATATATAATATCACATCTTCCTTAGCCATTCATCTGTCGATGGACATTTAGGTTGTTGCCATGTCTTGGCTATTGTGAATAGTGCTGCTATGAACATAGGGGTGCATGTATCTTTTCGAATTATAGTTTTGTCCAGGTATATGTCCAGGAGCGGGATTGTTGGATCATATGGTAGTTCTATTTTTAGTTTTTTGAGGAGTGTCCATACTGTTTTCCCTAATGGCTGCACCAATTTACATTCCCACCAACAGTGTAGGAAGGTTCCATTTTCTCTACACCCTCTGGAAGGGAAGTTTTTAATCTTGTTATTTCTGGACTTCCTGTCTCTATCACATCGAGTCCAAACCCTTCTCTTTGTTTGGATATCTTTGGTAATCTGTGGTTCACCTGCCCTTACACCTTGACTTCCCACTTTCTTCTCCAAAAGGAGCTCTCTTAAAGTCTGTCTGGTCTTCTGGGCCATTTTCATTGGCTTTTGCTCATTGCTTTCCAACTCCCTCCTTCCAAACCCCAAGCTTTTCATGTTTCAGATTCTGATTCAAGTTACACTTCTTTTGGCAGCTTCCCCAATCACTACAGCATTTCCTGATCATTTTAGTCTATTTTCTCAACTCTACAGTACAGTCTATGTTAAATAATTTGATTCTTGCTTGTTAAGTATTCTGTATTGTTCAATAGTTCCAAGTGCCCCTTGAAAATGTCCTTTAGAGTTGAGAAAATATCTTAGGTTGTTTGTCTTTCTCAGAGCACTTAACATTTATCTATCAAATCAAAAATATTTATAAAGTGCTTATTCTGTATCAGGCCCAGTTCAAGGTACAGGAGACACTGTTCCTGCCCACATGGATCTTACACTCTAGTGGGGGAAGCAGACAATATACAAACCAAATAGATGATCTAATGCCAGAAGTGTTCTGAGACTCTCTGTCTTTTTTTAAATTTTAATTTTATTGGAGTATAGTTGATTTACAATGTTGTGTTAGTTTCAGGTATACAGCAAAGTGATTCAGTTATACATATATAATACATACATTCATTCCTTTTTAGATTCTTTTCTCATATAGGTTATCACAGAATATTGAGTAGCATTCCCCATGCTACACAGTAGGTCCTTGTTGGTTATCTATCAATACATGTAAGTTCTAAATAAATCACTCATTTTGGAGAACAAGTGGGGACCAATTAGAGAGTAATATAGTAAACAACCTCATGCAAATTATCTGTGCATTTTACAGCAGAACTGTGGTATCATCTTGGGCATTTAATTTTGGGATGCTTCAGTTTCTTCATCTCTTCATCATGCTCATGTTCCATCCTGTGTACACACATGATCACATCAAACACAGTATCACCGTCCCCTTCTGCACTCCAGTGATCATCCTTAGTTACTTGCATATTCACTGGTCTACCAACTGTTCAAAGCCAAGCCTCTGATAATTATTCTCAGTTTTGATTGCTATTGGATTAAAGGGACTTCAGAATCAACTGATCCACTCCCTCACATTATAGGTGGAGAAATTGGGGCCCAAGTTGTATGTGTTTTGCCCTAAAACCATATAGTAACTTACTGGCAGAGTCAGAACTATGATCTGAACTTCAGATACTTCCCCCCACCCCCACCCTATGATTTCACCATCTCATCTGAAATGGCTCCTGCTTGACCCTTACAGGCTGCCAAGGTCAGTGTTAGCGCCTATTGTATTTTCTGATATGGGACTCTTTTCCTACCAAATAATATACTCTCAAAGCTCACCTTATTCAAGCCTCTATCCCTTCTGTGTACTGTACTGCCTGGCACATGGATGTATCCAGTAAATGTTGGATGAGTGAAGGTATTAGTGAATTATTTATTTATTTAGTTAGTTTTTTAGTGAATAATTCAAGTGTATTTTACTTTTGCAAGAAATACATTTCTAAAAAGTGATGTGTAAGATGAATTTCAGTAAATAGAATGTGACTTTCTTCTTGATTCCCATTCAGAGAAGAAAGATGACTATCTTTATTTCTAATTTGTCTTTGATTCAAAAGTAGTTCCTTACATATTAAGCTTTAAGTTTTTTCCCTCTAGCTCAGGGACTTTGTAAAGCTGTTCATGGCATATAAGATAACACTGTCATATACTCAAGAACTGCTACTTAGAATCACTGTGATTAACTTTGAGTACGTTGAGGCATGATTTATCCTGTCTTTCCTCAACCTATTATATACCTATTTACCACTCCTGGATTTCCCATATTGAATTTTCTTAAAGTGAGGCCCACCTTTGGGATGTATATGTGTGTGTGTGTGTGTGTGTGTGTGTGTGTGTGTGTGTTTTGAGAACCAATGCCAAGGTTAGGGTGACCGAGGAGAGAGGAAGAGGGAAGACGTATAAGCCTCATCATAGAACAGTCAGTGTCAGAATAAAAGTCTAGAGAGCGGGAAAGAAGACCAGGAGGTAGACCAAGTCACAGTGGATAGAGCCTTGAGTGCCAGGATGAGGAAAGGGCATTTAATTTGGTAAGTATCTGAAGAGTTTTAGCAGAATTTATAATACCCTTGATCCTCCCTCCAGTGGTCTTTCTAGCTTATTCCTTCTACATCCACTTGCAGGTACACACCCACTGAAATGATGAGCTACTTGCTGTTCACCAAGACTCCCTGTTCTATTGCCTCTGTGTCTCCACCTTCTCTCCCATCCCTTTATTTATGGCCCACGCTAACTTATTCTTGAGGTTTCACCTATCATTTCCTCCAAAGGTCTTCCCTGTCCCCTAACTGGGTTGGACCCTGGTGCAGGGTGCCCCCTCCCCCATGGTCACCCTGTCATACCACCCATCTCTCCGAACTCTAACACTTGCTGAATTTTCTGTATCCATCTCCAGGTAGGAAGCTCCTTCAGGGGGGGCTGTGACACACTCACCAGTGTATTCCAATTGCCTGGCACATAAGGGTCCAAGTATTTGATGCATGAATGAAAGAAAGAATGAGCAAATAAATGCGTGGATGGAATGATATAATTGGTCCTGCCCTTTAGGATCCTTACCTGGCAAGACAAATGGAGAAAAGGGAGAAAGACAGGTTAGGCAGTTCCTATGGTATTCAGGCGAAAGAGCATGAGGCTTAAACTAGTAGCAGAAAGAGTACAAAACTGGGACATAAGAAAGTTTCAGAGGAAATCTAGCAACTGATTGAATGTACAGAGCGAGGGACCAGGTATAGTCTAAAGGCTGAGGTTTTGAGTTTATAAGAATAATCGTATCCTGGATGGAAATAGAAGGAAGAGCTGGTTTGGGGTGGTAATGGTGGGGGGATAAAAGTGTGGTTTTACACACATGCGTGTATAATATTATCTATTGAAGCTAATTTTATGGTTGTTTTTCCTGATTCTTGAAAACGTACCAGAATTAAGCTACTCATGCTTGAATGGCGGGTCTGGCCTCTTCTTCATCCTCATTGCCAATCCTTGGATTGTTTGAAAGAAACTACCTTCCTTTTTCAGTGTGGATTTCTAGGTTACTTGGGAAACTCAGCTGTTTTTTTGCACTTCAATCCAGGCAGGATCCTGTATGCCCAGGAAATTAATATTTTGAGCCTGACTCAAGATGGTTGGAATTAAGCCCATTTACATGAGCGTTCTCTCAAGTGTCATAGCAATGGCCATTCTTCTAGGACAGTCCCTATGACTAGTGACATTACCTTCCTTCCCTGCCTCCAGGTCAGATGGGTGCTGAGACTGCAGGAGTGGGATGCACTGGTCATGGCAAGGCCACTGCCAGGTCAGATGGCACATGAAATGTCTTCTTCAGTAGGATTACTCTCAGCATTAACCTTTGGCAAAAGACTGCTGCTGAGGACGTTTGTCTTTGGCATTTTTGGTCACTTTCTCTCCACATCCTTTCTTAATGACTTTTACAACTTTGACACTCTTCCCAGTGTCTGATCCAGGCAGGAAGATTCTCTAAACTTCTGGGCCACTTAAAAAGAATAAGATCATACCATTCAAGTGTAGGTCTTAATGTTGGACATTGTTTCACCTCCCTTTCTCTGTGGCATTCCTATTTTAACAGCGGTTAGATTCTTGGTAATATCTGAGAATATTGGAAAGTTGCTTGGTCTGGTGCTATGGGCCCTGAAAGCAGAGAGGGGTCCTAGGTTCTGGTCCTAGCACTGTTATTGACAGACTTTGTAACCTGTATAGATTGAATAGGTATAGCCTCAGTTTCTTTATTATGAAATGAGGCAGTTAAACTTAATCAGTGGTTTTCAGCCATACTATTGTCTTCTCTTTTATTTGAAGCTCCTCTTTTACTCTTCTGAAATGGAATTCAGAGATAATATAATCTACTTAACATACATGATTTTAAAAATCAATATAGTATCTTAACTGTAACAGAAAAAAGAAATAAAAGGAAAGTATTTTATATAAAACAATATGTATTTCAATATGTAAATGCTCAGGCCCACCTACACCAGAAGATATAAAGTCATCAGATATCTGCAGCTATACGTAAAATCACCATAAATGTGACAGCTACAAATGCTGCAACTCTGTGTGGTGTTGGCATTCATTTGTCATTTTTATTGACCATCAAATACAACTAGCGGTATTGCTGTCAGTGATTTGACTTTCCAAAATGGTGAAGGTTTCTTGGTAAAGTTCCAAACAAAATAAAGCATGATCTTCCCTTCTGGGTTGCTTTCCTAAAAAAAAAAGTCAGTATATATTTAAACTGTGCAAAAAAAAAAAAACCAAAAAAAAAAAAATCATGTGCTTATATGTAGAAAGGAGTTTTGTTCTAGGCTCAGATAATTAAACACACACTTTCACTTATGTAATTGGCTGGCTGGACCTTGGGAAGTCAGAGGAGGAGTGAGACAGTTTTCTGTGGGTGGGGCTCTTCCCTACGGTGCAGGATGTTGAGTGTCCCTCACCACCCCTACCAAATGCTAAGAGGTCCACTCCAAATTACTGGGAGAACAACAAAAACACCCACCACAATTTCGAAAACATGCTGGAGTGGGGGTAAGGGGGTGCAGGCAGTACTGCCTCCCTTGAGAATTACTGAACTAGATGATGTTCTACGTCTGTGGAAGTTCCACCAAGGGCAGATTCAGGTATTACGGGACACAAAGCTTATTCAATTTGGGGGCCCTGTCTTTAAACAAAGAATCAAAATTAGAAATACAAAATTAGGTAGGAACTTGGGCATGCATTTACCATGAAACGAGAAATGGCAACAAAATACAAAAATATTAAAAGCTGATAAGTACCACAAATGTCATAAACACTTACTATGTTTAAAATTAGTTAACTGCCTGTCATACCTCTCTTAGACTTTTTCCCTGCAGCATCCTCTGGTCCTCTCTTCACATGACAATGAATATCATTTTCTATGGAGACAGGAAGGATAATTCCGTCTTTCCTTTAACATGGTCGATCAAATTTCACTTCTATTGGTAATGATTTAGAAAAGTTCCTTTTAGCTTCACAGCTCATTACGATCATATAAATTGTTAGGATTGTTATCAGATTTGGGAAAGCTTCTAGTTTCTTTTATATGTAAGCTATAAGATAAAAAGATTTTTGTGTGTGTGCAGTGACCAATCATAAGTAGCCCTTAAATTGACAATACTCATTCACCAGTTTGTCACTGATGTTCTCATTTTAGTAGCTTAATGTTAATTTATACTGTCTTCATCAAACTCATATTTCATGTTAAGTCAGCAGGAAATTTAAAGACAAGTATTCTGATAAATTCTGTTTTGTATGATTCCCACCAACAAAGAAAAAAAAATGTTGTTTTCTTTTTTTATATTTGTATTGGCCTTACTATCAAGTATATTTCTTTTAGGAGAAAACTTCTCTTTTGACCTGGCATCAATGAAAACTTTATCCTTCATTCACAGTTTCACATGTCTGATGATTGGAAGAATTTTCCATAGGCTAGCTTCTAGTTATGTACATTTCAAACCTTGATTCTCCTGCACCACTCACATACTTCTGCACCTTCATATCAGGATAGATACCTGATATGGTGGACAGTAGGAGCATTCCTGGGGGTCTTTCTTAGATTACAAGTGAAAGCAAAAACAACTCTACGTAGAAGAGCCTTATAAATATTTCCCAGTAAAGCAAAACTAAATGTATCCACAATTCAACTTCCCCTTATCCAGATTCCCCAAATCATCTCTACTCTAATGGTGCCAACTCTAGAAGTGTGATAGAAGGGAAGCTGGAGAGGAAAGAGATAAAATTCTCAACAATTGTGGTTGAAATATTTTATTTCTGCAAATGACCTGTAAAAATATTTTTTAAATATTTCATTTTTATGCAAAATATTGCATTTCCCCCCGCTGTGATGTTGCCAAATTCTGGGTTATAAACCACTTGAATTTTTAAAAACTAATTTTACTACTGGTAATAGAATAAATTAACATATATCTAAAATTCAAGTAGGGCTAATAACAAAAATCAGTGATCTCATGCTCTCTCCCAATCCAAGAGGCAACCACCTTCAACCTATTAAACCACTTTTTCAGGTTTTCTTTATATTTTCAAAACCAATATTTATGTACTATGATCTCTTGGGTTATTGTTTTAGATGTTATTTATTGTCTGTATTCTAATAGATGCAAAATTTAGCTTTCAGTTTCATGTTTCTTTCCTGGAGGTGTACCCCTTTGGCAGCCTTCTGTCCTTTCCTCCCAGTCTGGACCTGTCCTTCTCCAGGAACACATATGGGGTTTTCCTAGAACTTCTTTTTTCCATCATCTGAGAAGTCCTTCAGTTCAGCTCATCTTCTGTGTTCTAGCCCCAATTCCTGGCTCTCATACCTCTCTTTTTCTTGGTTTAATCCTCTATTTTGGTGAAATACATCTTTCAGTAGCTTTTTGAAAAAGAGTATATGGGAGATAAATCTTTAGAAACTGAAAAAAATTTTGTGTTTATTTTCCACTCTCATGTTTTTGGGTGTAGAATTCTAGATAAAAAATAATTTCCCAACACATGAGAATTCTGAAGGCGTTCTAGTGCTTTCCAGCTTCAGTGTTGCTCTCAATAAGTCTGATACCATTTGATTTCCAGTTCTTTGTAGAACTGGAACCTCTGGAGGTTTTAGGATCTTTTATTTAACTCTAGTGTTCTGAACATTTATAATAATTTGCCTGGCCTGTGTTGTTTTTCAGTCACTGTGTTGGACAATTTGTCGGTAGGCCCTTTCAGTCTGGAAGATGATGTCCTTTAGTTCTCAGAGATTTTCCCTTTTAAAACATTTTTTTATAAGTTATTTTTTTTTTTAGTAATTCTTTTTGAAAATTTCCTTCTCACATTTTCTTTGTTCTCTGTCTGGAATTATTATTTAGAAATTGGACTTCCTGTATCACTTCTACTTTCCTTTCCTTTTCAGTATTATTGTTCATGTCTTGGTCTTTTTGTTTTACTTCGATTTTTAAGGACATTTTCATAGATTTTAAAATTTCATATATTTTTAACTTGAAGAGTCCTTTTTGGGTTCTTGGATTATTACTTTAAAACTTTTATATATAGTATTCTGTTATTATTTCAAGGATGAAATAGCTTTTCTCATTTCTCTGATATTCTAATGAGTTTTCTTCTGCTCCCTGGTTATATCTGTTTTCTCTGAGGTTTTGTTTGTTTGTTTCTTTTCTTTTCTCCTACTATATTAGAAATATTCCTAATATTTCTCAAATGTCTGATGATCCTGTGCTGTCTCATCATATGTAAGGATGAGGTCTAACAGTCTATTTGTGTATCTCAAAATTTATCTAGAATCCTCCTTCTCACCACATTCACCTGTACCATCTTGGTAACCACCGTTGTCTCTTGCCTAGATTATTGCAATACTCTCCTAATTGGTCTCCCTGCTTCCATACCTATGCCTTATAGACTATTCTCAACAGAGGCTAGAGTTATCTTTTAAAAATGTAAGCCATATTATATCACTTCTGTTGCAAATGCCCCAATGGCTTCCCATCTTATTCCAAGTAAAAGCCTAAGTCCTTACAATAAGGTATTAGTTTTCTATGCTGTGTAATAAGTTGCCACAAATTTAGAGGCTTAAAACAACACACATTTATTATTTTAGTTTCTGTGGTTCCGAAGTCCAGGCATGACTCAGCTGGGTCCTCTGCTTAGAGTCTCACAAGGCTGCAGTTAAGCTGTTGGCCAGGGTTAGGTTCTCATCTGGAGCCTCGACCAGGGAAGCACCTGTTTTCTAACTTGAGTGATGGTTGGCAGCATTCAGTTCCTTGCGGTTGTGGGATTCACAGAAGTTTGCTTCCTCAAACCAGCAAGGTGGTGGTGGTGGGTTGGGGGTGGGGAGAGAGAGAGAGAGAGAGAGAGGCACTAGGGCAAGTCTACTAGCAAAGCAGAATCTTATACAATGTAACTTAATCACAAGAATGACATCCTATCATCTTTGCCATAATCTTTTGGTTAAAATCAAGTCACAAATCTTGTCCACACACAGGAGGGAACAACACAAAGGCGTGAACATCAGAAGTCAGGATTATGGGGTGCCACCTTGAGTCTCTCTGCCACAAATGGTCTACAAGGCCATACCTGGTCTGGCTCCCTATTACCTCTCTGACATCATTTCCTACCATCGTCATTCTTGTTCACTCTGCTAGAGCCACAGGAATCTTAGGGCTTTTGCATTTTCTCTCTCCTCCTCCTAGAACTCTCTTCTCCCAGGTTTCCACATAGCTCACTCTCTCATCTCCTTCAAGTCTGTGTTCAAGTGTCACCTCAGAGGACCCTTCTCTGACCACCTTATTTAGAATTCCTGGCGCTCTCTTTCCCTTTTTCTGCTTTATTTTCCTCCATATACTATATCATTTATCTATTTCTTGTGTTTATTATCTGTTATCCTCCACTAGAATGGAAGCTCTATGAACATAGGGCTTTCTATCTGTTTTCTTTACTGCTGAATCCCTTGTATTAAAACATAGTGTTCGGGCTTCCCTGGTGGCGCAGTGGTTGAGAGTCCGCCTGCCGATGCAGGGGATGTGGGTTCGTGCCCCTGTCCAGGAAGATCCCATATGCCGCGGAGCAGCTGGGCCCGTGAGCCATGCCCACTGAGCCTGCGCGTCCGGAGCCTGTGCTCCGCAACGGCAGAAGCCACAACAGTGAGAGGCCCGCGTACCGCAAAAAAACAAAAAACAAACAAACAAAAATAAAACATAGTAGTCACCTCATAAATATGTATTAAATAAATGAGTGTGCTGTGCAAGATTTGTTGTCTGATGGGTTTAACAATAGGACAATTGGATGGGTGGCTGGCTAGCTTTTTTGTTGGGGACCTCCGAATTTCAGCATCTGTAGGCCTCTGTTCATGTGTCCTTCAGTTTCTCCAAGAGGGGATCATCCAATCTCCTGCCCGAGGATTATAAGAAGCCTGGCTGCCATTATTTTGTAGCTATGCAGTGGGAGGGGCTGAGGTTCTCATATTCAATATGCAAATTTTTACTTTATTCTTTTAGTTTTTAGTTTTGCTCCTGACCAAACCCCCTCTCCTCCCCAGGCCTAATGTCCTCTAGACTTGATCTTCTATGGTTCAATGTCACCAGAGACTTGATCTTTGTCTCCTAGAGGAAGGAGAATTAATTGAAAATGCCAGGTGAAGGTTGGGGTCTTGCAGCTTACCTGCTGCCTCTGGCTCACCTCTGCCTTCTATCTGGTACTTAATATTTCCTGAATTCCTCTAGAGTTCTTGAGAGTGAGTTAGTTTCTCTTTCACTGGCCTCTTCTTTTGTATGCCCTTAGGTTTGACCTTTTTCTCTTCGAAGTCATTAAGCCTTCCTACATCTACTTTCTGACTTTATATGGAGTTTCTCTTTCTGCTTCTTTTCCTTCTCGTTTTGGAGAGAGTTTTGAGAGAAGAAGGCCATCTTAATACTGAAAATCCCAACGGATATTTTCATCCTGATGTTTAACATCTCCTTGGGGATACGCTTGAAGTCTAAAAATATTGATGACAAATGGAAAATCTTACCAAAGGCAGCTTGATTCTGTACTAAAGGTGAACATTAGGAAAAGGATTCCAGATCACCCAAGTGTTAAATCACAGTGAAGAGTAACCCCTGCTCGCCACAACTAGAGAAAAGCCAGTGCGCAGCAACAAAGACCCAATGCAGCCAAAGATAGATAGATAGATAAACAAACAAACAAACAAATAAATAAATAAATTTATTTTAAAAAGATTGTTAAGACTGTTTAATGATGGGAAAAAGAGCTCACAATATATTAAATGATGAAAACAAGATGAATACATATTACTTTTATTGTAAGAAAGCTTTTGAAAGGCACAATTAAATTAAAAGCCATTTATTTTATTTTATTTTATTTTTTTTGCTGTACGCGGGCCTCTCACTGTTGTGGCCTCTACCGTTGCAGAGCACAGGCTCCGGACGCGCAGGCTCAGCGGCCATGGCTCACATATTTAATTTATTTTAAACCAGTTAAAAAGATGAAGAAACAGTTAATGATACACAAAATGAGTGTTATATGTACCAGAAAATACAAAATTATGGCTTATAAATGAGTTCAAGAGAAAACATCTGTTTCCTTTCTTAGGTACCTACTGCTCCTATAGATGTGAAAGGGAATAAAGCAGTTACTCCTTTTCAAGGAAACCAATTAGCTTTCCTTTGGACTATCTGGTAAACTTATATGCCCTCACTTTCCAGCTTTCCAGAATAATCTTTGTATGTACTTCAAAAGAATGGCTTTTTCCAATAGTCTGCCAAGCTTTTAAAAAAAGCCCTATTCTTGACCAAGTTTGGAAAAGCACATAAAGCACACAAAGTCAGTGTGTCCATTTCATAGGAAAATTCTCCAGCATGTAGTACAATTTTAGAGTATGCAGATGACAAGTACTCTAATATTAGTTACGAATGCTAGAAGAGTTTAATTCAGGGAAAAATTGTTTACTTAGTGAAGAGGTCAGTTTTTTTTTTTTTTTTTGCGGTACGCGGGCCTCTCACTGCTGTGGCGTCTCCCATTGCGGAGCACAGGCTCCGGACGCGCAGGCTCAGCGGCTGTGGCTCACGGGCCCAGCCGCTCCGCGGCATGTGGGATCTTCCCGGACCGGGGCACGAACCCGTGTCCCTTGCATCGGCAGGCGGACTCTCAACCACTGCGCCACCAGGGAAGCCCCAGAGGTCAGTTCTTGAACCTAAACTCTTCATTACATAAAAGAGATGTTGGGAAATATGATGGCTCCAGAAATAATCATCACAATACACCTTCACGCTCAGTCCACATTCATCTACCCAACTCACAGGCATAGAAAATTCTAGGAGGGTAATTCTTGCCCTTGGGGGGAAGCAAAAGCTAGGATGACAAGCAGAAGTTATATTAGGGTACGTTTTTTGTCCCTGTTTTCCTTTCTCTTATTCCTTTTCCTCTTTCTCTCCTTCCAGACCCACCCCGCCTTTCATTAAAAAGGGGGTGGCGCGGTGAGAGAGATATGTACTATCTGTATTTTCTGTTCTAGTTCTAGAGGAGCTTCTCACAGGCTTATGAACAGACACTGACTATACAATTATCTACTTCCACCCTTCACCTCTCATATACAAGTACTGAGCATCTTATTATGCAAGGCATCACGTGAGACGCATGGTCCCAAGGAGCTTATGACAGCTCACGACTCAAGGTAGCTCAGTACACACCATGTATGGTACAGGTGGACAAGAAGAGAGCATTATGGGTAGGTGCCATAGGAAAGAGCTTCTGCTCTGGGCATTTAGCTTTTTGGAATAGAGGGGTTTTCCTCTTTGGAATTCCACTTGAATTTTATTGTTAGAGCCATGCTTTTGTATATACTCATGAAACCACGCATACTAGGCTCAGCAGACAGACATCTTTGCCCAAGAAAGTTGGAAGTTGACCGCTGCACACTTGGAGAGATGAACTCTCCCTACATTTCACAGAATTGGAGGATTTGTTTGGTAGAAATGTTAGGCACAGCTACTTTAACTAAAATTAAAGAAGCTGGACTAATTTTAAAAGGCTGGAATTCTCAGTTTTTATATATTTCAAACCCTTAAAGTGTTTTGTTGAGAAAATTTTACTGATCAGAGTAAAATATCTGAACCAGTCACTTTAGAGCTTCCATATTCCAGACCTTTTAATTCTCTCACTTGCCTTTGGAGGATCTAGCCTCTTTAATGTCCTTGGATCCACATGGCAGAAGTTGTAGTGTTTTCTGTTTACTTGAAAGGGGAGGTTTGGGATGACAGTAGCATTTCCATAGTTCTGTTATTAAATTTTGTTCACTGACCTTTAAACATAAAACAAATCATCCTAGAACTCCACTATAATATTCTTAACTGTAGAGATGAATTCCGTGTTAACTCTGTCTTGGACCTTCGCAAGGAGATTTAGTTACTAAGAGGCAGTTAGCACAACACTAAGTGCGTAGGAGGAGTTTAATAGTTAGTGATTACTAAATTGATTAATCTTTTGGGAGCAATGCTGTTATATTTCTTTCTTTTTTAAAGTTTTTTATTGGAGTATAGTTGATTTACAATGTTGTGTGTTTCAGGTGTACAGTAAAGTGAATCAGTTATATATATACATATATCCACTCTTTTTTAGATTCTTTTCCCATATAGGTCATTACAGAGTATTGAGTAGAGTTCCCTGTGCTATACAGTAGGTCCTTATTAGTTATCTATTTTATATATAGTAGTGTGTATATGTCAATCCCAATCTCCCATTTTATCTCTCCCCCACCTTTCCCCCCAGTAACCATAACTTTGTTTTCTACATCTGTGACTCTGTTTTTGTTTTGTAAATAAGTTCATTTGTACCATTTTTAAAAAGATTCCACATATAAGTGACATCTTATGATATTTATCATTCTCTGTTTGGCTTACTTCACTTAGTATGATCATCTCTAGGTCCATCCATGTTGCTGCAAATGACATTGTTTCATTCTTTTTTATGGCTGAGTAGTATTCCATTGTATCTAAATACCACACCTTTATCCACTCCTCTGTCGATGGACATTTAGGTTGCTTCCATGTCTTGGCTAGTATAAAGAGTGTGGATGCTGTTATATTTCTAAAGACTTCACATATATTATGGAAAGCATTGATCTTTTTGAACAACTTGTTTGTGCAGTTACATGGGATCAAAAAGCTACCGCTGAAAGCAAAGAGGGCTGACCCTACTCTACAAGGAGAAAGAAGGGAAATTTAGATACATTTCAGAGTCTGGTTTAATCCCATGAAGACTTCTCTGTCCACCCATGTTTATTGCTTTCCCTCTGCTTTCAGATCTTACAGCTTCTGCACACAATTTATGACTTGTTTCATATGTACAACAGCCACAGCTATGTTTTGGTAACTGCTTTGTTACCAGGGCTGTACTGGGTGCTAGATGATGTGGTGATTCCTGCCTCCTGGATGTTACAAAGGAGTAGGACAGACAATAAACAAGTAACAGGAATAAACAGTTCATCGAGGATTCTCAGTTCATTTGGATATAAACTTGAAACAGCTCTATCTGTTTTTCCACTGACTGCTTTCAACCTTGTTCACATAATTTCCTACCTCTTGGTGAATGTTTGGCAGATCTTATAAATTTCCAGTCAATTTGAGTGGTTAAAATACAGTCTAGGCAAGCTTACAATTCAACCTGACTTCTGGTTCAAAGTAAACTCCTCCCTCATTACATGATGTACTTACACTCACCCTACCTGGAAAGAAATTCTCAGAGATCCTGGTTGGTCTCTTTTCCTGGGAAAACCTAGAAGAGCAAAGTTAGTGGGATGAAATATCTTTCTACTGCAGCTGGTCTCAAGGCTGCAACTGATGCTCAGTGTATCCTTCCTCTGTGTTCATTCTAAATCCCCTCACCCTTGGCTCGCACAGCTGCTGGCTTACTTTATGTGGTGAGGGCGGAACCCCTGTTCATTTCAGAAATACCTGAGATCCGTGGCTGCTGTACTTGTTCATGTGTCGTCAAATTGGGCAGTGGAATACCAAGAGATGAACCAGTGGGTCACCCGGGTCCTTCTTGTGTAGTAGTCGCCCTACCGCCTGCTGATGAGCAAGATCAGTGACTTCTGCTAGCCTGGAGACACCTTTCCTCATCTGCTGGTCTTTGGAACGAGGAGCTCAAAGTGACTAGGTGGCAGCTGTAGCTTAAAGTTGAGTGGATCACTCATGACTCCCCTGGTAGAAGTGCTACTCCTATGGGAAAGAGGACCTCAAGACCCACAGAGTCTGAAGTTGCAGGGCGGAGCAGCATGCATTCCCCTAGTGGGTTGCTGGGGGTGATAGTTAAGTGGGGACACTCCTACTTTTACTCCTTGGTTCCCCGACCCATGCATTCTTCCTCTTGTGACACAGCACAATGTAATCGTCATTGCTTTAGGTGTAAGCTGTGTATATACCCTATGGGTATCATCTCTAAACTGGCACCTCAGTTGCACCTTCAATGGACTGTTCTGTCTCTTTGTCAATGTGGCAGCTTCTAGAGAGATGAACAATATGGTGGGACCAGTGGATCTCATGGTTATGTGCCACACTGTGTCACCTCCTTGGTCTAATGCACTGTTGCGCAAGATTCTGTGTTGGTAGACCAAACGCTCTATAAACCCTCCAATAATGGTGCTGGCCAAGAACTTGTAGGCATGAAAGAGAAAGGTAAACTGTCAAATTCCAATAGATGAATTGCTACCCCTTCCAGGGAGAAGGGGTCTGGTGTAATCAACTTGCCACCAGCTGGCTGGTTGGTCTTTTCAAAGAATGATGCTGTATCAGGCACTCAGAGTTGGTCTCTGTTGCTAGCAAGATAGATATTTGGCAGTAGCAGTAGGACGATCAGGCTTGTTGAATGAGAGCCCATTTTGTTGACCATGCATGTCCTTTATCCCTGAACCATGGCTCCTCCAGTCATGAGCCCATCATGCCAGCGCTGGAGTAGCCAATGACAGAGGCTGGCTGATGTCAGCTGGCTACACCATTCTGCCTCCTTGATTGCTTGATGCCTTTTCTGTGGTGGATGCTATCTGAGGAGAATTAATATGTGATAGAAATATCTCCACACTTTATGTTTCTCCCCATAGTTCCATCCATATGCCTCTTTCCCAAGCCTCCTTGTCCTTCATCTTCCATTTTCCTTCCATGCCCCTGAACAACCAGTCAAGTCATTCACTTCTGTCCAGAAGTCTGTGTGTATTCTTGCTTCATGGCACTTCTCCTTCGACATACAGTGGATGACCAGGTGCAACACGCATAGATGCTGTCTTTTAGTGTCACCCCTGAGTGCACTAATGGTCCATTTTTGGCACCTACATATCAAGTCACTCTGTGAATCATGTTCTGCCTTCTTCCTCCTCTGTCAGCTGTTCATGCAGGACTCCCAGGTGGCCATAGGTGTGAGTTGAGGGAGAAATGCTTACCACAGTGGGGGAGGACCTGGGGGTCTGTGCTACCCACTTCATTTTTTTGTGCCCTCCGCATGCTCGATCCTAGGTGTACTGCTTCAGTCTTATGGTGTATCACGGGTGGGCCCATCTTATGACTTGGTGGGCCTTACAGAACCCTGTTCATGAGGAGCACTTCAGCTGTATGGTCACTCGATGTCTTATGACAAGACTCTCCAGCGCTCTCCTAGCCCAGTAGCACACCAGAAGAAGTTTTAAAAATAGTATATAGTTCTCTGCTGCATATATAATGGCCTTGCTCCAGAACTCTTGAGATTTGTGTTGTGAGTCTCCTGCAGGAGTTTACCATAAACTCCTCAAGGCATTTTTTTCCCCTACCAAATATACCTCTAGAATCATAGGTTTTGCCAAGTTGGATGGTTAGGGTATAGTGTGGAATGCATCAATGCTTCACTGCTTGGACTTGTTATAGAGTCCTTTCCTACTCTGGACATACTTGAAACCTGTAGTCTTCCTGCCACTTAGTAAATGAGTTTGAACGGTATTCCCAGATGTGGAATATGCTGCTTCCAGAACTCAGGGACAGGCATGGTGAAGGAAGGTGCCTAATACATCCAAGCAGGGAGGTTTGTCAGGGGAGTACAGCAATACAAGGAGAGGGGCAAGAGCATTGAGGGGATTTGTAAGGAAGTGACTATTAAGATGGAACATGGGATCCAAAGAGTATAGGAGGGAGAAGTGGTGAGAAAGAGAGAGAGAGAGAGGGAGAGAGAGAGAAATGATGTGAGAAAGTGCATTGCAGTTCCAAAGTGATGTTGAAGAATTGCTATAGCTGGGGTACTTGAGCAAGTAGATCAAAAGACCAGGAGGTTGGAGTGTGAATTTGGAAAAACAGAAACAGTGTGTGTGTGTGTGTGTGTGCGCGCGCGTGCGCGCACATCATGAGGGTAGGTAGGCTGCTGCATTGGAATGGAGGAAAGAGTAATTTGAAATGAGAAGATGCAGAGACCAATACACTATTCTGTTTCGTTTGTTGTTAATTTCCTTGCAGTATGTGTCTTCCCTACCAGATTCCAAGTTCTTATATTTGGCACCAGACACAGTGCTGAGCCCATTGTACGAATTCAACGTATACACGAGAGGAACAGCCTTCAGGTCTATGTTACATACAGAAAGAACTAGACATAGAGCTAGGGCTATTTAAACTGATGCATTTACCTGTTAGCAGACACCATATTACTGTTTGTAAGGAGGCCAGAGGAGCAGCTATAGGGAGTACATTTAATTTTTTTTGACTTTTGCATTAGGCAGGCTGACTGGGGAACAGGAGACATAACCAGAACACAGAATCACTACAGGGGTTTTGTTGTGTTGTTATTCCCAAATCTACTTCTTTCCTTATATTCAAGCGTCTGGTTCATTATTTTTAATGCCAAGGAGACCCCGTATAGATATTTCTTTTCCCCTTATGTTACATATTTGTGTGACTCTTTCTCTGTTCTTCCAAAGAAAACTGGGGAGAGCTTTGATATTTTAGGGGGTAACTTCTTTAGCTAGGGTGTATTTCTGTTGGGGGGAGCAGATTTTCCTTAAAGGGGTTGGCAAATGCTAAAATTCCTTTGACTAATGTGGTGTTTTTCTTCCATTAAAGAAAAGGCTTAAAATGCAAACTCCTAGGGGAAAGATAACAAAGCCTTAAATAATATTAAGGTGTAAATGACTGAAGCTAGAGTCTTTTCTGAGAGAAAGGGGAGGAGGATCAGAAGACAGTGATGGTGTGGGCATGGAAAGAAATTGCTCTAAGGAGAAGCAGAGCTACAGGAGCCAAGCCTTTTGCCTGGTGCTGGCTCTGTCACCTATGAGCCTCTGGGTTGCAGGGTTTAGTGGTTATTGACCTAAAACAAATAGACTGACAGATACTTCTCCAGCAAAGATAGGTTTATTCAGGATCAGCAGAGAATTGCAATTCAGGGTCTGCAGCCCTGGCAGGCCACATGCAAGATCCCCCCTGGCAAGGGAAGGAAAACGCTTTTATAGAGGAGAAAGGAAGTGCGGAGGGCTGTAGTAAACAAAGTCCATGGCTTCTCATTGGGTGAGTCCTTGCAAGGGAAGAAGAGGCATCTTTCTTTTTTTGTGAGCTTTGCTATCATCACAGGGCATGAGAGCTCCCCCTTCTGGTCTCCTGACTCTGTTTAATTGAGGTTTCTGTTTATATTTTTTTTCCACGGTGATTATGGCTTGTGAGCTCTGAAGTCATGATAGTGCTTCTGAATGACCTTGAGGCCAGTCGAAATATTTACCTCCCTATAGGGCGGTGCTCGCTGTCTCTCTCTCCCCTAGGAATTCACCTGGCTTATCAAGTTTACATTCCCTCAAATGGATGAGAATTCTATGTCCACCTGGTTTTCCTCTATGTATTCCAAACCCTTCTTTCCACTATTTCCTATTACCTATGAGTGCAGGAATGAGTCTGTTTACACCAATGGTTCCCAACCTTTTTGGCACCAGGGACCATTTTCGTGGAAGACAATTTTTCCACGGGGGGTGGGGAGGAGGGTACGGTTCAGACGGTAATGTGAGCCAGGGGGAACGGCAGATGAAGCTTCGCTAACCTCCCGCCGTGTGACCCGGTTCCTAACAGGCTGCGGCCCCGTAGTGGTCCGTGGCCCGGGGGTTGGGGACCCCTGGTTTACACAAGCACTAATCAGTCATCAAATTAAAATGGGACCTGTTCCAGTGCTTAGAAAAGCAGAATTCTGAGCTTTAAAACAAGTAAAATCTTTCACGAAAAAAATTGTTTTCATGCTAAAGTCAGCTGAGATGCCAAAGCTTGGAGTTATTTCTAGTTCTACTAAATAGCTATATGACCTTGGATGAGTTGTTTTACTTTTCCGGGCCTCAGTTTCCTCATCAAACATGAGAAAGACTGCCTTCACGCAATTGCCGTGTATTAAAGTGCTTGGTAAACTCAAAACAAACAAATGACTGTTAGATGGCACTGCTCGTGTTGTGGTTTGAATCCTGGTGAATATTCCACGGTTCACAGCTGCGTGGGAATCTGGTCAGGCTTTTGCTGCTTTTGTTCAGTTGGGTTTTGCACCTGTTTCAGGTGGTGGAGGGCAATATTAGAATCACTGATGAGCTTTTTCATTTCTGGCCATGTTACCCTCCTGAAAGCTAGTTCCTAGGCTTAAAAGTCAGATCCTCCCCGCTTTTCTCTCCCAGAAGTGGTGTTGATGTTTCTGGCTTTTTACTTCCGCTCTCCCTCGAGGCCTCTTAAGTTTGAAAACTCATTTAATTCCCCATCTCCAGCTGGGAGTGTTCTTGAGTTCTGTATTTTCCCCCAGGATCTTTAAGGAGACTGTTTGCTCATTCCTAGATATGATTTTCCTTGTATTTTCAGAATTGAGCACACGGCTTGACATTCATTTTCTGCATTTTCCTTTTCTTTTCTCTAATAGTCTATTTTCTAACCGTTGCTGCTTCCATCAAGAATACCCTTTGCCTTTAGTTAGATCCAGTGAGTACTGGACACCATGGTTCTTTCAACAGTATTATTATATATTTATAACCTAACTCCTCTGCATCAGTTCAGATACCATCGATAATGTGAAAATTTGAGTTACCTTTTCCCCTTTCTTCCCCTTTCTAACCCTGTGGCTCTGGCTTGACCAGGGAGTCTGGCAGCACGAATAGAATTATACCACTTTGTGTTTTGGATGAATTGACTTTATCTACCAATCTCAGAGTCACAAGATATGAATTTGCGTTCCAATTTGCCATCTACTTGCTGTGGGATATCAGGGGGTTCACTTACCTTCTCCGAGTCTCCTGATTCCTTATCTGTACAATGGGTGCAATAATTTCTTGCCTACTTCACAGTTATGAAGATAAAATTAAATGTTTTGCGATATGTAAAGTACTATACACACGTAAGCGATCTTTGTCATTATTATTATCGTTATGGCTGATTTTCTAGGAGTTTAATATCAATATTACCATAATAATATTAATATGGGACTCTGAGATTGGCTGGCTCACTGTGACACAGGGAAGGGTACCGCTAGAATATTGGAGAGTGGACAGAGTGACAGAGTGGAGCTGAGGTGCCCGAGGTTCTAAAGAACCTGTGTGTAATGAATAAGACTCGGGCACTGGGTCCTATCTTTAGCCCCAAGGTAAGGGCCCCCTGTCTTCCGTAGCAACGCCCTCTCCAGTCTCCCTCACCTTAGAGCTCACTCTCAGCTTCTCATTTCCTATAGCTCTAGCCACCCATACCACTTATCTGATTAAATCAGGGTAATCTATTTTGTTTATCTTTTCAATTTTCACATTCTCTCTCCCCTACCAAATCGCAAGTATTTCAAAGTCTAGAACCATGTGCATGCATGTCATTTATCCCATAGAGATGGCACACCACTGTGATTTATACCTGGTAGGTACCAGAAATGTATGGTATTTATGCAATGCTGGGCCATGTATTTCTTTGCCAAAGATTGGAGAGAAGAGTCTTCTGTGTGTGTTCTGTTATTCTCTAAATTTTTTATCTTTAACACAGTCATAAGTGAATATACATTAAAAAGTTAAACAGTGGTAAAAGACTTATGATTCCACACTTACATGAGGTACCTAGAACGTACCTCCAGTTCATAGAGACAGAAAGCAGTATGGTAACTGCCAGGGGTAGAGGGAGGGAGGAAGGAATGGGGGTTGTTGTTTAATGGGTGTAGACTTGCAGTTTTACAGGACGAAGTATTCTGGAGATTGGTTGCACAACAACATGAATGTATTTAACACTACTATTGAATACAGTCTCTTAAAAATAGCTAAGATGGTAAATGTTATGTGTATCTTATTACAATTAAAATAAATTTAAAAAAGAGTAGTCCCTGTCAACCTCACATTGTAATCTGTTCCCCAGAAATAACCACTTCTTAACTCTTTAATTGTTTTCTCCTCCTTGAAATTGTTCTCTCTCATACATATCTATATTTTATAACATATATATATATAATATCTATATATAATATATTATATATAACTACATACATTATAGCATGTAAAATATATATTATACACTATCTCCTGGTTTATCAAATGTATCCATTATCTACTAGCATAAACATTGGTAGATGAAGATTTTTTAGCTTTCTTTTACTCCCCTCTTCTCTTCCTATAATCCAATATACTCATATCTCAACTTTTGGTTAATTTGATTGTCAATGTTTCAGTTATCTATTGCTGCTTAACAAATCATCACAAATCTTAGTGGCTTAAAACAACTACAATCATTTTCTTCTTTCCCACAGTTGTGCTGGGTCAGGAATTAGGCAGGGCTTGACCGGCTGGCTCTGACTCCAGGTGTCCCAGGCAGTTGCAGTCAGGCAGGGGTTGGAGGTGGAATGGCAGGGCCGGCCAGAATGTCATAGAGTTGGAATCCTACAGTATATAACCTTTTCAGATTGCCTTCTGTCCCTTAGTAATATGCATTTAAGTTTCCCTCATGTCTTTAAATGGCTCGATAGCTGATTTCTTTGTAGTGCTGAACACTATTTCATTGTCTGGGTATACCAAAGCTTATTTATCCATTTACCTACTGAAGGACATCTTGATTGATGCCTAGTTTTGGCAATTATACATGAGGCTGCTATAAACATCCATGTGCAGGTTTTGTGTGGACATAAGTCTTCAACTCTTTCAGTAAATGCCAAGGAGAGTGATTGCTGGATCACACGGTAAGAGTATGTTTAGTTGTATAAGAAACTGCCAAACTGGCTTCCAGAGTGGCTGCACCATTTTGCATTCCCACCAGCAGTGAATGAGAACTCCTATTACTCCACATCCTTGCCAGTATATGGTGTTGTCAGGGTTCCAGATTTTGGCCATTCTAGTAGGTGTGTAGTGGTATCCTCATTGTTATTTTAATTTGCATTTCCCTGATGGCAAATGACGTGGAGCATGTTTTCATATACTTCTTTGTCATCTGTATATCTTCTTTGGTGAGGTGTCTGTTAAGTTCTTTGGCACATTTTTTTTTTTTGCTGTACGCGGGCCTCTCACTGTTGTGGCCTCTCCCGTTGCGGGGCACAGGCTCTGGACGCGCAGGCTCTGCGGCCATGGCTCACGGGCCCAGCTGTTCCGCGGCATGTGGGATCTTCCCGGCCCGGGGCACGAACCCATGTCCCCTGCATCGGCAGGCGGACTCTTAACCACTGCGCCACCAGGGAAGCCCCTCTTTGGCACATTTTTTAATCAGGGTGTTTGTTCTCTTATTGTTGAGTTTTAAGAGTTCCTTGCATATTTTGAATAACAGTCCTTTATCAGATGTATCTTTTGCAAATATTTTCTCCCCGTCTGTGGCTTGTCTTCTCATTTTCTTGTCATTGTTTTTCACAGAGCAGAAAATTATAATTATAATGGCATCCAGTTTGTCAATTATTTCTTTCATGGATTGTACAGTTGGTATTCTATCTAAACATTCACCACCATGTTCAAGGTCATCTTAATTTTCTCCTATGTTATCTTTTAGGAGTTTTATATTTTTGCATTTTACATTTAGGAATACGATCCATTCTGAGGTAATTTTTGGGAAGGGTGTAAGATCTGTGTCTAGATTCACTTTTTAACATGTGGATGTCCAGTTGTTCTGGTATAATTTGTTGAAGAGACTATCTTTGTTCCCTTGTATTGCTGTTACTTCTTTGTCAAAGATCAGTTGATTATATTTACGTGGGTCTAGTTTTGGACTCTCTGTTCTGTTCCATTGATCTATTTGTCCATGATTCTACCAAAATACCATACTTTCTTTTTTACAAAATAATTTATTTTTTAGAGCAGTTTAGGTTCAGTAAAATTAAACAGAGTTACAGAGATTTCCCATATACTCCAGGCCCCTACACATGCATAACCTTTCCCATTAACACCAACTCCCATGAGAGATATTTGTTACAACTGATGACCTAAATTGACATATCACTATCATCTAAAGTCCATAGTTTACATTAGGGTTCACTCCTGGACTTGTACATTCTATGAGTTTGAAAAATTTACAATGGTATGTATCCACAATTATAATATCATACAGAATAGTTTCACTGTGCTAAAAATCTGTCTTCTACCTATTCATTCCATTTTCTCTCCCAACACTTGGCAACCACATTTTTTTTATTGTCTCCATAGTTTTGTCTTTTCCAGAATATCATATATTTGAAATCATACAGTAGGTAGTCTTTTCAGATTGGCTTCATGAATTTAGTAAATATGCATTTAAGGTTCCTTCAATTGTTTTTATGGGTTGATCATTTCTTTTTTTTTTTAACATCTTTATTGGAGTATAATTGCTTTACAATGATGTGTAAGTTTCTGCTTTATAACAAAGTGAATCAGCTATACATATACATATATCCCCATATCTCTTCCCTCTTGCGTCTTCCTCTCACCCTCCCTATCCTACCACTCTAGGTGGTCACAAAGCACCGAGCTGATCTCCCTGTGCTATGTGGCTGCTTCCCACTGCTATCTATTTTACATTTGGTAGTGTATATATGTCCATGCCACTCTCTCACTTCGTCCCAGCTTACCCTTCCCCCTCCCAGTGTCCTCAAGTCCATTCTCTATGTCTGCGTCTTTATTCCTGTTCTGCCCCTAGGTTCTTCAGAACCATTTTTTTGTTTTTTTAGATTCCAAATATATGTGTTAGCATACAGCATTTGTTTTTCTCTTTCTGACTCACTTCACTCTGTTTGACAGACTCTAGGTCCACCCACCTCACTACAAATAACTCAATTTCATTTATGTTTATGGCTGAGTAATATACCATTGTATATATGTGCCACATCTTCTTTATCCATTCATCTGTCAATGGACACTTTGGTTGTTTCCATGTCCTGGCTATTGTAAATAGAGCTGCAAGGGACATTGTGGTTCATGACTCTTTCTGAATTATGGTTTTCCTAGGGTATATGCCCAGTAGTGGGATTGCTGGGTCGTATGGTAGTTCTATTTTTAATTTTTTAAGGAAACTCCATACTGTTCTCCATAGTGGCTGTATCAATTTACATTCCCACCAACAGTGCAAGAGGGTTCCCTTTTCTCCACACCCTCTCCAGCATTTATTGTTTGTAGATTTTTTTGATGATGGCCATTCTGACTGGTGTGAGGTGATACCTCATTGTAGTTTTGATTTGCATTTCTCTAATGATTAGTGACGTTGAGCACCCTTTCATGTGTTTGTTGGCAATCTGTATATCTTATTTGGAGAAATGTCTATTTAGGTCTTCTGACCATGTTTGGATTGGGTTACTTGTTTTTTTCATATTGAGCTGCATGAGTTGTTTGTAAATTTTGGAGATTAATCCTTTGTCAGTTGCTTCATCTGCAAATATTTTCTTCCATTCTGATGGTTGTCTTTTCATCTTGTTTATGGTTCCCTTTGCTGTGCAAAAGGTTTGAAGTTTCATTAGGTCCCACTTGTTTATTTTTGTTTTTATTTCCATTTCTCTAAGAGGTGGGTCAAAAAGGATCTTGCTGTGATTTATGTCATGGGGTGTTCTGCCTATGTTTTCCTCTAAGAGTTTGATAGTGTCTGGCCTTACATTTAGGTCTTTAATCCATTTTGAGTTTATTTTTGTGTATGGTGTTAGCGAGTGTTCTAATTTCATTCTTTTACATGTAGCTGTCCAGTTTTCCCAGCACCACTTATTGAAGAGGCTGTCTTTTCTCCATTGTATGTTCTTGCCTCCTTTATCAAAGATAAGGTGACCATATGTGCATGGGTTTATCTCTGGGCTTTCTATCCTGTTCCATTGATCAATATTTCTGTTTTTGTGCCAGTACCATACTGTGTTGATTACTGTAGTTTTGTAGTATAGTCTGAAGTCCAGAGCCTGATTCCTCCAGCTCTGTTTTTGTTTCTCAAGATTGCTTTGGCTATTCGGGGTCTTTTGTGTTTCCATACAAAGTGTGAAATTTTTTGTTCTAGTTCTGTGAAAAATGCCATTGGTAGTTTGATAGGGATCGCACTGAATCTGTAGATTGCTTTGGGTAGTAGAGTCATTCTCACAATGTTGATTCTTCCAAACCAAGAACATGGTATATCTCTCCATCTGTTTGTGTCATCTTTAATTTCTTTAATCAGTGTCTTATAGTTTTCTGCATACAGGTCTTTTGTGTCCTTAGGTAGGTTTATTCCTAGGTATTTTATTCTTTTTGTTGCAGTGGTAAATGGGAGTGTTTCCTTAATTTCTCTTTCAGATTTTTCATCATTAGTGTATAGGAATGCAAGAGATTTCTGTGCATTAATTTTGTATCCTGCAACTTTACCAAATTCATTGATTAGCTCTAGTAGTTTTCTGGTGGCATCTTTAGGATTCTCTATGTATAGTATCATGTCATCTGCAAACAGTGACAGCTTTACTTCTTCTTTTCCGATTTGGATTCCTTTTATTTCTTTTTCTTCTCAGACTGCTGTTGCTAAAACTTCCAAAACTATGTTGAATAATGGTGGTAAGAGTGGACAACCTTGTCTTGTTCCTGATCTTAGAGAAAATGGTTTCACTTTTTCACCATTGAGAACGATGTTGACTGTGGGCTTGTCATATATGGCCTTTATTATGTTGAGGTAAGTTCCCTCTGTGCCTACTTTCTGGAGGGTTTTTATCATAAATGGGTGTTGAATTTTGTCAAAAGCTTTTGCTGCATCTATTGAGATGATCATATGGTTTTTCTCCTTCAGTTTGTTAATATGGTGTATCACATTGATTGATTGGCATATATTGAAGAATCCTTGCATTCCTGGGCTAAACCCCACTTGATAATGGTGTATGATCCTTTTAATGTGCTGTTGGATTCTGTTTGCTAGTATTTTGTTGAGGATTTTTGCATCTATGTTCATCAGTGATATTGGCCTGTAGTTTTCTGTTTTTGTGACATCTTTGTCTGGTTTTGGTGTCAGGGTGATAGTGGCCTTGTAGAATGAATTTGGAAGTTTTCCTCCCTCTGCTATATTTTGGAAGAGTTTGAGAAGGATAGGTGTTAGCTCTTCTCTAAATGTTTGATAGAATTCGCCTGTGAAGTCATCTGGTCCCGGGCTTTTGTTTGTTGGAAGATTTTTAATCTCAGCCTCAATTTCAGTGCTTGTGATTGGTCTGTTTATATTTTCCATTTATTCCTGGTTCAGTCTCAGAACGTTGTGCTTTTCTAAGAATTTGCCCATTTCTTCCAGGTTGTCCATGTTATTGTCATAGAGTTGCTTGTAGTAGTCTCTTAGGATGCTTTGTATTTCTGCAGTGTCTGTTGTTACTTCTCCTTTTTCATTTCCAATCCTAATGATTTGTGTCCTCTCCCTTTTTTTCTTGATGAGTCTGGCTATGGTTTATCAATTTTGTTTATCTTCTCAAAGAACCAGCTTTTAGTGTTATTGATCTTTGCTATTGGATTGATCCCTTGATCATTATGTAGTGTCCTTCTTTGTCTCTTGTAATAGTCTTTATTTTAAAGTCTATTTTGTCTGATATGAGAATTGCTACTCCAGCTTTCTGTTGATTTCCATTTGCGTGGAATATCTTTTTCCATCCCCTCATTTTCAGTCTGTATGTGTCCCTAGGTCTGAAGTGGGTCTCTTGTAGACAGCATATATACAGATCTTCTTTTGGTATCCATTCAGCCAGTCTATGTCTTTCAAAATACCATACATTCTTGATTATCGTACCTTTTTAAATAAGTCTTGAAGTCAGATAGTGTCAGTCCTACTCTCTTCTACTTCAATATTATGTTGGTTGTTCTGGGTCTTTTGCTTTTCCATATAAACTTTAGAATCTATATGTTGATATGTATAAAATAACTTGCTGGGATTTTGATTGAGACTGAATTGAATCTACAGATCAAGTTGGAAAGAACTGACATCGTGACAATATTGTCTTTCTATCATGAACATGGAATATTTCTCCATTTACTTAATTCTTCTTTGTTTCTTTCATTCAAGTTTTGTAGTTTTCCTCAAATAGCTCTTGTACATATTTTGTTGGACTTACAACTAAGTATTTCATATCTGGGGATGCTAATGAAAATGGTGTTGTGTTTTCAATTACAAATTCCACATATTCACTGCTGGTATATAGAAATGTGATTGATTTTTATACGAAACCTTGCTATAATTGCTTACTAGCTCCAGGATTTTTTAAAAAAAATTCCTTTGGATTTTTGACATAGATGATCACATCATCTGTAAGCAAAGACAGTTTGCTTTCTTCCTTCCAAATCTATATACCCTCTATTTCCTTTTCTTGTCTTATTGCATTAGCTAGGACTTCTAGTACAATGCTAAGAAGAAGTGGTGAGAGGAGACATCCTTGCCTTCTTCTTGATCTTAGTGGGAAAGCTTCTAGTTTCTCACTATTAAGTATGATGTTAGCTGTAGGTTTTTTGTGGATATTCTTTATCAAGTAGAGGAAATTGCCCCCTATTCCTAGTTTACTGAGAGGATTTCTTTTTTTAAATCATGAATGGATGGTGGATTTTGTGTTTTTTCCATTTATTATTATCATGTGATTTTTCTTCTTTAGTCTGCAATGTGATGGATGACATGAAATGTTGTTTAAATGCTGAACCAGCCTTACATTATTGGGATAAATCCCACTTGGTCATGGAGTCTTATTCTTTTTGTATATTGTTGGATTGAGTTTGCCAATTTTCTGTTGAGGATTTTTAAATGTATGTCCATGAGAGATTTGGTCTGTAATTTTATTTTCTGCTAATGTTTTTGCCTAGTTTTGGTATTAAAGTAATTCTGACTTCATAGAATAAGTTCTGAATTATTCCCTCTGCTTCTATCCTCTGAAAGAGATTGTAGAGAATTGATATAATTTCTTCCTTAAATGTTTGGTGGAATTCACCAGTGAACACATCTAAGTATGGTTCTTTCTATTTTGGAAGGTTATTAGTTATGGTTTCAATTTGTTTAACAGATGTAAGTCTATTCAGATACTCTGTTTCCTCTTTTGTGGGTTTTGGCAGATCGTGTTGTTCAAGGAATTGGTCCATTTCATCTTGATTATCAAATTTGTGAGTATAGATTTAGTAGTTCATAGTATTCCATTATTATCCTTTTAATGTCCACGGAATGTGTAGTGATATCCCTTCTTTCATCTGACATTGGTTATTTGTATTCTCTCTCTCTTTTTTTCTTAGTTAGCTTGGCCAGAAACTTATGAATTTTATTGACCTTTTCTAAGAGCTAGGTTTTGTTTTATTGTTGTCTCTATTGATTTCCTGTTTTCAATTTCATTGATTTCTGCTCTAATTTTTATTGTTTCCTTATGCTTATTTTGGAATTAATTTTCTCTTCTTCTAGTTCCCTAAGGTGGAAGCTTAGATGACTGATTTTAGATCTTTCTTTTCTAATATGTGCATTCAGTGTTATAAAATTCCCTCTAAGCCCTGTTTTTATTTCATCCCACCAAATTTGATAAGTTGTATTCTCACTTTTATTTAGTTCTAGATATTAAAAAAAACCTTTTCTTGTGATTTCTTCTGTAACCCATGTGTTACTTAGAATTGTGCTATTTAATCTCCCATTATTTTGGGATTTCCTATCTATCTTTCTGTTATTAACTTCTAGTTAATTCCATTGTGGTCCAACAGCAGACATTATATCATTTCTTTCCTTTTAAATTTGTTAAGGTGTACTTTAATAGAAACAGAATGTGGTCTATTTTGGTGAATAGTCCCTGTGAGCTTGAGAAGAACGTGTGTTCTGATGTTGTTGGATAAGGTAGTCTATAGATGTCCATTATATCCTGGTGACTGATGGTGCTGTTGAGTCCAACTATGTCTTTACTGATTTTCTCTGCCTGCTGGATCTGTCCATTTCTGAGAGAGGGGTGTTGACGTCTTTAATTACAATAGTGGATTTATCTATTTACCCTTGCAGTTCTGTCAGTTTTTGCCTCATGTAGTTAGATGCTTTGTTGTTAGGTACATACGCATTAAGGATTGTTATGTCTTGGAAAATTGACTCCTTTATCATTAGATAATGTTTGTTCCTCTTTATCCCCGATACCTTTCCTTGCTTTAAAGTCTGCTTTGAATGGAATGAATTTAGCTTTTTTTTTTTTTTTTGGCGGTACGCGGACCTCTCACTGTTGTGGCCTCTCCCGTTGAGGAGCACAGGCTCCGGACGCACAGGCTCAGCGGCCATGGCTCACGGGCCCAGCCGCTCCGTGGCATGTGGGATCTTCCCGAACCGGGGCATGAACCCGTGTCGCCTGCATTGGCAGGCGGACTCTCAACCACTGCGCCACCAGGGAAGCCCTGAAACAGCTTTTATCTACTTTTTCATCAGTGATCTTTGACAACTGATCTCCAGTTCTGGCTTAACCATTTACTAGTTGCATAACCTTGGGCAAACTCTTGTCCCAGATTAATTAATCTAGTTTACTGCTTCATAAACAGGCAGTGATAATATTTTCCCTGATCACGTACTTCACAGGCTTAGTGAGGTTTAAAGGTTAGCATGGAAGTGGAAAAGTTTATTAAAAATATAAAAATAAATTATGGATATTACATCTCAAGAAGTTTTTCATAGGAAGAGGGGTAAGTTAAAAAAAGGAAGCCTTGGTTGACTCCTGAGAGTCCTATTCTTGGGGGTAAAAACAGAACATGCGACAATGTGGCGCTGAGTTTGCAAAAGGCTCTGCCACCACTGCCAGCTTTCCCCTCCTTTCCTCAGCCCTCCCTGCCCCCAGATGGAGACAGGAATTGACACTGGGCAGGACACCCCTCCCTGTTGCTGCTAGGCCACCTATGCCGAGCAAATTTGTCAGAGGTCTGACAATCAGCTCCCTGCTGCTTTCTCATCTTTTAAAATCCAATTAAACATCTCTGGCCACAGCGTGACAATTGTCTGGGCTCCACAGAGTGGAACTTCACCTGAGGTGGCATTAGGAAGCCAAAAGATAAAAGAAAACCTGCTTTATCCTGGAAAGATCATGCCCACAGCTCCAGAAAGGGTGGAACCATTGTGAGGTCTGGACCCATGTTCAGACTGAACCGTTGTCTAGCTCAGTTCCAAACTTCAAGATGTCAAAGGTCATGGAGCAGATTTAACCCCATCCACATGGACTCCTGTGCGAAGAAGTGTTCTGGTGGTTTAAGAATCATCAGTGGCATAACGTGTGTGTGAGAAACATCGAGTTTGAGTATAACATCCCAGCAGGGACGGATGCTGGAAAGTTAGGATGGAGCCAGATTATAGGGGACCTTGAAGCCATCATCAGAGTCTGACACTGAACTATAGGGCCCGACCTCTTGTGGAAGGCAGGAGGATTCTGCTATGTATAAAGTGTTCATCTTGCAGATTGCCATCCTGTAACATCTTGCCATTACACTTGTTTCCTGAGGTTTATCCAGCCCATCTAGTCACAGGGCATTGGCATGTTGTTTGCATAATACAGCAATGGCTCCCCTTAAACACTGGGAAGATGCTACCTCTGGAAGAACCAAGAGCTTCTTGTTCTGAAATAAATGCTATGCAGTTACTAGATCAACAAAACAAAACATACAAAACAAGGAATCTGGACTCTGGTACTGAATTTCTTACTGTCCAGTTGGTCATGTGAGGAAACTATTCTCTTCTTGGGGTTTCAGCTTCCTTATCAATAAAATGATGGAGAAAGTGATGAGAACTTGTAAGATTTATTTCTTTTTAGCAACTTTCAAATATGCAATACAGTATTATTAACTGTAGTCACCATGCTGTACATTATATCCCCATGACTTATTTATAACTGGAAGTTTGTACCTTTTGACTCCCCTCAACCATTTTGCCCACCTGTCCACCCCCACGTCTGGCAACCACAAATCTGTTCTCGGCATCTATGAGCTTGTTTTCTTCCCCGTTTTAGATTCCACATGTAAGTGAGATCATACAGTGTTTGTCTTTTTCTGTCTGACTTATTTCACCTAACATAGTGCCCTCAAGGTCCATCCATGTTGCAAATGGCAAAATTTCATTCTTTTTTATGGCTGAGGAGTATTCCATTGTATGTATATGTATATAAATAATAATCATAAATAATGCTGCTATGAACATAGGGCATATATGAGCATATATCTCTTTGAATTAATGTTTTCATTTTCTTTGGATATATGTCTAGGAGTGGAATTGCTGGATCATATGGTAGTTCTATTTTAGTTTTTTGGGGAACCTCCATACTGTTCTCCATAGTGGCTGAACCAGTTTACATTCCCACCAACAGTGCAAAAGGGAGAGAAGTTTCCCTTTTTTCCACATCCTTGCCAACACTTGTTATTTCTTATCTTTTTGATAATAGCCATTCTGACAGGTGTATGGTAATATCTCATTATATTTTGATTTGCATTTCCCTGATGATTAGTGATATTGAGCATCTTTTCATGTACCTATTAGCTATCTGTATGTCTTCTTTGGAAAAATGTCTATTCAGATCTTTTCCTCATTTTTTTTTTTTCTTTTTTGTGGTACATGGGCCTCTCACTGTTGTGGCCTCTCCCATTGTGGAGCACAGGCTCCGGACGCGCAGGCCCAGCGGCCATGGCTCACGGGCCCAGCCGCTCCGCGGCATGTGGGATCCTCCTGGACTGGGGCATGAACCTGTGTCCCCTGCATTGGCTGGTGGACTCTCAACCACTGCGCCACCAGGGAAGCCCTATGTGTCTGTTTTTATGACAGGACCACACTCTTTTGATTACTTTAGCTTGGTAATATAGTTTGAAATCAGGGAGCATGATACCTCCAGCTTTGTTCTTCTTTCTCAAGACTGCTTTGGCTATTTGGGTTCTTTTGTGGTTTCATATAAATTTAGGATTGTTTGTTCTACTTCTGTAAAAAATGTCATTGGAATATTGACAGGGACTGCACTGAATCTGTAGATTGCATTGAATCTATAGATTGCTTTGGGTAGTGTGGACATTTCAAGAATACTAATCCTCCTATCCATGAGCATAGAATACTTTTCATTTATTGTGTCTTCTTCAATTTCTTTCACCAATGTCTTACAGTTTTCAGTGTGTAGGTCTTTTATCTCCTTGGTTAAATTGATTCCTAGGTATTTTATTCTTTTTGATGCAAATGTAAATGGGCTGGTGTTCTTAATTTTCTATTTCTGATAGTTTGTTATTAGCGTATAAAATGTAACAGATTTCTGTATATTAATTTTGTATCGTACAACTTTATTGAATTCATTTATTAGTTCTAACAGTTTTGGGGTAGAGTCTTCAGGATTTTCTGTATATAGTATCATGCCATCTGCAAATAGGATAGTTTTACCTCTTCCTTTACAATTTGGATGCCTTTTTTTCCTTTTTCTTGCCTAATAACTCTGACTAGGACTTCTAACACTATGTTGAATAAAAGTGGTGGGTGTGGGCATCCTTGTTTCATTCCTTATCTTAGAAGAAAATCTTTCAGATTTTCACCTTGAGTATAACATTAGCTGTGGGTTCTATTATGGCCTTTATTATGTTGAGGTGTGTTCCCTCTATATCCACTTTGTTAAGAGTTTTTATAATAAATAGATGTTGAATTTTATCAAATGTTTTTGTGCATCTATTAAGATGCTCATATGATTATCCTTTATTTTGTTAATATGGTGTATCATGTTGACTGATTTGCAGATATTGACTCATCCTTGCCTTCCTGGAATAAATCCCACTTGATCATGGTGCATGATCTTCTTAATGTATTGTTGAATTCAAAGGCATTTTTCAGAAACAGAAAATGACCTGCCTGCAGTCACAATGTGTCAACAATGGTGCCTAGGTTCCACATCTCTCTTCTTCTAGTTTTCTTCTTGCTGTCAGCTGCAGAGCTTATTGTAAGCTAGAATGATCACCACACTTTCTGCAGTTGTGGGAGATCAGAGGAAAAAGAAATGAATAAACCATGGAGTGGTTGGGGAAGACTAAATGGGAGAAGAGGGCCTAGGCTGGAAACTGACAGGGGGTAAGATTTAACTAGGCAGAGAGAAGGGAGTCAGGCTTTCCAAGTAAACCAGGATGGCAAGGCAGGGCTGGTGTGTTAGGAGGAGTCAAGAGCTGTACTAGCGAGAACAGGAAGCCTGGGAAATGAGAAAGGGCCTTACAGTCACCAAAGGCCCCAGGTAATGCGGAAGCTCCTACACTTGGTGTGCTAGGACCTTGAGACTCAAAAGTATGGTCTTGGAACTGGGAGCATCATCATTACCTGGGCTTGTGAGGAACACGGCATCGCAGGCCCACCCCAGCCCTACTGAGTCCAAATCTTTATTTTAACAAGATCCAAAGGTGATTCCCATGCAACTTAAAGTTTGAAAAGTACTGTCATTCAGGACAATAGGTCTCAGTGATATGATGTCTTATCCCCCACCCCCAGGCCTACTGAATCAGAATTTTCTAGGGATGGGGCTTGGACATTAAAGGTTTTAAGAAGCTCTAACCTGTAAGAAGTACTGTTAAGCCAGGGTTAACAGTAAGTACTTAAGTACTTCTTAAGTACTTAAGTACTTACTCAAGTACTTACTTCTTAAGTACTACTGTACTTAAGTAAGTACAGAAGTACTTAAGTACTTCTTAAGCCAGGGTTAAGAAGTACTGTTTTCATGGCTATAAAGAGTGAAAATGTTGGATCAGAGAATAGCACGGTGAAAGATTTAATAAAGATAAGTCATGCAGCAGTATGAAGAGTGTGCTCAGGAAAGAGAAATTAGTGGCAATGAACCAAATATACAAAATGAAAGAGAAGACAACTCCACCACGCTGAGTCTTGATGGTTGAGAAAACAGTTGTGCCAGAAGTTGCTGTGGGGGTGGGGAGCTGGTCTGCAGAGGATAAGGAGGAGTTAGTTTGGCTTAAGGCATTTCCGCTTAGTTTTCATGGCAACCACATCTGGCAGGCATTAGGTGGTGGGGCATTGGGGCTTAGGTGAAAGGGCGGCACTAGAAGTGTGGATTTGTGATCCATTATCCCGGAGGTGGGAGCCTGGGTCATACAAATGGTACAAGAAGTCCAGATAACAGAATAAAGACTTTTCGTGCTTATAACTTAGAATGGGAGGCATGGAAGGAATTTTAGAAAACTTTAGGCCAAACTTCTATGCATGATCCAAGTGTCCTGACCTCAATGATAGTGCAAGGAATGTCCTTTCAGGTTGGCCTCAGCAGCTGTCAGCTTGGATCAGGGAAGGGCCATGCCCTGGGTCCCCTGCTAGAGCCCCGTGGAGCTCATTGCCAGAAAGGCCTGGCCTGTGTGTCATTCTCTTGCCAACTCTGTGACTCAGCTACACACTTCCAGAGTGATATTTTCAGAATACAGTTATGTGTAGCAGAATCTCTTTTCCATGGCTGGCAGTGTTGCCCATCTGTGGCGTCATCAAGCTCTGTGCTCTAAAAGCAGGGAGGAGGTATGCAGTTGGAGAAAATTGGGAGCCTGCTTGGATGACGGGATTCTGGGGTTCATGCCCTGCACCAGGGCTCCACAGCCCCAGAAGCCCTCTCCTAAAGGGAGGGTGGGAGCTGACCAGTAATACACAGACCACCTCAGCAATAGGGTACAAACCAGACTGAAAATACACACCAAGATAAAAGAAGTAGGCTTGGGGGACTTCCCTGGTGGTCCAGTGGTAAAGCATCTGCCTTACAATGCAGCGGATGCGGGTTCGATCCCCAGTCAGGGAACTAAGATCCCACATGCTGCGGGGCAACTAAGGCCGCAGCGCCACAACTACAGAGCCCACGCGCCCTGGAGCCTGCGTGCCACAACTAGAGAAGAGAAAACCCGCATGACACAGCTAGAGAGAAGCCTGCGTGCCGCAACGAAAGATCCCACATGCCTCAGTGAAGATCCCGCATGCTGCAACGAACACCCGATGCAGCCAGAAGTAAATAAAATAAATAATAAATCTTTTTTTTTAAAAAAAAGAAGTAGGCTTGGGGTCGCAAAACCAGGGTTCAAATCTAAGTGAACTCTGTTACTTATTGATGGAATCCTTGCACAAGTTTCCTCCTCGACAAAATGAGGAATTTTCTCTTCTTCATGGGCTGTAGAGAGCAAATGAAATGCTGCATGTAAGAGTGCTTTGCAAACTATACAATACTTTTATAAATACAATATTTTTTTAAAAAGAACACCAGAATGTCAAATGTATAGACAGATGAGGAAGAAGAGGACCCAGTGAAATCGGAAGATTTGTTTCCATGATAGTTTGGAAGGTTTTCTCTCTTTCCCAGTGCACCAAAAAGGAGGCATCTTCCCATTTGGTTCCATCTCTGGTATGGTCTATTCATTCTTCCTCCTTCAGCCTGAGACTCCCCAAGTCAATCCTTAAGTTTTAACACACCTATTACGTACACCTGGTTCTGTGTGCACACCTGGCTTTGGGCAAAATTGTGAAGGAAGCACAGTTACCTGTAGTGACCCCAGATAGCCCTTTAGGGTATGCTTCCCAAAGCAGGCGTGGGCATCCCACTTCCTGAGAACAGGACCATTTAACTGGGAAGTAAGGGGTTTGCTGTGATATTTCCAGGGATGTTGGCATTTCAGGTGGAGGACTAAAGCTTTAAGCTCTAATGATGGAATTTCTGGCATCAGTGAGCTGGGTGGAAACGTGTAGAATTAGATCTTTCTAGTATCCTTGAAACCATAGTACGTAGTCTTCCATCGAGGTGTTAGGCTGGCCTTGTGGTGGAATAATTCTCAGCCCTCAAAGATGTCATAAACTGTATGATCTACATTATAAGTGCTCTGGGATTCCGTGAGATGGAGCCAAGTGCATTATCTTGTTGAATTTTGTGAGAACCAAGAAGAGAACAGAGGAGAGTAAGCTATTGTGTTCATCCCGTGATAAGTACCCGTGCAATACGAGGGCATTAACATTCCTGATGCTGGCAGAATCTATTCAGCGCCATAGAAAGCTGCAACCAGAAGAAATCTCATGAAAAGCAATTCATCTGTATAGGGCAGGGTCTTCAAACTTTAGCAGGTATCAGAATCACTTGGAGGACTTGTTAAAGCATAGATGGCTGGACCTCACCCAGAAACCCTCCAGAGTTTCTGATTCAGTAGGTCTGCGGTGAGTTGGAAAATTTGTATTTCTAACAAGTTCTCAGGTGAAGCTGATGCTGCTCTTGTAGGAAACCTTTGGAAACTGTGGGTCCTGTGCTTTGTAATTTATAAAATGCTCTCCCATAGTGATCTCCTGTGATCCTCTTACACCTTGTGACCTCGTGAGGCAGGTACTTCACAGATGAAGAAGTAAGTCCAGAAAGACTGTGATTGCTAAAGTTCACCCTGCTAGTGGCGAGCAGAGCTGGGACTCAGAGCCCCTCACTCTTAGGGCCGTTCTTCTAGTTCTAAAGTGTACCACTGCGGAGTTCTAGGACGTTGGCTAAGTGTGACCATCAATTTTCTAACTCTTTCTGTAGGATTCTTTTTATTCACTTTGCCTTCTGCAGTCTGCAGTGAGCTATAATAGTTGGGGAATTTTGGAGATTTGGGAAGAAATAGTTGGAGGAGGAAGCAAAGGGACTAGAGGGAAGAAGTTTCTAAGAAGAAAGGTCTGTGAGTGATGAAAGGGTCCCAGTTAGGCAGGAGCTGGGAAAGGAAGCCGAGGAGAGGCCTGCTGAGGGAAAGGGGAGGGGGAGCAAGCTAGTAAAAAGTTAAGAATCCTGAAATACCTTTCGTAGCGCTTAGGCATTTAGCTTCACAGGACAAGAGGTGTGGTGTTCTGTCCTTTAGCCACTGGGTTACTCTGCCACGTCAAAGTCTAGCCTGTTTCTGATGTGGAGTGTTTGCAAAGCCCCTCCCACCCATCCTGGCATTCTTTGCTATTTACTATTAAAGTAGTGTCAGTCTTTGAAAAATTATGAAGCTCTGGATATGCTTCCCTCTCAGCCCCATGTGTTCCTTGTATTTATCAAAATGGAACACTAACAAATATTTATCCAGTTTTATAGATGTGTTGACGATAAAGACTACCAGGTGTGTCTCCCTGCCATGGTGATTATTTTGCTCAATACATGATTGACTGAGATGTCTTCAGTGTATTATAAACACACATTAAAAATAGCAACCTAAAAAAAAAGATAAAACTGACAAATAGGAAGTTCCATATTTTTGGATGCAATACATTGCCAACCTTGCTATTAGGACACAAAACAGATAATCCTTAGTGAGTTAGATAACTTTATATAATGATTCTTCTTCAAATAAATGTCTTTTTGGCTCCTACAATCTTATTTTTTTCATTTATAAAAGTGTTTCAAATTGGAACCCTTTGAAAAAAAATTGGGTTTTTTTTTTGGTTCAAATTGGAACCCTTTCAAAAGAAGCTTTTTTTTTTTTTTTTCTCCTGTGTGTATGTCCTAATAACCTAGGACATATAAAGATCTGGCTACTTTATCAAAATTTCAAACTCACGGTCCAATTTCAATTTTTAGCATCCACTCGTGACCATAATCATGAAGCTAAGAAAGGTTACTGCATTTTCATGTTGCATTTTTGTCAAACAGAAAATGTTCTTAAATTGGCCCAGTACTCTCTACTTTGCTAATCAAAGGGGATTAAAGGGGTTCAAATCACTCAAAATTTGTTACTGCTTATTTCTGTGTGTTATGAAAACAATTTAAAATTAATGAAATAAAGATTCTTAATATTTTTATCATTTCCTACTTAATGTTCCCCCAAAACATTGATTTAAAAGTTGAAAAGACATATAAGTATCAAGGATTTGTGACTTAGATTTTTCTTTAAAGCAGTAAGAAAAGTGAACAGGTCCACATATATTGTCGGTGCCAGGTCGGAGAGATACTGGTGCCATTTAAACTTCAGTTTTTGTTTTGCGAATTGAATAAACAACTGCTCTGAAGAAACGAAAGGAAACTATAATGTTTGAACTATAAAATTTCTGACGTTTATTGACTCTCTGGATCTCCCAAACAACTTCCTGTCCTCGTAAATTTGCTCCTGTGCTTGGTCAGATGCAGGCTTGTGTTATTTTTCCATTGCAGCATGTGAATATACCAGTTTTATTTCCAGCAGTTAGCTGCTTTTAACCTGGAGGTGGCTGTGCAGTAGTGCTGACTAAACCCAATGTTGGATGTGCTGTGTGTGTGTCCACTGTCACATTCAGTATGCGCCATGGGGCTGCACTTATGTGCATGGATGTAAATACCTATTTCACTATTATCTCTGTCCTCTACTTTACCTCCTTTGTGATTGTCAGTATTGACTGTTGAATCTAAATAATAAAGCATGTACAGGAAATTAAAATATGTAAAGCAAAATACAAAAACTATTTAAAAAATCCAACCGCATTCTATTGCTTTGGGACTATATGGAATGACAGAATACTCATGAACGAAAAGGAGAGTCATCACAATGGATTGATCTTAATGGGGGCAAAGAGTTAAGTTTTGAGGTCAGGTCATAAAGGTAAGAACTAAGACCAACCAAAGGAAGGGCAGACTCCTGCCAGCATTATTTAAATGGTGTCCTCCCTTCCTTCCTTTCTCTCCTTGCAACTGCGTATACTTAAATTCACATAAGGTATGTGATTCAAGTTGATGGTATGTACCAGCGCTTCTACAACATTATTTTACTTTATTAAAAAATATATTTATTTATTTTTGGCTGCGTTGGGCCTGTGTTGCTGTGTCCGGGCTTTTTCTAGTTGCAGCGAGCGGGGGCTACTCTTCTTTGTGGTGCGTGTGTTTCTTATTGTGGTGGCTTCTCGTTGCGCAGCATAGGCTCTAGGCGCGCGGGCTTCAGTAATTGTGGTATGCAGCCTCAGTAGTTGTGGCTTGCGGGCTCTAGAGCCCAGGCTCAGCAGTTGTGGTGCACAGGCTTATTTGCTCCATGGCATGTGGGATCTTCCTGGACCAGGGCTCAAACCTGTGTCCCCTGCATTGGCAGGCGGATTCGTCACCACTGCACCACCAGGGAAGTCCCTACAACATTATTTTAAATCTTTGCAATAAATCAATAAGATGGGTGATATTATCCCTGTTTTACCCAAAGAGAGAAAATGACTTCCCCAGAGCAACATAGCTAGTAGCTGGCAAGGCCAGGATTTGAACCCAGATCTACCTGGCTCTGAAGTCTAATCTCTCAAATACACCATATTAGAATGGTAAGAACCCTTAGAGACCATGTTTTATAACCACTTTATTTCACAGATGGGAAACAAGACTTGCCCCCTTTGCTGCTTCCCTCAGTCAGCGTGGATAATGGGGTGTCAACTGTATATACTAGACTTTGCCAGGATTTCCCAACTGGGGAAATGGAGAGGATTTGGTGCATCGAGAGTGATGGATAAGATTTAAGAATTGGGTCAAGGGGGATGGGAATGAACCAGTTAAAGGAACTGGAATTACATAGCCTGATGTGAAACATAAATCCGGCTCTTCAAGTGAATAGTTAGTTGATGAAGGATAAAGACCAGCTGGGCTCTACTTTCCATGTGCCAACTCAAGAAGAAAGGCCTGTGTATTTTGCTGGGTGGGGGTATAAGTCAGTTGTAATCAAGAAGTCCTGATGGGGGGGGATGTTGGGAGGAGGGTGGCTCGTTAGAATAGTGGGATAGGGGACCCTCCCCCCACCTGCCAGGCTGGAAGCTGCCTTCTGCAGGTCTTTATGCTTTCCTCCCCAAGTTAAGAATAGCATTGCCCCTCTCAATAGCTATAGTTAAAAAGTAACATATTCTTAATTAACCCATCAGAACCTCCTGCACCTACAGATGTTTCTACTCTCTGATCGATCCTGCCCACTGGGGTTAGAGCTATTTTCATGAAGCACAACATTGATACCAATTCTCTGCCCAAAGATGGCCCCAGAATAGCTATTTTCAAAGTGTGGTCAATGAAACCCCAGAGGTAAGGTTGCCATTTTAACTAATCAGCAGAAAATTTTTTAGTATATCTATGTCCCAGGCAATATTTGAGCATCCTGTATTTTATCTAGTAACCCCTACCTGGGGGAACTTAAGATCCTTTTCAAGGGGTCTTTGAGGTCAAAACTATTTTCACAGGACCACTAAAACTTCTTTGCTGTTTCCACTGCATTGACATTTGCACTGATGGTGCGAAATCAACAGTAGTTAAAAGTGCTGGTGTCGGGCTTCCCTGGTGGCGCAGTGGTTGAGAATCTGCCTGCCAGTGCTGGGGACATGGGTTCAAGCCCTGGCCTGGGAAGATCCCACATGCCGCGGAGCAACTAAGCCCCTGCACCACAGCTACTGAGCATACGCGTCTGGAGCCTGTGCTCCGCAACAAGAGAGGCCGAGACAGTGAGAGGCCCGCGCACCGCGATGAAGAGTGGCCCCCGCTCGCCGCAACTAGAGAAAGCCCTCGCATGGAAACGAAGACCCAACACAGCCAAAAAAAAAAAAGTGCTGGTGTCTTAGCATGAATCAGGGCAGTGACACCAAAGTGTACTGGTGGATAGCGTGTGATGCACAATCTCTGTCATGTGCTCACGGTAAAAAAAAAAAAAAAGCCAGTTTTACTTAAGAATCTCCTTGATGAAGCAGTAAAAATGATTAGTTTTATTAAATCTCAATCCTTGTGTAGATGTCTTCTTAATATTCTGGGTGATATATTGGGATGTATGTATAAAACATTACTGCCGCATACAATGGTTGTCTCACTTGTGTGATGGTTTGAGATGCGAAGCTGAATGGTTGCTTTTTCATGGAACACCACTTTTACTGACAAACTTTGGTTATTGAGACCTAAGTATTTGGCAGATGTTTTGAAAATGAATGAAGTGAGCCAGTCACCTCCAAGAAAAAACTTGACAGTGTTTGTGCCAATTATAAAATTTGAGCTTTCAAGTGAAAATTAGAATTTTGAAAAACTTCTGTCTACCACTGAGAGCTTGACAACTTCTCAATGCTCAAAGACTTTCTGATGAGCTTGGTGGTGATAACAATGAATGTGGGGTTTTTTTTTTGACACTTTAATGAAACATGTCAATATTTAGAAAATCTGTGTAACTCAGTGAGTCAAAATATTCCAAATGACCAATGCATGATATTACCAAATTCTGCATCGGTAGAAAGATCCATTCACAGTGCAATATAAACTGAGTGATTTTAATGTAACAGTGTATAAAAAGTTTGCACTGTTATGGTTTTAAATTCCATATTTCAACTAACCTTTAAAAGTCCAGTTTTGGTGTCATACCAAAGAAGAGTATCAATAATTATCCGAAAAAGTTCCTCCCTTTTTCAAATTCATATTTGTGTCAGGCTGGATATTTGTCCTTTATCTCAACACAATCTATCACTACAGATTGAATGCTGAGGAGATAAGAGAATCTAGCTGTCTTCTTTTTCATCCAGACAGTAAGGAGATTTGCAGAAATATAAAAGAATGCCGTTCTTCTCATAATTTTGTTTTGGAAACTAGAGTTACTTTCCTTTAAAAAATTATGTTAACACGTAATGGGCTTATTACTATTTTTTTTTTTTTTTTTTTTTGCGGTACGCGGGCCTCTCACTGTTGTGGCCTCTCCCGTTGCGGAGCACAGGCTCCAGACGGGCAGGCTCAGCGGCCATGGTTCATGGGCCCTGCCGGACCGGGGCACGAACCCGTGTCCCCTGCATCGGCAGGCGGACTCTCAACCACTGCGCCACCAGGGAAGCCCCATGGGCTTATTACTATTGTAAAGTGAACTATAAATGATTTTTAAAATGTTCTGTTTGAATTTTGCATATGGTGAATATCAAGTGAGACCATCTACATGGTAAAAGCTCTTTGGGGTCTACCATAATTTAAAAAAAATATATTTATTTACTTATTTATTTAGTCTGTGCCAGGTCTTAGTTGTGGCATACAGGATCTTTGTTGTGGCATGCACGCGTGATCTAGTTCCCCGACCAGGGATTGAACCTGGGCTCCTTGCATTGGAGGTGCGGAGTCTTACCCACTGTGCCACCAGGCAAGTCCCTACCATACTTTTTAAGAGTGTGAAGGGATTCTGAGACCAAAAAGCTTGAGAATCACTGGCCTACAGGACAACACCTAAACTGGTAAACCAGATATTAGGGATTCCTGCCATTCTACTCCAACCTGCCTTTGCCACCTCACTTATCACGACTGTCTCTGTAGTAACCCCAGGTTCCAGCCTAACCACCTACTTACTGATTTCTGCACATGTTCTGCACTTGTCTGCCTGACTCTGTGCATGCCATTCCTCTACCTGGAACACATGTCCACACCCCCTTTATCCACCTGTCTGGTGGTTAGTGGGTCAGAGCTACCTCCTTAGGGCCTGAGGATGGAGAGACTCATTTAGACCCAACGTCACAGTCTGTTTATGGCTATACTGTGCATATAGCCTTCAGGATCTGTTTATTTGTCTTCCTTGATTAGAATTCCTGGAGTGCAAAGGACCCAATTTTCCCTCTGTTTATATTTTCCCATCTAAAGGCCAAGTGTCCTGCCATAAACTTTATGGGATTTTTGTAAATATTAGCTGACAATTTCTACCGATATCTGTGGGCTTTTATGATCCTGTGCAGATTAATCAGAGTATTTAGTGCCTGCTGTGAGAAGAACACTTGGCAGTGGGGGAAAGGGGGCTAAGGAGGTGACCCTTGCTTAAGGACCTGAACTGTGCTTGGAGAGACAGGATTTATAGCCAGAAAGCAATCAAACAAGACACAAGAAGGTATGTAATCAAAGGAATAACCAGGTGCTGTAGGCCTTTAGGGAAGGGGAGATGGGAGCCAGGGCACGTGCGTGTTTGCGGTCGCTGGAGAAATCTGAGCAGGCTCCTGGGAGGAGGCAAGGACTTGCTGGGGACTCGTTAAATAGGGAGGGTTTAGTTAGAGGTCAGCAAGGCAGGATTTTGGGTCAGCAAATAAACACAAGCCAGGGCAGAGTCAGGAATGAGCACAGCATGTTCACGGCCTAATGAGGAGGCTGCTGGCCATGGTGAAGGTGAATGGTGTGAAATGATAAGGTTGAAAGCTGGTTAGAGGAGTTTAGATTGGACTTGGAAGGAAGGAAGAACCAGCTTTTTTTTTTTTTTTTGGTTAGGTAAGTGACATGGTGTTTTTTGAGCCAAAGATGGTCTATTTGTGGGAGGAGGAATGGAGATGGGGCATCTAGTTAATGGCCTAGGGGTGTGGGGAGGTGAGGCGCTGGACTGGGGAATCAGCAAGGTTTTTGGAATGAAGTCCACGCAGGTCACCACGTCTAGAATGCCAGCGTGGAGCCTTTAAATGGCAATGTTTTATATATAAAGGCCTAGGGATTAAAACTCCACAATAGTGTGTTAGTGACATAATTGGGTCTTATCATGTGTGGCTGATTTAGAGGTGAAATCTTTTATTCTAGCCTTTCCTCATGTTTTATTGTTTCAGCTACTAAATAATTGTGTGTGCTTTTGGGCTGTTTACTTAACTCCTCGGTGTCTTGGTTTTGTCATCTGTAAAATGAGGGTATTAATAGTTTAATAGTACCTGTCTCATAGCCTTGTTATGAGAATTACATGTGGTAATACATGTAAAGTGCCTATTTTTACGCTTGACACATAGAAGGCCTTTAAAAAATATTAGCTATTATTATTTATTTATTCAGTAATTCACATTATCATGGGAATATAAGTATTTAAATTACCCAATGGGCCAAAGCATTCAGTGCTAAGCTGAATGAAGGCCCTCAAAAAAAAAAAAAAAAAAAAGCTTCCTGGAGACACTGCAAAGATGGGATTCAGAAGCTGGGATGGAAAAATGTTGAAAATTTTAATTCCATAAACTCATTAAGATCTAAAGTGTAAAACTGGGAGACCCAAGTCACAATTTAATCTTGTCACTTCTCAGCTTAAACACCTTCACTGGCTCCCACTGCAGAAAAGATAAATTTGGTCTTTTTAGCAAGCCAGCAAGCCTTCCTTCACTGACGTTTCGTTGGCCATCACAGCCTTCCTTCCCCAGCCCAGCGGCCTGCGCCTCAGCTGCTCTGCACTCCTGCTAATTTTCAAACACATCCTGGCCTGCACAAGCAGTCTCCCTTGCCTTCACTCTATCCCCCAAAGCTCATTCCTCTTACCCCATTTATGCACTATAAAATTAATCACCTGTTTTTAATAGACTTTATTTTTAAGGGCATTTTTAGGTTTACAGAAAGATTGCATAGAAAGCAAAGTTCCCATAAACTCTCTCCCCCAACAGTTTCTCCTTTCATTAACATCTTGCATTAGTGTGGTCCATTTGTTACAACCGATAAACCAGTATTGATACATTATTCTTTTTTTTTTTGCGGTACGCGGGCCTCTCACTGTTGTGGCCTCTCCCGTTGCGGAGCACAGGCTCCGGACGCGCAGGCTCAGCGGCCATGGCTCACGGGCCCAGCCGCTCCGCGGCATGTGGGATCTTCCCAGACCGGGGCACGAACCCATGTCCCCTGCATCGGCAGGCGGACTCCCAACCACTCCGCCACCAGGGAAGCCCGATACATTATTCTTAACTAAAGTCCATAGTTTACACTAGGGTTCACTCTGTGTTGTACACTACTATGGGTTTTGACAAATGCATAAGAACAATGTCCTATAGCCACCATTACAGTATTACAGAATAGCTTCATTGCCCTAAAATCGCCCTGTCCTCCACCTACCTATCCCTCCCTCTTCCCCTCCCTGTCAGTTTTTAAGAATCAGTTAAAATGCCATCTCTTTTGTGAAAATATCTCAGGATCCCTCTATTATGAATCTCTTTGATGCTTGCATAACACTTTCTTCATACCTGTTATAGCTCCTATGTTCCAAATATTGTTAGAGATACACACACTCTTTTCTTCCTTTACTAGAGTGTATGTCCTTGACGGAGGGTCTGTGCCATAGATTCATCCTCGTAACACCTAGCCTAGACCCTGTTCTTAACGGGTGCCTTGTGAATGCTGGCTGAATTGTGAGCAAATATTAGGGTGGGATTTTCCAGAACAGGTCTCAAGAGGCAAAGCTTTAGACCTAGAGTTCTAAAAGTGACAAGTGTACTTGTGAATTTTAAACATGCTTCAGGACTCAGGGGTCCATGGATGGGAAACTCTCTGAAGGGAACTGGCTTCTGTCCCTTCAGATTTGGGCTCAGAATCAGCCTCGGTGGAGGTGGCCCAGGCCAGCTTTATAAATATTACTAACTAGGCCTCAGGGCTCTTTCCTTGCCTCTCCTCCCCTCCAAAAGCAAAGCAAAAAAGAAAAGGACAGGGAAGTTGGTTGTTTCCATCCATCTAGTCCTGGTGCCCCTCTCTGGAAGGCCCCTGGAACGTCTGTTTGGTACCCCTCTCTCTCCCCCCAGATGGCTCTCAACAATTGAGGGTGCCCAGCGTGCCTTCTTTGGCCAAGGAGCACCTTCTCTTAATTTCCTAGTTCACGCTGAGCGTTTTGCTTTATTTTCGCTTTAAAGACGTTGTTCTCAAACATTCTAAAACGCTGTAGGAACATGCAGATCAGAAAAGCAAATAAATCGAATCTTGTGAAGTAACAAAGCAGACGTCCTTATTCAACAACCAGCACAACGCGAAATGGGAAATATCAGTCATGCACTAGAGACAGTAGCTTCCCCTCCAGACGGGAACTGCCTGTTTGCAAAAACCCCCACCCCCAAAAATGAGGCAGTGAAGGTTCCGTAAAACAAACTCCTCTCCTCAGCTCCCAAACGGGAGTCTGCAGTTTCTAGCAGCACTGCCTGTTCTCTTTACGCGACACAAGCAGTTTGCAAGACCTCGGCTTTTACTTCCCAGTACCTGCCTCCTAACACACGTGGGGGTGGAGAGGGAGGGAGGGAGTGGGAAAAAGAGATGTCCTCCCCCTCCCCCAACCATCTTAGAGCCCACAGCGGCGCCAGACCCAGCGCTGGGCGGGGTGGGATAAGGGACACTCTGGAAGCTAGGTTAGATCTAAAGGTGCTGTTACCTGGGGCGGCGAGTGCTCTCCAGACAGCCGGGCTCCCCCATCTCCCCCGCAATCGGAAAGAGCCGAGGAAAAGTGTGTGTGGGGCTCCTGCCCGGCTCCGGAGCGGTTTGGGAGCCGGGCAGAGCCCCTCGCCAACCGAGCGACAACCGCCCGCCGGCACCTGTGCTCCCAGGGGGCGGGGCCTCCTCCAGGTGTGCTCCGGGGGAGAACGACGCCGACAGCCGAGGCCAGCCGCGGGAGCCTAAGCGTCCCCCGGCCCCCGCCCCGAAGAAATGCCGGGGGAGGAGCGGTTAATCCGCACCCGGCCTCGGCGGGATCCGCGGGCCCCGCCGGGGGGAAGGGGAGAGCACGCCGCGGTACCGAGGGGGTTAAGCGGGAGGCCCGCGGCTGGAGCGCGCTTAACCCTTCGGTGCCCGCGTGTCAACCGAGCCTGGCCGGGGTGGCGGGCCCCCGAGTCCCACGCGGCGGCTACCCCGACCGCGCGGGCCGTGCGGGGGGAGCCGCGGGTCGGCCTCCGGTCGCCGGGGCGCGGCGCGGCCCGTGGGAGGCCCGGGGCGGGCGGGGGGAGGGAGGGGGACGCGGCGGCGGGCGCGCAGCGTCGCCAGGGCGAAGCCGGCGTGCGGCGCGGCGCGGCGGGCGCGGAGCTAGCGAGCGAGCGCCTCCGTCCCCGGATGTGAGCTCCGGCTGCCCGCGGTCGCGAGCCAGCGGCGGCGCGGGCGGCGGCGGCGGCGGGCACCGGGCACCGGGCACCGCGGCGGGCGAGCGGGCGGGCATGGGGGGCGCGCCGAGCGGCCCCGGCGGCCGGGCCGGCATCCTCGCGGCGTCCCTCCGCTAGAGGGGGGGACCAAGCCAATTCTCCTTTGCAGCAAAAAATTACATGTATATATTATCAAGATAATATATACATCCGATCTTATTTTTTAAAAAAAGTTTATTTTGCTCCGATTTTGAAAAAGAGGGAGCGTGGGTGGCCAGCGGTTTTTATAAATTATTCTTATTTTCTGTTATCTGTCCCCGTCCCTCCCCACCCCCTGCTGAAGCTTGAATAAGGGCAGGGATCGCGGCTCCTACCTATCGGTCACCCCCTTGCCCGTTCCTCCCCCGCCCCATCGCCTAGCACAGTGCCCTGCACACAGTAGGCGCTCAATAAATGTTCGTGGATGATGATGATGATGATGATGAAAAAAATGCAGCATCAACGGCAGCAGCAAGCGGACCACGCGAACGGTGAGCAGCCAGAGCCTGGGCACCCGCTGCCAAATCTAATCCTTGTCATGGTCCTCTTCTTCCCACCCCCCTCTTCCTTCTCACCCCCCTCCCATCTCTGATGCGCTGGTGGGTTGAGGGGGTTGGAGAGGATGCTTCTAGCTCGGTGTCATCTACACAGAAAGGGGAGATGCGTGACAGCCACTCCGTTCTCCCCTTCAGGCCTTGAATGTCAGAGCTAATTCTGCATTTGTGGGGTGGGGGCGGCCGTGGAGTCCGTGGAGTACTGTGCCGCCGGAGGGGCGGCAAGCCGAGGTGATTCGGCTTCAGTGTCCTCGGGCTCAACTTTCCTCCAACGCTCCCGAGCGATGGAAAGGGGGTGGCTATGAGTCTTCACCCGGAGCCCCCTTTCCAGCCTCTTCACCTCCTTCCCCGGCCCCTGGTTAATTAGGAAGAAGGTCTCTGGTGGCATCCGGAAAATTCTAGGATTGCCAGGTTTCAACCTCCTCGCCGGTGGGTGAAGCATCCCCCTACCCTTGAGAGGGAGGCTGGGTCTCGGAGTCGCCGGCCAGGGGGTCGGGTGGAACGCGTATTCCCGCTCGCAGCGCCGCTGTGCACACGTCGGTAACCTAGCAATGCCCGGAGAGTCGCTGCCGCTGTGAGGCTCTGCGCCCCAGCCCGGCCACGTGCAGTTACCATGCCGGCCCGACTGGGTCGAGAGAAGGGGGCGCAGCTCCTGGCCAGCCCTCTTCACTCCTGCTTGGAGGTCACTGGCGTCCCCCACAACCCTCCATGGGCTCGCAGCCTTCCCGATGACCGCTCCCCAAGGGAAGACTTGGGGCGACTCCTCCCCTGGCTCAGACCGTCTGCTGCCCAAACCCAAGGCCCCCTCTCAGGCTGCTGGCCAGGCAGATGTGTGCTCGCTTTGACTCTTCCTTGCTTTTTACTGAGCAAGAATTGGTTTTGCAAATGCCCATCCCTCTACCTCTGCCACCACGCTCACTTTGACTTCTGTCTCAGTAAGGAGGTTGTGACCAGAGGCAGGCAGGTGCTGGGGAGACCTGCCTGGGTCTTGGCCTGACCCCAGGCTGGAGAGGGCTTTGCACATGGAACCCTCTTGGGGTTCTACCCTGTGTGCACTTGGATACCAGCCTACACTGAGGTGATTCCTGTGTAGGCCTTGAGGGCCCCTGGCGTAACCCGGCCTGTCTATCCTGGGTGTAAGGGTGCAGGCTGCCTGCCTTGTCTGTTTCTTTGGATGCTGGCTTGGCTGCTGCAGCTGCAATTTAAAATGCAAAAAAGCCCTAAAGATGTTTTCTGTTTTCCAAAGACTGTGGAGGAAATGAGTCCCAAGCATCATGAATTTTCATTTGGAGGAAGTGTCAGTGCATAATCTAGGTATTGGTTATGGGGCTTTTGGTATTGCCCTGGTGCCAGTGGAGGATTTTTTTTTCCATGCTGAAAAAAGTGCATTGGTGGCTATGGAAAGATGTTGGAGTAACACCCTGAAAATGATTAAGACTGTTGAATTATTGCCACTGCTTTTTTTGTGTGTGTATGTGTGTGTGTGTGTGTGTGATGGTAGTTATTTTGAAGAAAAGCTGTTGTATGTATCTGTTAACTCATTAGAGATACATGGGTTTTAAAAGTCAGAAAAGATTTGAAATAAATGTGGGAATGACCTCAGTTTGTCTGAAGGAATGCACTGAAAGACTCCTTGTGAAGACACGGGTGTAGGGAGTTACTGACCCATTGGGCGTGATGCAGCAGTGGTCCTGTGTTACTGACACTTTGGGCAGGGCTTGCGGACTTTCCTTGCTACTCTTGCTGGCCAAACCCTGCTTCTAAAAAATAGGACATGAGGTTTCAAATGGAAACATGGGGATGATTTCCCTACTGTTCTTGATGGGAAACCACTTTAGCTTTCTTCTGACACTGGATTCTCATTGTTTTGTTTTTTAATTTTCCTTTTTCTCCTTCTTCCCAGAGGCAAACTATGCAAGAGGCACCAGGCTCCCTCTTTCTGGTGAAGGACCAACTTCTCAGCCGAATAGCTCCAAGCAAACCGTCCTGTCTTGGCAAGCCGCGATCGACGCTGCTAGACAGGCCAAGGCTGCCCAAACTATGAGCACCTCTGCACCCGCACCTGTAGGATCTCTCTCCCAAAGAAAACGTCAGCAATACGCCAAGAGCAAAAAACAGGGTAACTCGTCCAGCAGCCGACCTGCCCGCGCCCTTTTCTGTTTGTCACTCAATAACCCCATCCGAAGAGCCTGCATTAGTATAGTGGAATGGAAGTATCCTTTTTTGGGGGAAGGCTTTCTCGTTTTCCCTTTTACCATCTGTTCTTTAAAAGGATTTGCTTTCTGAAATGGCACTTACAGAGTGATAGCATTTTGGAATGTGAGCAACAGAAGAAGTTGTGTGTAGAGGGTTTCATGGTATATAATTTCCTATCTCCTCTGGGTGCAGCGGGGTATCTCTCTGGGTAAGTATAGGCTACTGTGTGTGTGTGTGTGTGTGTGTGTGTGTGTGTGTGTGTGTAGTGGTGGGGGAGGGAGTGACAACCTGAAACTTCAAAGTGGTAGATAATTAAAATATGAAATTAACCTTTGGCCATTTGACACTAGATGGTTAGTTTCAACGCACCATTGTTTTTTGGCAGTGGTATGCCTTGAACCTATTGCAAATAAGGTATGCTGATTAAAAAAAAAAAACTGTACTAGAAATAAATACATTTTTGACCTTTAGTGGAATCTTCTCATTTTGACGTTTGGAATTTGCTTCGGAAACTCCAATTAATGCTAAGATGGCTTGTAGATCTGACATTTGGTGAGTCTGATTGTTCAGGTAGCTACAAATATGAACACTTGCTTCATAGGGAGGGAGCAATTTGCTCATCAATGCTATGACTTCCTGGAATTTCCTTTTGACAAGTTCCAAAACAGCATTTGAAACGTGAGCGTGAGGGAGCATGTGAAGGGAGAGGTTTGTGTGTGCCTCTTCTTTCAGCGCCCGTGTGGGTTAGAGCACAGCCCTCTCAGTGGAGGAATTTGCAGTTGCTGCCTTTATAAAAAAATTCTGTCTGTGTCCTTGGACTGGAGTTACATTTCTGGGTGTCTCCTTTGTATTTTTAAAACTGAACTCCAACTGCCCCAGGAGGGTTGTTAGGGCCCAGATCTTGGAAAACTAGGGTGTGCTGCCTGCTCACTCCCTCCCCTAAACCTGGAGGCCAGGTTCCAATGCCTGTCACCCTTCAGAAAATGTTGACCGAGCCCTTCTTTCTGAGCAAATGCCTTTCTAATTAGGTGATTCATTAGTTTGGGTAAAACACAGCATTTCCTTCTGCCAGAAGTATATTCGGAGTTGACCTGGGCCTTAGAGCAGTTCCTAAGCATAGGAAGGAGTATGAATAAAGGGCTTCCCCACGGAGGCTGGGGGGAGGGGAGGGGCGGTCATGCTGCAAAGGGAGGGGGTCGGTGACCCGGGCTAGAAAGTGGAGCTGAAACCCCCGTATCATCTGAGTGCCTAGCTAGGCAGCTCTTTGCACGCCCTCTGTCTTAGCTGGCTACTTTCTGTGCTCTCAGAGAGTTAAAATGAGGTAACTGTCTAGAAAGGTTTTGGAGAGAGTAGCCAAGTGTAGGATTTGAGGGGTTTTCATGTGCTTTTTCCTTTTTAGAACAGATGTCTCCTCTCCAGAGGGAGTTGCGGTGTCTCTCACATGGCTGGGGTTGTGTGGATGTGTTTTCTCTTTAGGTTCTTTTTGAGTCTGAGGACGAACACTGGTGTCCGCTCAGGAGGGAGCCGGCTCCACAGGGTGTCCCTCAAGTGGCATGGCAGCAGTCAGAGGCACAGACTGCACTTAGCCGGAATGATCTCGTCCTCCTCAGGTTGGCTTGACGTGACTCTGAGTAAGCAGAGGCCTCTCGGTGGGGTCATTAATTTCATGTGGAGTGAGGCGGGAGGCCTGGTGCTGTTTGTGCACAGTAGTTTCTCTTTGTGCACAGAAATTTGTACATAGTAATTTATGTGAACGGAGCGAATTCCTGGATGGTGCTGCCGACTCCCGTTCCCGCACCGCCAGACATGTGTGCAGAAACCAGGGGCTGTGGCTGCCAGTGCAGGGAGAAGCCGCCCCTGCAAATGGGGAAGTTTGCAGAACAGATCCTGAAACGATACATGATTTGTTTTTTTCAAATGACCGTTTTCTTCAGGTTCAGGGAGCAGGGTATGGGCAGCTTCCTAAAGCCAGCAGTGCCAGGCCCTGTCCGCACTGGGAGAGTGAGTTTTTACCTGCTGTTTGCCTTTAAATGCAGGCAAAGCAGAGTGTCCTGCACTTGGGGAACGAGGAAGGAGTATTTAGGATCAGACCCATCCATTTCTCTAACGCTCTGTTCTGCTTGGCTTGTCAGAATCTTGTGGCTGTGGGTTAGGATCCACCCGTACCTGGCGTCTGAAACTGGACCACCATGAAGAAAAAGGACTCTTATGTTTGCTTTCCTGAACAGCATCAGTGCTTCTCAGATTTGCTGGTTTATCATTTAGGTAGCAGGAAATTAAAAAGGCAGAGTGGTGGTGTGGGGGAGGGGAGAGACAGTAAGTGTGTTTCCATATAGGATAGCCCTGGGGCAATTGACTTTTAAAATTTTGGAAGGAACTGCCAAAAGGAAAAATGAAGAGGAGATTCTGAAGTCTTTTTAAGGTGGACTGCCTTAAAGTTGGGTCCCTACATAAGAGATTTTGTAATACTAGATGAGTTAAAAGAATAACTACTGAGGGAAGGATAACTGGCTTTAAAAATAAGCCCATCAAATTAGTAAGGGAATAATGTCTTTCACGTCCATATTTCAGTGAGTGTTAAAGTTCTTCAAGAGGCTGAGGCTCCATGAAACTTAACGTGTCCCCAGAGACATGAGGGGGTCTCTGTTTCCTTCAGCATCTTTGGATTTCCCAGAAGGAAATCAGGATGAACGGAGAAGGTCTGTGCATATGCTCAAAGCTTTAGGACTTGGAGATGTTGAGTGAAACCGTGGCCTTGCCTTTTGTGGGTGAGTGTATGGGAGAAACAGTGTCGTACAACCAAGCCCGGGGTTGGAGATTAGATTGGTGCTCGTGAAACCTTGCATTTGGAAAGGCTGAAAACCAAGAGAGGAAAAACAGTCATTTTGGCAGATGTCAAATTTTGTATTGCCAGTTTTGACAGTGTCTCTTGATAACAGCAGAAGGCTTAAGCAAGTATCTGTTGAAGGCTGCTCTCAGAGTGATTCTTCCAGACAGACCCCTGAGATTTAGAAATGTTAAGTTGAACTCTGAAAGTATCTGGTGGTGATTTCTTCTGGACTTTTATTTAATTTGTTTATAAATTGAACAAAATAACAACACGTTATAAACGGAGCTCTGGTCTGGCTCCAATCTAAAATAGTGATAACTGCTGATTAGTAAGGAAGGAAAGCGGAGGAGGGAGGTGAAGCCTGGCTTGCTTGTTACAGCGAGGGATTGGAACAGCCACAAGACGGTCACAGGTGGAATGGAGAAGGTCCTTTGTGACTTGTCCTATCCCAGTTCGGACAGGAGATTCAGACTGACCCAGCCAAGAACAGCCTCCAAGAAAACGGCTGTAACACATGGTGACAAGGATTTGTGGAAGAGGTTTGTCTCATGATGGCTTTTCTTTGTGTCTACAACAGCCAGAAATTTAGCTCTCTAAGGCCCTTGTTGCCGTGAGAATGACACGAAGTAGAAACCTGTTTCACACAGTGCCCTAATTGGATGTACTTTTAGGTTTTCATATAAAATGTCCAACAGAAGAATGAGTGTAATGTGATCCTTGCAACAGAAGAAGAGGGCATGGAGACGTCATTTGATAGGAAGATCTGCTGTGAGTTGACCACTAACTATTACTCCTGCTGGAAACCTTGTAGTCACAGCAGTCAGTTGAATAAGGATTTGTGGGTAAAATTTTCATTTAAAAAGCAGTTCAAAAGTGGTGTGATTGGGAGTGTGACGAGAGAGATGGTTTATGTTGGTGTAACACATATATACCTTAACAAAAATTTTCAGACCATTTGACATATTTATATTATTGGCTATTTTTGCCAATTGTGTGGCCTTAGCTATTTACATCCCATTCCCTGAAGATGATTCTAATTCAACAAATCATAACTTGGTAAGTGTCCTTAGAGTTGCTGCTTGTCCTGATGTGTGCTTATCATTTACCTCTCTACTGAAGCTGGAAGCTGGCGGCTGGCTTTCTGGGTGGTTGAAGTTAACAGCTATGCATGTGATGTTTCACGGAGCTTTGCAACAGTGGTGTTTTTTTTTTTTTTTTTCTTTTTCTTGACCTGTATTCTCAAATTCATACTGAATGAAAGTGTTTAAAGTCATGAATCTTGTATAAATAGATGTGGAACTTTTCATGGAAGAGGTTTGTAGCAGATTTAAAAATAACTTTTCTTTCCATATAGGCTTTTTTTGTCGACCATTCTTTTCCTGGTAATGTTAGCCTTTTTTTTTTTAAAATCCAGTGTTATTTGGGAGTTGTGGGTACTATGGTTAATTTTTCTGGTAAGCAGAGAGTCATCATAGCTTCTGTACCTGAACTATTAATTTTTACAGAAGTAGAACACAACAGAACTAATCCACGTAGCGCATAATTTGGTGAATGTACAGTAGAGTATTGAAGTTCCTTCACTTAGTTCTTTGAAATGCTCCAAGATAAAATGATTCTATGGTGAAATAAATTGGGATACTTCCATATACCTTATTGCTCTCTTAAAGATTTATAGTGCACATTAACTCAGTGAAAGCTCCAGGAAAGTCTGTAGTTAAAAAACCAGTTTCATTTTGTTTAACTCAGCTAGTCCCTAAAAGTAATTGGTCATGGATTCTTTAAACATTTTTTTGGCAGAGTGCATCACAGTGTTTCATGGAACTTCCTTTGGGAAAGGTTGATATAGTTTAAAAAAAAAGCACTGAAGAGCCCTGGAGTGGGAGTAGGAGTTGTCCCAGTGGACTGTCAACTGGCTGTATTTTGGGGCATTTCCCAGACCCTTTGTGCATTGCCGTTTACCCACCTGTCCATTCGGGGGATCGGATGAGAAGATCACCAGGGTTGTTTTTACCTCTGACGTCCTGTACTCTTTCCTTGATGATTCAGAAGCCATTGCAGGATTTTTCTGGTGCTGCAGCATCCTCTTTGCAAGGGTCAGTCCTTCATGAGTTGAGGCCGTGCAGAAAGGAGGTGAATGAGGGGCTGGTCCCGGATAACAGGAGATTCTCCCTATTGTTTTGCTTTCCCCTCTTTTAGCTGGTTCCATTCGGTTTTGGTTTCTCATGCTGAAGCTGTATTTTAGTAGGGCTGGATGTTCTTAGCTGAGTGTTGTAAAGTCAAAACTAGTGAGGGGAGAGCTCTGCCGGGGTCTGTAGATGTTGACATTATTTATGCTTTTATGATTTTAGACTTCATGGTTTATGTACAGGATTTCATGTTACATTTAAAATGTGCGGCACATTTCAGATGTAGTGTGATGTCTCTTCACATTTGGGCTTTTGTAGTCTGATGTGTAGGGAATTTTAAAAAATTTTGGACACTGCTACTGAAAGTACAACTGTAAATGGGAGTTGGATACACATGTAAAGACTTACTGTTAGTATATATTTATACTGTGCTAGAGATGATCTGTGTGACTGGATATTTTAAATAGCTTCTGATTTAGTTGTAGGCATGTGACTTTAGATAATCATTTCAAAGGAAAAGCAGAAGTAGTGAAAAGCCCCCATCAATGGGGCTAGATCATCACAGTCTAGGCCACAGATGGTGTCAGCCTTGTTACCAAATTTAACAACGTGGATGGTGACCCAGTTTGTTGCTTTTTGTAGCTCAAGAGAACATGATTAAACAAACTTAGAAAATAGATACCTTTCTGAAAGGCAGATTAATTCAGATCCATGGAATAATTAATGTAGCTGCATGTGTAAGTCAATTAATATTCTGATTTTTTTTTTTCCCAGGGAAGTTCAGGGCACTAATATAAGTACTGTTGGACCATTTGGATTTCTCAGCTAATAAGTGAGGGAATAAAACATAGGAAATGGATAAATCTCTCTTCCTCCCCCTGGCAGTCCCTCCCCAGTGGATCTTTTATTGACAGTTCTTAAAACACTGGCCTTTTGTGGGTGGGAGAGGGCAGTGTGTTAGTTTGGCAATCCTTTCTAAAAAACCCAACATATATTTCTTTGACCTCTTAACATTCTGAAACTTATAGCATTCAAGTTGGTGTCTTGTGTTCACTTGGCTGGTCACATGGCCAGACGAATTTAATCTCTGCCTAACTCTTTAAATATTTCCTTTCTCACTGTGGGAAGGGAAGATCTTTGTGGATTTCCCCCTGACTCTTAGCAAGGTCCCATGCCATGTCAGTCGTCCTGCCAGGGAGCCGTTTTTTTTTTTAAAAAAACATTTGACCCAATTTGTACCAAAGTGATTGCTCTATTTTTGGGATCGGTTTAGAGGCAGCTGAACGAAGCTTATTTTTCATCTGTAGTAAATACCTTTCAATTAATGTGAATGGCAAAACAAAGGGCAGAGACTGATACGGATTGCAAAGCTGTACGTGTCAGGGAGCTGGTGGTTTCCTTTGCCTCCAAGCTCTGTCGGGAATGTAGATGTTGAGCGCTTAGAGTACGATTCAGGGCCAGCTTTGTGGAAGATGTTTCTGCCTGTTACAGGTAGTTTGCAGTGAAATTATTACTTTTGTTGGGTAAGAAATGTGGCCATCTCCCTTCGTCCAGTGTGTGTTTGGTCTGGGTTGTACCTAACTGAGCCAGCTTTGGGGATTTGGAGACTACCTTGGGGGCAGCAAGTTTTCGCAGGGTTAGATTAAAAAAAAAAAAAAAAATATATATATATATATAAACAATCTCAAGTTTCTATGCAGCTTTCATTTGTGGACTTGCAGGGACTAGTGGAGGCTGCAGCCATGGAAACGGTGCAACTCAGTTCCCACAGCAATCTCCCTCCTAGATCAGTCGGTAGCAGGATTTCCTCAGTTCCACTTATTGAAAGTGTGTATCATTTATTTAATTTTTTTCTTAGCATGGGGCAGGGGGTGGGGAGCGCTTCTTTATGGAGTGTCAGCGTGGCGATGATCACAGTCCTGTCCCTCACTGTGTTGGAAAATGCTTTATTTCGCTTCCCAAACTTCAGTTTCTCATAAGTCACAAACTGACTGAATGCTTCAGTCTGGGCATCCTGCTACTGGAAGTCCCACCCCACCCCCGGGCCCAGTTCTCCATAGTGCTGACCGGCCTCAAATTAGAACTGTCCAAAGAGGGACGCCCAGCTGCCAGCCCTGACCTTCCTTGATGTCTGCAGCCACCGAGGGCAGGGCGCGTGGCCTAGGCCACTCTGTCCCTTTTCCAGGTGCTCAATTAATGCTTTTGATACTCAACGAGAAGGTTTACTCAGTCTTTGACCCCCTTTTTGCCCCCTTTCTCATCTTGCCTTTGTGTTTTTAGACTGCTGACACTTGGCCTCTGTAAAGCCCCTTATGTCTTCCCCTTCCTCTCCATTCACATTGTGGTCAGATAGCTTTTGCTAGAGGAGTGATCCTGAGGTTTCAGGGGCGACCTGCTGCCCAAGGGAAGGCTGGGTGCTCCTTGGTCTACCCAGCCTTTTCTGGTTCACCTTCTGTGCCTCTCCTTCATACCCACCCCCCACCCCCATCCGTTAGTCCACCAGCTGATCGTAAACACCCCTCCCTGGTCTTGTCCACCTCCTGGCCTCTTCTCCATCTGAAATACCTCTTCCTCCCTACCACCCCTTCATCACTGTCACTGTCCTTAGAGCTGCTCAGGAATAATCGTAAAGGATGTCTCTTCTGTGAAGCCTTTTCTGACCCTGATTAGAAGTAACACTCTTATCTGAACTGCTCCGCTGGCACTTTGCATATAAAACACCTTATATTTTGGTTATTTATGTGCACATCTTATCTTGTCTTATCAAGCCTCTTCAGAATACAACTCACAGTGAATCATTTTGGAACCCCAATAGCGCCGAGCCTGACGGTGTGTAGATGTTCATAAATGCGGGTTGTTGAGGACCACTGAATGAATGCTCTCAGGAGAAGTTCCTCACCCAGTCTTTCCTCTGAGCCGTACTCAGGATTTCCTTGTGTGGCAGGTTCCTCTGAGGACTCTTTCGAGGTCCTTGGCGGGGGGTAGGTGGGAAGTTCCACGTGTTTACTCCTGAAAAGCTGGGGGTCTCGTGACCCCACTCCTCACGTACCCCTGGCTGAAGGCACCGTGGGAGCTGCGTTTCTGAGCTGAGCAGCCTTGTACATTTTGTGCTCCAGCTCCAGGGCTCGGAGTGGCAGAGTGGTGAGAGCATCTCTGGGAAGCAGTGCTGGCTGGGGACTCCTGTCAGGGGGACCAGATGCCTTATGAGGGCCAGGAACGCTGTGGGACAGCCTACTTTGATTGCATTCTCTCCTCCATGGCCGAGATTCCCACGCAGAGTTTCCTGGGCTTAAAAAGCGAGTTCATGGGCTCTGCACGGTCCATAGTTTAGCATCTCACATAGTGAGTGGTGTGAATTGAAATACCTGAAACACAGTTTCATAGCCTGTCTCCTTGGGCTTTGCCTAGAAGGTGGCTTTTATTTCCGTGCCTCATCTCCGTGGCTTTGCTCTGTTGTCTTTCTGTTTGAATTGCGAGTTTATTTCTGCATGCCTAGATGCCGTTTTTCTAGGACAGCTTGTGTGCTGCCCTCAGTTCAGCTTTCTCTGAGCCTTGTCCCTGTCTTCCACCCCACCTGCCTAGGTGCAAGTAGCACTTGCTTTCCTTTTTGCAGATATCCACCCCTTTCCGCCTTATTCTATAACTGCTGTGGGAAGTGGCTTGGTGTGTGGGGTGCAGTTCTGCACATGGGCTTTGGGCTCTGACAGCCTGGCCCTTTGGCTGATGAGCTGAGTGACTTTGTTTTAGTTTTTTTAAGTTAATTAATTAATTAATTTTTGGCTGCACTGTGTCTTAGTTGCTGGGCTTTCTCTAGTTGCGGCGAGCGGGGGCTACTCTTCATTGCAGTGTGTGGGCTTCTCATTGCGGTGGCTTCTCTTGTTGTGGAGCACGGGCTCTAGGTGCGCGAGCTTCAGTAGTTGTGGCTCGCAGGCTCAGTAGTTGTGGTGCACGGGCTTAGTTGCTCCATGGCACGTGGGATCTTCCCAGACCAGGGCTCGAACCCGTGTCCCCTGCACTGGCAGGCGGATTCTTAATCACTGCACCAGCAGGGAAGTCCTGAGCTGAGTGACTCTGGATGAAAGTAGCATGTGCTGAGTCTGACTTGTCTCAATGGTGTTGCGAACTTAACCCTTTGCGGGCGCTTAGTAGGCACATCAGGAAATGCACATGGAATGGGTGGGTCCATAAATGAATGACCGTGTGGGGTTCCATGGCATGTCCTTATAGATCAGGAGTTAATTTTCAGCAATTGGCTAATGATTAATGTTTGCTTGAGAGGCTGACTTTCATTGTCCAATATTAATGAGAATCCCAGGAAGCACCTGTCAGAGGTTGCCTTGAATTTCAGGATTGTATATTTCTCGGCAAATTTAACTCTTTATATCTGAAGCAGGAGAGAAGAAAGACAAATGCTTGATACTTTTTGAATCCCTGCCTCATAAGCTGGCTTCTGTGTTCAGCACTGTGTGTGAGCCAGGTGTGAGAGGTTGTACTTGGGTGTGTGTGTGTCACATTTCGTGTAAAGGTTGGTGGGGCAGCAGAATGCCCACGATAGGTGGACTTGGGGAGTAACATTTAACCCAGAGCTGGTGAACCCGTTTATGCCTTGTACGAGTAATTGCATCTCTTTTGTCGTCTTGCCTCATATTGACAAAGTACAAGTTACCCAGATTGATGTTTTATTGAACAGACTTGGATTGAGAATCGGCAGTTTTTCAGAAATCAAACCCAAGTCTTAAGGAATTCAGATTTACTTCTGTTAAAGTTCCTTAAGAGGAATTCCCAAACGGTCCTCACCCTTTTGGTTTGTTAAAAAGCGAATCTCATTTCTTTATAGACACACCTCGAACACTGGAACTTCCCTGCTTAGACCCTTGAAAAGTGAACCTGTCTTGGAGTGAGGATATGTTGGTGTATTGGCCAGAACTTGTTGGATTACAAGTTGCAGAAACACAAATTGGCTTAGTTGGGGGAAAAAAAAGTATGTGTGTGTGTTTGTAATTTATTAACTTAGGTAACTGAAAAGTCCAAAGGGTAGAAATTGTTATCAGACACAGCTGGAAAGGGGGCTTAAAAGAGGGTCTCAGGATCCCACCCTGCACCCCAGGCTTCCCGTCTCCCAGGAACAGTCTGACTGGCCTCCAGTGGGTCCCTCTCACACACTGCCTGAAGTGTACATCCCGTCAGCCCACTTTGGGGAGGGTCTTTGGGGAGATGCATTCCTTCCTTAACCTCAGCTCAAGTTCAGTATTTTAAAATGATTGTGTGAGAAACAGGAGACGCTTGTAGCAGATTTGTGGGTAGTTTCCTTTTTTAACCTTCCCCATCAGCATTTAACTTTTAACTGTCTGCAAAACGTGAGAAGTGCCTGATACAGAGGGGTCAACTTGCCCAGCTGCAGAGACATTTATGTCTTGTTAACTACAGGTGCTGGTGGTGGGGTGGGACTCCAGAACAGACCCTCAACTGCTCCTCCCTCAGGAAAGTCTCTAAAGAAATTGCAGAGGCCCTGGGATGCTGGTGGTTGAGCAGAGTGTTACTGTTGCTTGGACGACGTGCCCCGGGAAGTGACATCAGTGGGCTTTCTTGCCCTGTGGGGTGGCAGTGGAGGTTGGCAGGTCATTTCAGAATAGACGTGAGCCTCCTGTCATGCTCACACTCCTGGGGCCCTTTGCCATCAGCACTGTAGGATGTGTCCCCAAGTCCTGTTCTGCCCATGTGATTGAAATGAGGAAAGGTGAGATTGGTATTCTCACAGCTGGGGTTCTTGTGGGCAGTGTGGTGTTTGGCTGGGCAGGCAGAGCTGGAACTGGGAGGTGGGCACAGTGAGAAAAGCTGAAGATGGGGTTGGAGGAGGAACTGTCTGAGCGAGGAACTGTCCTCTGTCTCTGTGTGTGTGTGAGAAAGCCGGGGGAGAGTGTGGTGGATGGATGGACCACTGGGTGTTTTTGACAACACACACCTTGTAGCATGAAGCCCTCTTCTGGAGATTTTAACTATGCAGGGTTCCAGACACTGCCCAGGCTGGGGAAAATGACTTTCTCCTCCAGAACCTCAAAGCAGTTATTTCTGCTAATTTCTTTTTCCCCTCCCTACTGGCTGAGTGGTAAATTTAGAAATCACTTGTTGAAATTATTGAATGAGTGAACATGCGAGTCAGGCTGGAGGGAATTGGCAGGGGGTGACCTGAGGGAGGGAAGGCCGGCTCCAGACTGCTCAGGGAAGATGTAGCTGGCAGATGGACCCAGCCTGGGAAGGAAGGAGGAGGTGTCCTTGGTCAGCTTGGCCTGTGGATTCACAGCAGGCTGGGTGTGAGGCTCATGCTTTCCCTGCCGTGGTCATCTTCTGAGGGGCCCACCGTGCCTCCCTTCCCTGCACCCATGGGGAGGTCTAGCACGGCATACTCACAGATATTTTTGTAGCGCCGTAAGGACCTTGTTTATAAGACAGGAAGTCAAGGCACCATTATTCAACAAATATTTATTGAGACCTGCTCTGCAGAGCATACCAGACTTATGTGTCCGGACTTCTAGCCAGCGCTGCTATGGGCTCCCTGTGCCCGGTCGCCCTTTCATAAGGAAAGCCCACAGCATGGGGTCCGAGAAAGGCCTTCTTTGTTTTTCGTATTTTGCATTCTTACAGTAAATCATCATTCAAATTTATACAAATAATACACGAATACATTCTTCTAAACTATTAAAACGCTGCAAGTAAACTGAGTCTCCTTTTCCTCACTCAGCTCCTAATCACAGTAATCAGTTTCAGAATTGTTTTTCACTGTGTCTGTATGTGTATATCATCTGTGTTTTTTGAAACCTATATCTATACAGTTTGGGTATTTTAAGTTTTACACAAGTGGAAACAGAGTGCATGCATTATAAAGCTTCCTTTTTTCCCACTTGATGTGTCTTACAGATCTTTCCGTATCTGCACGTAGAGATCTAACAACTCCTTAGTTGCCGTAAAATATTCCATGTATGTGCCATGGTTTGTTTAATTATCCTCTTTCTGATGAGCAGTTAGGTTAGTTCCTAAAGTTTTGCTGTTTCAAACAATGCTGCATTGAATATCCTTGTGTGTGTTCTTTGTGTGTACAAGTAAACTGTTCTCTGGGATAAGTACTTAGAAGGGAACTCTCTGGGTGGGAGGATAGTGCATTTTAATTCCATACTTACTGCTGCATTGGCTTCCATGAAGCCCGTACGATTTACGCTCCCCACCCGACAGCTCCTTGAGGTCAGCCGTCCTTTAAGTCTGACGAGTGACGTCATTCATTCCTTGTCTTAGGCCATGGGAAAGGAAATCTTGGGGGGAGGGTACAGCCTCTCTCTTGGATGTCTGGTAGGCACCCAGAGCATCTGGTTCGAGCAGAAAGTCCTGGAACTCTGAGCACCAGACTTGTCATCTCTTTGAACCACAGACCTGGGTGAAAGGCACCAAGGCTCATTATTCTTTCCCTTGCTTTGGGTGCACGCACTTGGGGACCGTGCTTCTTTCAAGAGAAACATTCATTCCACGTGGCTAACAGATGAATAAGTCCCTAAGGCAAAAAACTGAGTCTCACTTTTGCAGTGTTTGCTGGCTACAGCTGAATTCTAAGATGAATTCTTCCTTTATGTTCCTTTTAGTGGCGGAAGAAAAATATCTCACCTGGTGTATTTCTGCTGTCCCGTGGTCTTTGATGATTAATTATTCTATTTTCACAGGCAGTTGAACCTCGCTATTATTGTGGTATTTATTATAGGGTTTGTACCCCCTCCTGCTTCCAGAAGCTCTGAGGTGGCTTAGAAAATGGAAGCTGATGAAGGATGGGGCAACCTGGAATCAAAACAAAAAAGCAGACTTGCCCAGGTGCTCCAGATGAACGGATCGCTGACACCTGGGCACTGAACTGGCCGTTAGGCTTTCCAGCAGTGGCGGCGAAAGGGAGCACTCCTAACTTACAGGGTTTTTATCCTCTCAACAATGGGAAGCAGCCACATTCATTGAGAGAGGCATTTTCTAGGAAGCAGTTCCAAGCAGGAATCTACAGCATGGGTCCTTGTACAAGGTACTGTTGGGGCACGGAGAGCCATGTCTTCGCTGTGCTTTTGTTAACGAGAAATAAATGCCCTGCAAGCAGATGGTCTCTGGATTCAGAGTTCCTAAAGGGTTAGGACACAGCATTAAAACGTGGCATACTGGAGGCACTTCTGTGTTCTATAGCAGTTTTGCTTTTTGATTATATAAATTACTATAGAACTAAAGCTGGGAAGATTAAAAAAAGGTGTAGTTTAAAACACCTATCACTTGATCACACATAAAGTACTTTCCGGAGCATTTATTATGTGTAAAGTATAGTCCATTAAACATTCACTTACTGGCTTAACTTGGTTTAAGTCAGAGTACAAAAGGATAGCATGTATTAATGCAAAGAACCCCTCCCAAGCCCTCGTTTTGGAAGAGATGTGGTTTTATTATTTTACTCTAATGTGAACTAAAGAAGTGACCAATGTATTTTTTTTTTAAATAAATTTCTTTCTTTCTTTATTTTTGGCTGCAGTGGGTCTTCGTTGCTGCGCTCAGGATTTCTCTAGCTGTGGCGACCGGGGGGCTACTCTTCGTTGCGGTGTGCGGGCTTCTCATCGTTGTGGCTTCTCTTGTTGCAGAGTGCAGGCTCTAGGCGCGCGGGCTTCAGCAGTTGTGGCACGTGGCCTCAGTACTTGTGGCTCACGGGCTCTAGAGCTCAGGCTTAGGAGCTGTGGCGCACGGACTTAGTTGCCCCGCGGCATGTGAGATCTTCCCGGACCAGGGCTCAGAACCTGTGTCCCCTGCATTGGCAGGCGGATTCTTAACCGCTGCGCCACTGGGGAAGCCCGTGACCAATATTTTTAAAAGAAAACATCCTCGAATGCTCTTCAGTAAATAGATAACAATGGGGTATCATGGCACACTGTTTATACTTAAATGACTCCTTTCAAATTGTACAAAAACAGCTTGACTGAGTAAATGGTTAAAATGCTGCCCTTTTATAACAGTAATTAGTCCCTTAGTCTTTTATTTTTGAGATAATGCGAAAGTGTGCTTCTCTTTGGGCATTCACAATTTCTGAATTATTGAACTATAAATTAATGATGAATCTATCTAAAGCTCTTTTCATAATTTTTATCCGGTGGGAGTGAAATTAAAACATCTAAAGTTCTAAATTAGAATGTGGGGAAGTGGTGACACCCAGCAAGAATTTGGTAAAAGAGAGGTGTTTAAGAAATCTTTTTCTAGAAAGCCCCGTGGGGTCGCAACTAGTTTGATCCAGGCAGAGAAAGCTTTGGAACTATTTTAGGTTGGCCAGCTGAATAAGCTAATTGATAATCATTAAAGACAGGGTGGGGGATGAGGGGGTGGGGAACAGGAGGTTAGATGCTGGTTCTGATTTACCCTGGATGGTACTGAATGTGAATCACAGACTGGTGAGGTTGGGATTGGGAAGGACCCGGGAGACCTTCAGGTGGACACGTTCATTCTTCAGACCCAGCAGTCGACTTGCTTAGGGTCGCACAGTGAGAGAGGGGTCAAGTGGGGACTTAGGCCAGGGCTTCTGTCTCTGGGTCTGTTTCCTTCCTACCCTCACTGTGACAGCCCTGAATCCCTGTTGAAGTCAGGCGTTTGCCATCTGACCGGTAGGTCTGAGGATGCCAGGGGCACTTGTGACATCTGGAAAATCAGATGGCAAAAGAGTGTCTCTTCAAAGCAAGCTGGGCATTCAGCCAGTTTCTTTGTCTTCCAGAAGATAGTTTTGATCATTCCTCCCTCCCCTGTTTTACTTCATAAATTATTCTCTTACTTTCTTCATGCCTGTTAACAGGCAGGAATCATTTGGCCATGGACGGCCTCATTATCTTATGGAAAGAGCCAGGCCGCTGGCCAGTGGGTGTGGGAGGGCAGGAGGGAGTCAGCAGGCCTGGTGACAAATGCTGTGGGTCTTTCCTCAGTCATCTGGTTCTGGTGTGGCTGCCGTACCCTGTCTTTCTGACCATAACTGGAGGCACAGAGATAATTGCCTTTGTTACCAGCTCATGGCTGACACCTGCTGAGCTAGGTGGGCTTTGTATGTATAATCTCCTTAGTTCTCCTTTAATCCTCACTGTAGAGTCTTGAAGAAGAGACGACTGAAATCCTCATTTTGCAGGTGAGGAAAAAAGGCTGGGAGGGGTCAAATTGCTTACGTGAGGCCTCGTAATTGGCGGGGCCTGGATCCACATCCGGGCTTCCTGACCTCAGAGCCCACACTCCACCACCAGGCGGTGCAGACAAGTCAGGGCTCACAGGCTCTTGCCGTCTAAACGCCCGGCAGCGCAGAGCAGCGCAGGGAAGGCCGCGGACTAGAGCGACGGCAGGAACTCCAGGTGGGTCTCTGCGCAGGCTTCACGGCCTGGTTTCGCTTAGGGCTTGGAACCCAGGTTCGGAGACTGGCACCGAAACTCCTTGCATACGATGCACTCCTGTCGCCCAGAGGCGTTGCCAGGTGGGGTGGGGTGGTGGCTGAAGTCAGGGTGGCCCTCTGCCTGTCTTCTGAAGCGCCTTGTGAGCCACCCAATTGAAATGGGAGTTAGAGGAGTTTAAATTAGGGCATTAAGTAGATTTTATTGCATTTTAATTCCTTGAAAAGTGTTACTCGTGAAAGGAAAGCGCGGGGGCTCTTGGGTAGGAAGGAACGAGCAGTTAGGCCCTGGCCTCCGAGTCACGCCCGCCCGCAGTTCGGCGCCTTGGAGGGGCCAGATGCGCCTCCTTGCCCGGTCTGTCCCTCTTCTGTAAAAGAGGAGATTAAGCGGCTGGCGGGGTTAGCACAGACCCTGGCTCCTAGGGTACGTGGAGTTGCAGGGTTCACTATTCCTGGGTCTGGGGCGACAGTCTGGTGCGTCCTCAAGCCTCCGCGCGGCCCGCCCTGGGAGGTAGGGGTTGCTGTCCTCAGCCTCGCAGGTGAGGAACCTGGGCTGGGAAGCCGGACCGCTTGCTCCCATCCGTCCATGAGGAAGCGACCCCTCCAGCCACACCAGATGGGTTTCCTGGGCGGACGGCTTGCTGGGTTAGGGGTTGGCTTTCCAAAGCCATTTTATGGAAGACGTTTTCACCAGACCCGTTCCGTCTGTCCCCTGAAGAGCCTGAGACGTAGCCGTCAGAGAGGGTGTTGGGGGGACCTGGTGAAGTAGTGACGGAAAGTTACCCACTGGTCGTAGGAGGCCCTAGACCTGGACTGCAACCCGTCTTTGCTTAGACAACAGTCAAGGGCTGCTGATTTCCCTTGGGACGCCGAGGAAAGAAGGGGGCTGGGTTAGCCATCAGGATCTGATTCCCACAGCCAGGAAGCCTGAAGCCCCCCCTCTACAGAGAACAGTCCAGAGCCCAGTCCTCCCGTGAGGCTTGGTGGCGTCTCTGCCGACTGCTTCCTCAGCGGCTTGGGAATCCACTTGACCAGCTGTGTCTTGTTCCTGCTCGGCCCAGGTGGGAGGCTCTGGCCAACTCTTGATTTAAATGTTACTCAGAAGAGAACAGAAAACAAGTGCTAAGGAGCAGAACAGATGTCGGGAGTTCTGGCCTGATTGCTGCGTTCTCAGAAGGGAAGGTGGGGCAATTCCTAGAATCGGGGTAGTGGAGTCACCGCTAGCACCGTGAGCTGCCATCAGAGCGTCTGATGTGCTCTCACTGCGACCTCGTGCGTCCTGCTCACAGATTACAAAGCAGGTCTCTGGGCCTCAGCCGTTAAATGATCCCCCCTCCCACCCCACACCAAATAGCCAGGATGTGGCAGAGGTAGGACGTCTTGGGCCCTACCCACCACACGCAGTTCCAGGGCGTATCGGGGTCCTCCCTGCAGGGGGTTCTGCTGGGCGACTGAGGCTCACAGAGGGGATGTGACTTGCAGAGCTAGGGCTCCCCAGGACCTGGGAAATTGTTTGTCCTTCTTGGCCAAGTGACCTCAGTTTCTTTTTCTTAATTTATTTATTTTTGGCTGCATTGGGTCTTCGTTGCTGTGCGCGGGCTTTCTCTAGTTGCGGTGAGCGGGGGCTACTCTTCGTTGCGGTGTGCGGACTTCTCATTGCGATGGCTTCTCTTGTCGCGGAGCACGGGCTCTAGGCGCGTGGGCTTCAGTAGTTGCGGCACACGGGCTCAGTAGTTGTGTTGCATGGGCTTATTTGCTCTGTGGCATGTGGGATCTTCCCGGACCAGGGCTCAAACCCGTGTCCACTGCATTGGCCGGCAGATTCTTAACTACTGCACCACCAGGGAAGTCCCTGATCTCAGTTTCTTCACCTGTAAGTTGGGAGTAATGGTGATAGTACTGCCCCATGTGTTGAGACGATCAAAAGGGATTTGCAAGAGAACGTTCTGCACCATTAATTTCCCTACACGTCAAGCCTGGCTTCTAGGGCTTTCCCTCATCTGACTCCCTCCCTCCTTCCCTTTCAGTCCGTGTTACCCTGTCCTTTGGAGAGCAGAGACTCTGGAGGAAATAGATCTGGACCTGGGTCCCAAGGTTTGCTACCCACTAGCTTTGTGACTGAATAAATTGTTACCTCCCTTGGCCTTAGTTTTCTCATCTGTAAAATGGGGTATAGTCATACTTGTCTCACTTTTAGCAGGGGGCCTTTGAGGAGTGAATCAAATGACGTGTGAGTGAGCCCCAGTTCACCAAAGACGTTATTCAATCAGTCAGGAATGGTCTCAAGGGGACTCTCTGACCTCCCGGTGATGTTCAAGTTCCGCAGTGTCTGAGTATTGGGGGAACCTCCTTTCCCTCAGCCCTTGTGGTGCTGTGGGGTTTTAAAATCAGCCCCAGGTCACGCCTGTTAAGTCCCCCAGTTCTCTCACGAGTGCGGCATTTCTTGGCCCTAGGATTTTTGTTTCCCTTTTCCTTAGTGTGGCCTAGTCCGTGGAGGTGGGAGGGGAGCGTGCCCCTTTCCTTCTCTTCGAGGGGGGGCCTCGTCGCTGCTTCTGGCCCGAGGCTGGGCGGCCACTGAGGCTGGAGATCCTGACATGTGGTCTTGACTCCTTCCCATCCTGGTGGTTTGTGAGCTTGAAGTCCAGCGCCTTCCCTGGGGAGCTTCATGGACTAGCCCCGGGTGGGAGCTGCCCTGTCCCGTGAATCACACGCTTGATTGGTTTTGGTCTTATGCTCTTTTCTTATTTCCAACAAGAGTGTGACCTTTTGTGGGCAGGGACCCAGTTTGCCCTCATCTGCATCCTCCTCAGCTCCCGGCATGGGGTGTTTGTAAACGATGGACCATTTCGTGAAACATCGCTGTGTCTACATCAGGTGCTCTGAGGTTGCCTTATCGCTTTGACTGCTTTCTTAATATGGCCTGATGGTCTCTCTTTGCAAGCTGGGAGCAGAGCACTGGGGAGATGGATGGAGGGATGGAGGGGCACTGGCAGCAGGACAGAGAGACAGAGATAGGGGAGAGGGAGAGATAGAGATGGGGGAGGGGGGAGAGACATGGGTTGGGGGAGAGCGAGAGAGGGATATTCCCTTAGGGAGAGACTGTGGTTGCTTAATGAAAACGTTGGAACTTACAAAACCAAAACACAGTGAGCTCTTCAAAGCAGTTTTTTCTGAGTCTGCACCTTAGTCCCAGTGATGCAGGAATGCTTGTTTTGAGAATTGCTTTCAGAGCCAATTTCTACTTTTCATTTTTCTCTGCTTCTGGAGAAAAATGGGGTGATCCACGTTGATCGCTGACCTTATTCACCAGCATTTTCCTAAAGAAATTCTTGGGTATTTGTAAGAAAGTCAAATCTGTCTTCAAAGAGAGCCACGTTCTCTTATCTTTGAGGCTCTTGAGAGGCGTGTGTCCTGGGCTCTGGAGAAGGTCTTCACTGGCATCTTGGAGTTGCTCTGAGGGGTGGCAGTATTCCCAGCACCACGCGGCCTGCTTCCCAAGCTTCCTCCTTTGAAAAGAACAACACTTGTTTATGTAATTCTAGTGTGTTGATTAAACAGAACAGCCTTCCTACTTTGTAGTCACACTTCCCTAAGTCTGTAGTCTCATCTGGCCTGACTACTTCTGGTGCCAAGAATCCGTCCGCCTAGGCTTTCCTCTTTAGCCACTGGCCCCAGGAACCACGGTCAGGTGAGGTGTTTCACTCCCAGCTGTAGCCTGGCTTTTGAAGGCCTCTCTCATCCCTGGCAAGGCAGACTTTCACGTTACCCCAGAGTCAGGGGACGTGGATGTGGGCTTCTTGGGAGCGGGGATACCTGCCTGACCCCTGCCGGGATTCGGGGGTCCTGGGTACAGGTGTAACTGCCCCATTCATAGCTGTCGTATGGGTGATTTACACAAGTAGACAGAATTCCTTCAGTTCCCAGGAGGGCTCCTTGGGCTTAGAAGAATATGTGAGTTTCCGCATTTCTTCTTTTCTTGCCTTTAAAAAAAAATGAACTTTTGATCCCAGTTAGGTTAGACTTTTTTTTTTTTTTTTTTTTGCGGTACCCTGGCCTCTCACTGTTGTGGCCTCTCCCGTTGCGGAGCACAGGCTCTGGACGCGCAGGCTCAGCCGCCATGGCTCACAGGCCCAGCCACTCCGCGGCATGTGGGATCTTCCCGGACCGGGGCACGAACCCTTGTCCCCTGCATCGGCAGGCGGACCCTCAACCCCTGCACCACCAGGGAAGCCCAGGTTAGACTTCTTAATCTTAGCTACAGCAAAGAGAGCTCCGCTCTTGCTCTGTGTGAAGTGTGCGAGACGACGAGGCTTCTTTAAAAATAGCCCCTCATTTATAAGTGGGGCGTCTTCGACCTAAGTCATGTTCTGTGCAGGTTCAGGTGGTCGGCATTGGCACCTGGCGTTGGGACCTGGGGGCAATAAATAACAGAATTAATTGGTCTTCACTAAGTAGGTGGGATGAAGGCATGCACATTGTTTTTTTTTTTTTACATAGCCTTATTGAGATATAATTCACATACCATACAATTCACCATTTTAAATTATACAGTTCAGTGGTTTTTATTATATTGTCATGCAACCATCATCAAAATCAATCTTAGAACATTTTCGTCACCCTGAACAGAAACCCCGTATGCATTAGCCATCACGCCGTATTTCCCACCAACACTCCCTCCCTTCCCCAGCCCCAGACAACCACTAAGCTACTTTCTGTCTATGGGTTTTCCTATTTTGGACATTTTATATAAATTAAATTATATAATATGTGATCTGTCAAGTCTGGTTTCTGTTACTTAGCATAATGTTTTCAAGATTCATTCATGTTGCAGCCTGTATCTGTACTTCATTTCCTTTTGTGGCTGAATAATATTCCATTGCATGGATATGTCACATTTTCTGTATCCCTTCGTGAGTTGATGGACATTTGGGTTGCTTCAATTTTTTGGCTGTTATGAATACTGCTTTGAGCATTCATGTATAAGTTTTTACGTGAACTTATGTTCTCAATTCTCTTAGTATATGTACCTAGGAGTAGAATTTGCTGGGTCGTATGGTAGCTTTCACATTTTGAGGTACTGCCAAACTGTTTCCCAAAGCAGCTGCGCCGTTTTACATTCCGACCAATAGCGTATGACAGTTCCAGTTTCTGCACATCTAGCCTGACACCCGTTAATGTGTATCTTTTGGGTTCTAGCCATCTTAGGATATGAAGTCGTATCTCATTATATCTCATGACTAATGATGTTGAACTTCTTTCCTTGTTCTTATTAGCCATTTGTATATATTCTTTAGAGAAATGCATATTCAGATCCTTTGCCCATTAAAAAATTTGTTTTATTATTGAGCTATAGCAATTCTTTATATATTCTGGATACCAGTCCCTTTTCAGATATATGCTTTGCAAACATTTTCTCCTCTTCTGCGGGTTGTCTCTTCATTTTCTTGATGGTGCCCTTTGAGCACAAAAGTTTTACATTTTGACAAAGTGGCATGTACATTCTTAGAATCTTAGAGCTGGATAGGGCCTTCGTGGTTGCCTGTTCTAAATCTCTTGTCCTAGTGATGACATGCCCTCTGGTCCAGAGAGGAGGTGCCTTCCTCAAGGTCACAGGCTGAAAAAGTCAGGACTGGAGGTTAACCTCTGGGAAGCCTCAGTTTCATCCCCACTGTTTCTGAAGGTGGTAAGTTTAGGTGAGTAGGGAAAGAGTTGGCAGCGCTGAACATTCTCATCTTCCTGGAAGCCCACAGACTCCAAACTCAGCTCTCCTTATAGGTGGAGACCCCTCCGCATGGTTCATTTGTTTTAAAATAGAGGAGGGTCCTGTCACATTTGGTCCTTTCTCTGGGAGGGTGCACTCTATGAGGGACTAGCGTAGGTCAGTGCTGTCGGGAGTGGTCATCACTAGTCACCTGTAGCTATGAGAACTTAAGTTAAAATTGACTCAAAGTTAAAATTTTATTTTCTCAGTCACACGAGCCTCATTTGCATTGTTCAGTATCCATATAGGGCTCTCATATGGGACAGCACACGTAGGGAATGTTACCATCATTGCAGCAAGTGCTGTTGGATGGCGCTGGCCTGGAGACATTTATGCCCTGTGCACTGGCATTCTGTCCTCACTTCTGACCCAGGCTGGTGCCCTGGACTCACAGCCTTGATCCATCTTCTGTATGTTCCTCCTGCACCTGCCACTCAGACTTCCTATGTGTGTAGCTGCCTCTGGGCTTCTTGGCAAGGCCCCTCCTCAGGTTGGATGGTCTGTGGGTCCTGCTGGCGGAGATGCTGCTTTTCTGTAGCTTCTGGACTTGGTCGCTAGTAAAGAGACCAGTGTGTTCCCTCACTTCAGCCAGTGGATGTGACTTGCAGAAATCAAGCTGGAAGATGCTTGGAGAGGAGTGTGTTCTTTCTTGGAAAGGCTAACTCCCGAAAGTGAATGAATGAACGTATCGATATGCTCTGTGGACGAGAGGAAGAGGTTGAAGAACTTTGGAGTTTAGTTCTTTTGGTTGCATTCGTGGGTAGTCTTTGAGTGGGTCCTTCCCTTTAGAGACAGTCGGTCCCAAGGATTTGCAAGATTGCGAAGGGATGCAGGGAGGGAGGCAGGAGGAGCTGGAAGCCCAGTGTCCCGAGTCAGTGACATGGCAGATGCTGGCCTTGTCCTGTTTAGCGCCCTGTGGCATCACCTTCATTTCAGGTGCCTGTAATCCTGAGGGCCGTCCAAAGCACTGACCCCAGGGTCACTAGGGCTGCACAAAGACTCTCAAAGGAAGTGCTTTATGTAAAAGGATGGAAGACATCATGGTTGTACCAAGTTGGAGCATTAGAGCAGAAATGAGCCTAGAGGATATCAGAGAGGAGAAGGGACTGACCCAGGTCACAGCAACTTAGTGGTGGCAAAACTGATGAGAACCCGGGTCGTGTGGCATCTGGCCTTATGCTCATTCCACACGCCAGGGTGTATTTCTTCATTTACACAAGGAACAAACACAGCGACTTCTTGGAGGTGTTGCCCAGGCTGAGACATGAATTAATTTAACCCACATGAGGCTCTAGGTCTTGCCTTCAAGCCTTCGTCTGCTGCTCACGTCATTTCAAAATATTAAGAAACCTTTCAATTAAGGTGGGATCACCCAGGGTTCTCATTCCTTCTCTACATCCTATATCCAGGATCTATTTTCTGCAGGGAGGTCTGTCCTTGACTTTAAAGAAAGTGTTGGGAAACAGAGACTTGTTGTTTTTGAGGTCAGCCTTGTTCACTGGCCTTCGAGAGCCTTGAGGGCAAGGCCAGCATCATCTGTCACCACTTGGGGACTGGCACAGTGCGTTCAGATAGGGAATATCTGTGGACTTTCCCTTTTTCAGGAAAACTTCCCTTTGGATGGGTTTCTGAGGTATGAGGTCCCTTCTCCAGGTGGTCCTGAAACTTTGTCAGTTCTAATTTGGAAATAGTGACCAGAAGAAATGGGATCATTTTTTTCTGTCTGCAGGGAGAGTTGCGCATTTTGACTTTGAACTTTATAAGAGCTGGATAACTTTCATGTTTGTATTGAGAAAGTGAGGGCTACTTTTTGCTGAATTGGTCAGTAAGTATACAGAACCCAACAGGACATGCTGGGAAGAATTCCCAGAGCAGTGAGGGGTAAGCAGGGAATTGTGGAAGGAATTCCAGGCCATAAACACAGAATATCTCGCTTAGTGGTGGAACTTTTCTGCTCTCTCCTCCAGAGGTGGCAAACAGTTCTTTTCAAACACAAGCTTAATGACTACTGTGCCAACACACCAAACTACAAGGTAAATTTATGTACCAGTTTAGCACTAGAAATGCAGTTTACAAAAGATCTGCACGACAATCTTAAAAACAGGTTGAAACATCATAGGCTCAGCTGGTTTACTTTTAGGTTAGTTATTAGGGACAAGGCTGCAGGGACAAGATCATCGAGCAGGGATGTGACCCAGGTCAGAGCACCTGTTCATCTGGCATTTGAAGCCTCTTTCTGGGTTCATTTTAATTAATTTCTTGTTCAGCTTTTACCAGGACCTGAGCTTCTCTGGTTGGAGCAGAGAAAGTTTTCAGGCTGAATTACTTGGATCATTGCCTTTGTTTTCTTTTTCACATAGCCTGTGGATATCTGGCCTTTTCAGCCAAGGAAAATGGAAATGCTCTTAAACACTCACTTGCGCCATGAATTTCAACCATATATTAATTTGCTGCTTATTTGATTTTCATATCTTTTGAGAAGCAGTGAAATGACACTGGGGCAGGCCTTTGAGGTCCTTTGGAGGTAACTCAGGGGCCTGGAGCTGGGGGGAGTGCGGCCAGGGAGAATGGAATTGTGCCCTCCCACCCGTGTCACCCACAGAGCAGTTCTCCTCCCCTCTCTCCCTCTCTCCCTCTCTCCCTCTCTCCCTCTCTCCCTCTCTCCCTCTCTCCCTCTCTCCCTCTCACTTTCTCCCTCCCTCCCTTGTGTGTGTATTTGAGTTCTGCTCTTAAGATTTCATTTGGGGGCTTCCCTGGTGGCACAGTGGTTGAGAGTCCGCCTGCCGACGCAGGGGACACGGGTTCGTGCTCCGGTCCGGGAAGATCCCACATGCCGCGGAGTGGCTGGGCCCGTGAGCCATGGCCGCTGAGCCTGCGCGTCTGGAGCTTGTGCTCCGCAACGGGAGAGGCCACAACAGTGAGAGGCCCGCTTACCGCAAAAAAAAAAAACAAAAAACAAAAAACATTTCATGTGGGGAGAAAAGTTTCTGAAATGCCTCTTGTTGGCAGTTAGAGGAGAGGTTGGTCTGTGTCCTCTCCTCACTGCGTCTGCGAGGACTCCCACAGGATAGACGCCGTACTAAGGTCTCAATTTTGCCTCTAACTCATAGGTGTTACTTAGCTCTTCGGGACAGCAGAAGTAAGAAACCTGGTGTCAAGAGTGAGCACAGGCCCTTTAACAAGTGATTTCTGTGTATTGTGGACATCTTGATTCAATGTTATCCCCATTTTTTTTTTAACATGAAAAAAAAAACCCCAGCTAGATCAGAGTATGAACTCATTCCTGTCTTCTCCCAAACTTCTTCTCCTAGGAAGGAAAAGATTCAGGATGACGAGTAGGTAACGGGCGATATGTAACGTGGTGGCTTTGCAGTGGGGGAGGTGAGGAGTACAATGGGAATAAGCTGATTAAGTGATCAATAGAGGGTTTTGCAGGTTTTTGTTATTTTCTGCTTTGGGTATAGGTTTTGCTCTGTAAAGCCTGGAGGTGACCGATTTAATCCCTGTATATTTGGAGCTCTCAGAATGTGCCAAGGATCAGCTCCAGTCACAGAACGCTAATGGAAGAGGAAAGAAGTCAGTCCCTGACCTCAGGGAGCTCACAGTTCAGTGCCGGACAGATGGCCCTTAGTGAGCCCGTGCATTAGGACTCCTCTGGTCCAAGTAATGGGCCCAATCCCAGCACAGACTGGATTAAGTCAAAAAGGAATTTATTGGCTCCCATAACTGGCCAGTCCAGAGATAAATCTGGAGTCAGCTCAGGGACTCAAATGATGTCATCAGGATCTGGTTTCTCTCTCCCCATCCTGCCTCCACTTCCTGTGTGTTGACCCCATTCTCAGACACGCCCTTCCCTTGTAATTGCAGGATGGCTGCCAGAAGTTCCTAGGCCTGCCTCCTTCCACCTTCCTTCCAGCAAAAGAGAGTGTGAGAGTCTTTTGTCCGGCCCTGCCGGGCAGTCTTGTTTGATCTCATTGGCTCAGGCTGGGTCACGTGCACATCCTGAACCTGTCACATGGCTGGGGCACGTGAGGCACTGACTGACTTAAGCCCTGGTCCTGTGATTCACCCCTGAATCCAGGGTGGCGCCAACTCTACCCTAAGCCCCTGGGCTAAAAATGGAGAGAAACTGGAATGTTCATTGCTGGGGAAAGGTAATAGAATCAGGCTTGAACTCTGGCCTGACCCAGCGTCAGGGCAGGCTGAACTTGGGGCTGTACTCCCACTGGACATACCCATGGGTCAGAACTTATTCCACAGTGAGCGGAGCATCTTGCTACCATGCGGTTTAGCTGCACCGTGGATTTAGACACCAAACCTTGTCTGCCCTGAGAACCTTATTCCTGCCAGTGTTGGGAGGGAAACATTTCAGGGGGGCATTAGGACCTTGACTCTGATAGCGGACATCTTCATGGTGGTTACTGTTTGAGACTCTCAAATGCATACAGGTGAATAAGGACAGTGGTGCACTGGCACCCCGCCCATCAGCCACGTCATTCAGATGAGCATGTTTTAATCTTTCTGGGGTTCGAATAGCAGAGTGGGGAATGGTACCGACTTTAGATAGAGTTTGGAAAGAGACCTGGGTGTACATCCTGACTTCAGGTTCCTCATCTGTAAAACGGTAACCACCTCAGAGTTGTTGTGAGAAATAAACGAAGTGGTGTGAGAGAAGCCCAGTGCCTGGAACACAGTGCACAGTCCATAGTGGTGGCTATTGTCATTTCCTAACTTTTCAGATGAGCAGGGGATGCTGCCAGATAATCTCTTTAGAGTTTATTTTAGTGTGACCATTCTGTAAACCTATGAAAATCTTTCTTCCACTGCCCACACCTCTCATAGTTGGAGAGATGCTTCTTCACTGGGGATGAGATGGTGGAAAGCTCTCACACATCATGGCCCTTACCATGTAGCTCACTGAGTACCTTTGCGTTCATGCTCTCATTTGCTCCTTAGAACAGCCCGTGATGAAACAAAGCAGGAGTCATAATTCCCATTTTATAGATGAGAAAGCTCATCTATGACTCAAGGACCTCGTAGTGGGAGAGCTGGAGGGCAAGTCCTACTGTCAGGAATCTTCTCAGATATCCTATGTCCATTGTAGCTTTCTTCTACTCCAGTGTGGATTTGCCTTTCTGATATAATTCATTGAATTTGTTAGAGATCTACCATGGTTTCAGATGGATTTGACTGGAGAGCCATACTGTACAGCTTATCAAAATAAGAACCCTTGAATTTATCTAGTGAAAAATAAAATTGTCCTTTTACATCTGTCTTTGTTCACTGGCTTAATTCATCAGGATTGTACTGCAAGCCTCTCTTGCCATTAAAGCAAATTAGCTCAATTTGTGTTGTTACGAAATAACATAAGTCAAGTTTATAACATTTCAGAGTTACAGTCAGTAGCTTCCCAATTAGAACCGGAAAAGCTTGCCTTGCTGAGGTCCAAGTCATTTATCTTGGTTAAGGTAGAGATTTCTCAGGGAGGTTGGACTCCTGGGAAAGAGAGTTAAATGCTAAATTCTTAATCTGTTAACACCTAGCTCATTTCTTCCTAACCACACCCATCAAAGCATTGTGCACTAGCCTATCTGCAGTACTGGATAGTAATTACGATGGCATTATTTGAGAAAAATTGAGGGTGCCTGGCAGCCAATAGACTATTGTTAGAATATTATTAATATTATCATATACACATCTTCCTCGACTTAATGATGGGGTTACGTTCTGATGAAGCCATCCATTGTAAGTTGAAGATACCGTAAGTCGCAAATGCATTAAACACACTCAACCTGCCAAACATCATAGCTTAGCCTTGCCTACCTTACACATGCTCAGAACACTTAGATTAGCAAAACCATCTGCCACAAAGCCTGTTCTATAATGAAGTGTTGAATAGATCATGGAATTTATTGCATACTGTACTGAAAGGGAAAAACAGAATGTCTATCTGGGTACACATGGTTGTATGTGTATTGGCTGTTAACCTCCTGATCGCGTGGCTGACTGGGAGCTGTGCTTGCTGCCCTGTCCCACGTCAGGAGAGGGTATCTCTCTAGTCTGGGAAAAGATCAAAATCCAAAATTCGAAGTATGGTTTCTACTGAAGGCCTCTCACTTTCGCACCATTGTAAAGTTGAACCCTCGTAACTCGGGGAGGTCTGTGTGTCTTTTGGGTTCTCTGTTGGAAGACATTTGAAAATGTAGACCAGATTAATCGAACGCCTCGTGCATGATATGTGGCTGTGTGTTACCCTCTTGTTCATGTGTGAGTGAAATGGTCACAAGAACCAGCAAAAGCAGGATCATCTGGAGCAAGTTTATCTGTTAGGTGGTTTTAGGGTGAGTAACATCTAGTTGACTGAGGGTTGAGGCTGAAGCCAGATTACTGGGCTCGTGATACACTAGGAACGGGCTTTCTGTGAGGACACACAAGGCCTTAACCCAGACTTCTAGTCTAAAGGTATGCAGGGTCTCTGTGAAGACGTCTCCTGTAGTGGAATAAACCAAGCACCTGAGACCAGAGCTCAGATGAATAGCAGATGTGTTTGGGGTGCGCCATACATTTGGTGAAGGGCGTGAAGTGCGCAAACATGAATTTTAACGTGTACAGACCCATGTAACCACCATGCAGACCAAGCTGTAGAGCACTTCCATCACTCCAAGAGGGTTCCTTTGTGCCCTTGCCCACCTCTACTCCTTCAAACCGCCACCAGGAAATCGCTATTTTGACTTTTACTAGCATCAGTTAAGGTTTGCCTATTCATGAGCTTCATTATAAGTTGAATCATGCAGTAGGTAGTGTTGTATGTTTGGTTTCTTTCACTCAGTATGATGCCAAAAGCACAGGTTTTCTGCAGTCAGGGTTGGCTTGAGAGCTCACCTGGAGTAAAAAAAAAGGATTGGAGAAACCTTGGCTTATACAGGTGGGCAACATACATTCTGAGATAAGAGATGTCCTGGAACCATCATGAAATAAAATAATATAAAGGCCAAGGAACACAGACATCACCTAAAGAAAAGGACTTCCATGAAATGGGAAGCTTCTGATGGTACACCTTTTCTTTACCTGGTGGTGGGAATTCTACCCTCCCCACCTTGCCTCTGCATCTTCCACGTAGGCACTGGAGAGTCCTGGCTGCTTGGGTCTGACGTGTATAACATCATGTGATTGATAACATTTGAATGCGTGTGTGATGTGGTCAGGGAATGTGTTAGCTGGTATTCTGTTTCAGCTGTTTCTTCCTGGTCTTGGAATAGTTCCCTCATGTAATGTGAATGGTTGTAAAAGACCTCGTAGAAAGAGACCTTATTTGTTTTTTGTTACTTACATTCCTTGTCTTAAGAGTCCCTTCTCTTCTCTTGATGTCATTTCCTGTTTTTCTTCCCTTTTCTGGACTCTGAATAAATCCTGAAGAACCTCTGTTTTGTCCAACTATAGTCCTTTAAAGTGGAGAAGCTAGAGTTCCAGCTATATTTGTAAGTACTTTTCAATAATGTTAAATATAATATATACAACAACTTTTTCTTTCTTTCCATAGGTCTTAGAACATTCTGGAAATGTTCTCAAATATACACAGCCAGATCAAACTAAACAATATTTATAACTAAAAGGGAAGAATTGCGTTTGAAGTACAGAATATTTGAAGGGAAATCTAGTTTTATTACTTTTAATTTAGTAATTAAAATTTTTTTTGTTTTATGGTTAATGTTTTCTAGGTCCTAAGAAAGGTCACAAAGATGCTCTGTTTTCTTATAGAAGCTTTACAGTTTTAGCTTTTACATTCAGGACTTTGGTCCCATTTCAAATTTTTTTTCCTACGGCCTGAGGTAGGGGTCAAGGTTCATCCCCCCACCCCCCCACCCCCCATGGATATCTATGTTCTTTAAACAACATATGTAGAAAACATTTCCCATCTCCATTGAATTGCTTTGGTACCTTTGTTGAAAATCAATGACCCATATAAATTTAGTTCTATTTCTAGACATTTTCTCTTCCATTGATCTGTTTGTTTTTTATGCCATTTGTACAGTGTTTGGATTACTGAAGCTTTATTGTTGTAAGTATAAAATTAGATAGTATAAGTTCTCCAATTTTGGTTCTTTTGTTTTTACCCCCAAGAATGTATTGGCTATTCTAGGTCCTTTGCATTTTCATATACATTTTAGAATCAACCTGTCAATTTCTTTTTTTTTTTGTGGTACACGGGCCTCTCACTGTTGTGGCCTCTCCCGTTGTGGAGCACAGGCTCCGGACGCTCAGGCTCAGCGGCCATGGCTCACGGGCCCAGCCGCTCTGCGGCATGTGGGATCCTTCCGGACCGGGGCACGAACCCGTGTCCCCTGCATTGGCAGGTGGCCTCTCAACCACTGCGCCACCAGGGAAACCCAACCTGTCAATTTCTACAAAACAACTTTCTGGGATTTTGATTGGGATGACATTGAATCTATATATCAATTTTGGGAGAAGGACAGCTTAGCAATATTGAGTCTTTCAATCATTGAATACAGTGTATCTCTCCATTTATTTAGATCTCCAGTTTCTCTCAGCAATGTTATTAGTGTAGAGGCCTTACACGTATTTTATTAAATTTATCCCTAATATTTTAGTTTTTGGTGCTATTGTAAATGGAATTTAAAAAAGAATCTTCCAGTTTCCCTCCCTCCCTCCTTTCCTGCCTTCCTATTTTTGGCTGCGTTGGGTCTTCATTGCTGCGCGCAGGGTTTCTCTAGTTGTGGTGAGTGGGGGCTACTCTTCGTTGCGGTGTGCAGGCTTCTCATCGCGGTGGCTTCTCCTGTTGTAGAGCATGGGCTCTAGGTGCACGGGCTTCAGTAGTTGTGGCAAGAGGGCTCGGTAGTTGTGGCACACGGGCTTAGTTGCTCCGCGGCATGTGGGATCTTCCCGGGCCAGGGCTCGAACCCATGTCTCCTGCATTGGCAGGTGGATTCTTAACCACTGCACCACCAGGGAAGCCCTTTCAGTTTCTTTCATTGCTACTATGTGGAACCATGCTTGATTTTTATATGTTGGCCTTGTACCTGTCATCTTGTCAAATTTACTTGTCAGTTCCAGTAGTTGTTTTGAAGATTCCTTAGGATTTTTTATGAATGCAATCATTTTGTGAAAAAAGAGTCTTATTTCTTGCTCTCCAACATGTTTGAATGTATGTATTTTTCTTGCTTATTGCATTGGCTGGGCCTCCAGTGCAGTGTTGAAATGGAAGTGGTGAGAATGGACATCCTTGTTTTATTCTTGAACTCAGAGGAAAGGCAGTTAGTCTTCCATTATTGAGTACAATGTTAATTGTAGGTTTTGCATAAGTGTCCTTTATTGGTTGAGAAAGTTTCCTTCTGCTTCTAGTTTGCTGAGAGTTTTTGTTGTGAAAGGGTGTTGAATTTTATCAAGTGCTTTTTCTGCGTGTATTGAGGTAATCATAGGCTTTTTCTCCTTTATTCTATTAATGTGGTAAATTCCATTGAACTTTGAATGTTAAACCAAATGTTATTACCAAGTTAGACCCCACTTGGTCCTGATATATTATCCTTTTTATGTACCACTGGATTTAGTTTTCTAATATTTTGTTAAGGATTTTTGTGTGTGTGTGTTCTTCAGGGATATTGGGGTCTTAATTTTCTTTCTTTTTTTTTTTTTTTTTACAATGTCTCTGTCTGGTTTTTGTATCAGTGTTCTGCTGGCCTCATGAAATGAGGAGTAGTCTGGTACCAGTTGCTCTGCCGTGATTGGCTGCAGAGTTCTAGTTTTCTTACTTTAAAATGCATAGAGGGGTGGCTGTTGGCTGAAAGAGGTGGAATTGTTTTAATAATCAGCTGAGAATTTCTGCTTTAATAACATATGAAACATCTGTGGAGTAGTGTATTAGTTGTATATGAAGCAATTTATCATGGATGTTGAAAAATATTTTATCTTAAGTGGGATGAACAATTCGCACCTACCTCCCCTTATGCTAAAATTGCATTTATATTTTAGTAGCAAAATGTCTTTTATCACCGAGGGAATGAATTATCTATCTGATTGTCATTCCTTTGTAATTTATGGAATATTCAATTAATAAGGTTTTATTGTATGTTAATATTTGAATCTCATTTTTTTTCTCTCTCTACCCTCTTTTGGTTGTATTTCTCCCAAATAAAAGCTTAAATTCATAAGTCAGCTAGTGTTTTTTCACCTGTTGAGTTATTTCGCATGAAGGTGGTCACATGGCCACAGATAAAATAAAAATATTTTTTCGTTAGTGGCATTGTAGGTTGCCACTGCTGCTGTGGTTTCTGTTTTGGGGAGACTTTCCTTCAGAAAGAAGGATTATAAATTCAGTCTAACTCAGCAGTGGTTCAGTATAGAATGGAGTTGGAAAAAACCACGCCATCAATTTTGGTGAAGTAGAAATCTTGTGTTAAGTAAGCAGTGGGTGAGAGGGAATTGGGAGCAGCCATCCTGGTTCCCATAGTGATAGTGCACATCCAGGAAAAATACAGGGAAAAAGGGAATCATCATGGAAGAGTTTTGGGGGTGTGTTGTGATGCTTCAGGAAGCATGCCAACTTCTACACCTCTGTCTTCAGAATGATGTGTTTAGACACACATCCTACACAGTGTGTTCAGCAGTACTTGCTGTGCTTCTCTTTAGTCCCTCCAATCCTAGAGAATGGTACCTCTGGGGGAGTTGTGGCCCCATTGATTTAGAAGGATCTTCTCCCCTGTTTCTTTTCAAGAATCCTGGGAAGGTCAGTGATTTATGGCACCTATAAACAGGGACCCACAACATGGCTTGGAGCACCTGGGGACTTCTGATTGACAGGTGTTCCCTCCCACTGCTGTCGTCCCCAGTTCCTGGGTGGTGGACTGAGTTATACGATGCTTGTGGGGTGGTGCGCATGTTCTCAGATGCCGCAGGCCTGACCTAGATGCTGCGCCTTGTATCAGTCTCCCTTGCTCCTCTGGGGGATGCATATCAAAAAGTTCTCAGCATTGGGGACCACTTCCACATTTGTATAAAGTGGTCCCCCAGCATGAAACGTCCCTCCTTGCTCTCCGCCCATACATATCCCGTCATTCTTGAAGGCTTACTTCAAGTCCAGCCTCCTTCAGCCTCCCCTAACTACTCAAGCCCCCCACCTTTTCTTCTCTTTAGGGTCTACGTTTTGCATGTTTATTTTTTGGTATAGTCTTAACACATTTTGAACACATTTTGAAGGTTTCTTTCAGAGATATAGTCTAGGTCTGATTTTTTAAAAAAAGTGACACAGAATGGAGGCTTTTTGTTTATTTACTTGACAGGAGTAAAAAATGTTCTTATACTACACAATGGGAAATGAAGCAGAGAATTTAGGCTAAAAGAAACAAAGTTATTCGTGGTCTTGATTTCTCGGCTTGATCCCCTGGATTATTGCCTTATTCCCTGTACTTTTAGACTCCGTGGTAAGATTTTTCTTGCAGACGTACTTTCTCGTCATTAATGAATTCTTTCCACCACGCCCACTCTGTTTGGATTTTTGAGTTATTTTTCCCTTTTGGTTTCTGTACTCCAGCTCTCTTTTTATTAAGCTTCTCTGCCAGTTGTTTTTTGGGTATTGGTATCAGAGTCAGACATCCCCAGGACCAGATCCCAGGCTGTGTAATCCTGAGCAAGTCAATCTCCTTTTAAAAAGACCGAGGAAGCTTGCCTTGCAGGATGGTGGCGGTGGGGTGGCAGAGTTTGAGAGAATGCGTGTCAGGGCAGGAGCTCTTTTTTTTTTTTTTTTTTTTTTTTTTTTTGCGGCACGCGGGCCTCTCACTGTTGTGGCCTCTCCCGTTGCGGAGCACAGGCTCCGGACGCACGGGCCCAGTGGCCATGGCTCACGGGCCCAGCCGCTCTGCGACATGTGGGATCTTCCCGGACCGGGGCACGAACCCGTGTCCCCTGCATCGGCAGGTGGACTCTCAACCACTGTGCCACCAGGGAAGCCCAGGGCAGGAGCTCTTGATGGTAGCTCAGTAGGCTTCTCCTTGCTCTACCCCAGGGGTCCCCTCTGTCCTTGTGTATCAGAGGCGCACAGTAAGTGCTCTCCCAGTGGGTTAGTTACATTACGGGTAGGGTGACCTTGATAGTTGATAGCCAAGGGGAGGTGAGTGTCGTCAGGCTCAGGCCTGCACCCTTGAGCTTGCTGAATTGTTGCAAAGGCATTTTTCATGGTGTTTACGCAGTGGCAGGTGTGACATGTACAAAATATTAGCCCCGTGATAACAAAACCCATTAGTATAACACCTAGGAAGTCATTAAGGCCACAGGAAGTCAGTGGGTATCTTACTCTGTGTCCTGCGTGGAGATCTGGGAATAAATAATTAAAGGAGAGAGAGAGAGGGAGACATGGAGTGGATAGTCTTGAGGAGGTGGGACCTTAACCACAGTAACCGCCACTTGTGGAGCAGCTGCTGTGTTCCAAGAACTGTCCCCGATAGTCACAACCACCCCATAGGGCAGAGAAGTAACGTGAGGCTCCAAGAGGCTGTATTGAGGTGGGTGTGCAGAATTCAGAGAGAAGTGTCAAGTGGGCACTTCAGGGCAGGAGAAGAGAACGAAGAGGTGGGTAAGGGTAAGGGATTTCAAGCCCTTCAGGAATACTAAAATTTTAGCACCTCTTGATTTTTAAGATAAGCATCATTGGCTAGAGTTTGAGATTAATACGTTGTGGAACTGATTTTTGCCTGTGTGTTGGTTTTATGTTTATTGCTTTCGTATTTGTTTTGTGAAAACCCTTTACATTGGTTGGATTTTATGTTCTTCGTAGGCGGGCTGAGGCAGTTACTTTCATAGCCAGGAGGAGCAGGGAGGAGGTGGGAGTGCTGAGGCAGAGGCAGCCGACTTGGATTCTGGTCACTTACTTGTTACCCGGCTGCGTGACTCGTGCCCGATGCCGCGTCACATGGTGGAGGGGCTGACCCTTGGCGTCAGGCTTAGGTGCCCAGCCCGAGGTCTTTTCTCTGGGACCGTGGACTGACCTTGTAGGGTTCCGAGCAGGTTTTGTTCTGGTGGCACTGGCTACAACTGTGGGGTCGGTTAGCGAGGGTGGTTGAGATGTCGACTGAGAACCAGGCTGTTTACGAGATCAGACTTCTTTTGATGTCTTAGCCGAGCCCCTTTGGAGCACTCTCTCTGTGAGTTTTTCAAGTATCTGCATTTCCCATCACGTTTTCCTTTTTGTCTTGCCTTCAAAGAAGCTCAGAGCTAAATTTATTGCTTGATTGCAGTTGCTGGGTTGGCCAAGGTTTTAAATATATATTTTTTTTACATGATTTTTTTCATTTTCTTTTGATAATCTTCTTGTTTGTGTCCTTGACTGCATCCACCTTAAATCATTTTGAGACGTAGGTCAGGTATACATTTAAGAATCATTTCTGTGGGAGGTGAGCCATCAGACAAACAAAAACAGATTTGGGTGACTTGGGTTAAAAAAAAAAAAAAGTTTGGGATCCATTTTGTATTTAAATTCCTTTTTATGTTATTTGCTTTCAGGTGGTCTGTACGGCTCACTTTACTGTCCTTTTATGTGGGGTACGCATCAGGGGAAAGTTTTTCTTTATAACAATTATTTTCTTGATTATGAAAGAACTGGTGGGGTAACCCTCAGTTCTGACCTTGTTGGCAGACCTGTGATTCCCTGAGTTTGTGGGGGCCACATACCCTCGCTCTCATGCCTTGTTTGGGGCCTGAGGCAGCTCCCCTGGAACCCCAAGGCTGCTCTGGGGGTGAGGGCACTGAGCATGTGCAGCTGCTGGCTGATCCTTCTTAAATACGGAGAGGGAAGATCTGGGGCCTAGTTGCTGGGTGCCACTGCCCCTTTGTTCCAGCCTGGCTTCTAGAAGTAACTTTTATGCGCTCGACAAACAATTGTTTGGTATCAACTATACGCTGGGCACTGAGATAGGTGCTGTATTTTTAAAGCTCTTAATGATGACAGCAGAGTTGTTAATCATTACAGATAGGATAGACTCATCACACCGGCAATAAATTTTGGAGGAATACTATCGATAAGACTCCTAGTGGCAGATGTGGGCAGCTCCGGTAGAGGAACGGAGGGTCCTGCAGAAAGGGAGCACACTGGTTACAGGGGGGCAAGGTAGGGGAGCAGAGTTCCATGGCTGGGTTGTGTCTCTTGTGTGTGAGGGCCTATTGGGACACCTCTTCTCAGTCATTCCAGATGTCTGGGCTTATGAAGAAAGTACCTGAGACCCCTAAACCCTTTGGTGTGGCCCCCAACGAGATGCTGGAGTTACTTGCAGAAGTTCTGTGGGTGTGGAGTGTGCGGGCTGGCTGTGCTTCCCCTCCCCTCGCCTCCCCTCTTTGTGGCTATTCCTTTCTGAAATTCATCTGATTGCTTTTCTTTACAAATTGCTGGCCTAAGCTTTATTTTATCTAATTTTGTCTCTTCCAGCCTCGCACATCCAGAGCGTTGCTGGGGCCTGTGCTCATTCTGTCCCTTCCACTTCTCCTGTGGCCCTCCACATCCCGAGGGGGTAGGAGTGGGATCTGCATAATCTCTGCTTTTTCTGGCAGCAACAGGGAGGTGGCTGGCCAGGTGCTTTTCAACCTCTGGAACCTCTCCTTTCTGTGTTCCCCTCCTCGTCATCTGTCATTGACATATTTTGCTTCTTCTAAGACCCGGTCCTGCGTCCTCTCTCCCCGTCTCTCTCTGCCTCCTTGTTTCTTTTGACCCAAATCCTTCCCATCCCCATCCTGCCCTTCTTTGCTTGCTGTCTGGCTTTTCTTACCTTCTGTCACATTTACATGCTCACTATTTCTTTTTACTCCAAGCATCTGTTCATCTAAATCATGAACTGCAGTTGGTATAATTAAATATGTAATATGTTTATTTTAATATCAGTATGTTACTCCGTGCACATATTCGTAAAAGACCTGGCTGTCAGTGCTGGGTCAGATCACTGTTTGCAAATGGACACTCCTGCCAGCTCCCCTGCGATGTTCATCAGGCACCTCATCGGTTCTCTCTCTGTCTTTATGTCTCTCTGCTCCGTTTGCATTTCTCTCTGTGTGTTGCTGTCTTTCTCTCCAGTGCACATCGCTCCTATAGGCTGGCCCCTCTCCTTCCCCATAAATCCGTCTGTGGTTGCTCACCGACCCCTGGGTGAGTGAGGAGGAACAGAAGTGCTCAGGCAAGAGGCCGTTCGCAGGAACCAGTAAAGAACTACAATTTCATGTCCTGCTCTTTATTGTCCTTTTGCTAGCTGCTCTAAAATTGCAGCACATTAGTAGTTGGCAACGTGGAGCCTGGGCACCCTCCCCTGAGTGTATCGCTGATGCAAAGGCAGGCAGGCGGGAGCAATCCGAGCCCGGCCCGCCCGCCTGTGGTCCCTTGTGATCCCCTTCCCCAAATGGGTGATAGGGAAACCAGCCCATCTGTGAGGCTTATGGGTGGAGTGACAGGGAATAGAGAATCCAGTATTAAGATAGATGATGCGGTGTTTGCTTGTCACTTCTGTTTAAAGGTAAATAAAAATCTATCTCGGGCTTAGAATTCTAGCCGCCTGGCCTGTCGGTGAATATTGACTGGCAAGCATCACCTCCCAAGTAGGAAGGCTTGCGTGCAAGGCTGTAAATTAGAGCTCTGCTTTGGACACATCTTCTTGATGTTTTCTGCTGAGCGGAATTAGAACATGTTGTTTCTTTTGAGGTTGGGAAATGCAAACAAGGATCCCCTTCCACCTAGACTGGTGGAAAGTAAATGAATAACTTGAAATCCCATTTTATCAGCCATAACATTTAGATGAAAGCTGGGGCAGTTAGATTAGAAGATTGTAGTATGTCTTGGACCACAAATTTTTATTCCTTTTCTGGAAGAGAAGAAGCACATTTTAGATTTAGATAGTTGGGTTATGTTTTGTAGGCTATCAGATACACAGAACGCTGGATTAAGTTTCTAGAGACTTGAGTTTTAGCATAGTGATGGCAAGTCACTTGACCTCCATGGGCTCTGGTTTCATCGGCTCTCTAAGGGAATACAAATTCCCACCTCGTAGGAGGTAGTGAAGATGAATGGGAAATTTGTGCCAAGCACAGAGTATGTGTTCAATAAATATTAGTACCTGGTAACCCTTTGATAAGCCTGCTGAAGGCCTGAGTGGTTCGTTTTTATTTGTCGGTTTTATTTTGTTAGATAATATATGGCTGGACTTAAAATAACACATGCTGCTTGTGCTTCTGTGGACGTTGGCTCTTTTAGGGACTTAACTATATTGTTGTCACAGAAATTTTGAAAGGACTTAATGGCTCCAAAAAGGGCTGAAAAGTTTTGAATTTCCTTTTTTATTTTTTGCAAAAGAGTTTGAAGCTTAAGTCATGTAATTAATAACAGGGGAGGTTAAGAGTCAAAAGATTTTTCTTTTACTCTGGTCATTTTTTAAGCTGAACTTGGCATGGGTTGAAGCAAATCCGTGTCTTCTTGACCATTCACTTTAAAAAAAAAACAACTGAGAAGATAGATTCTATCTCTAATGAAATAATTGCAAACAGTCTTGTTAACATATGGTAGTGATTTTTCACAGAAGCATTGTTGAAAGGCATGGGAACTACCAGGTTAAAAGATGTAAAAATAGCCAGTGCTTCATACAGTCCAGATGGTATCTGCAGACTAGAGAGGATCCGAGAGGCACGAGAAGCGTCTAGAGCATCTAGAGCAGGGGTTGGAAACCACGGCCCTTGGCCAGGCCCAGCCCGCTGCCTGCTTTTTGCGTGGCCTGTGACGGAGGATGGTGTTTTACATTTTTAAATGGTTAAAAAAAAAAATCCAAAGAAGAATACTATTTCGTGACATGTAAAAATTATATACAATTTACATTTCGGTGACCATAAGTAAGGTTTTTCTTTGGATCACAGCCACTCCCATTTGTTTATATACTGTCTGTGGCTGCTTTAGTGCTAGAAGGTCAAATCGAATACTTGCCTGAAATATTCACTGGCTGGCATTTTACAGAAAAAGATTGCCAATCCCTAATCTAGATGGTGAGGAATTTTAGTTCTAAGATATAGTAGTTGATACATGACTTCTTTTTGAAGTTCAGCTTTTAAACTTTAAGCCTTTTTGCTTTTGAAAAACTTTTATTAATAAAGTATAAAGAACAACAACCCACATGGCCTATTAATCCCACTACTCAGATCACCCTCTTTCACGTTTTCTGTGATAAAAATAAAAATGCTCCTGGTAGAAAATTTTCAAACAGTGTAAGCAAGGTATAAAATAAAAACCTGTTGCCTACTTTTTCCACTATCCCAATTCTTCTACCCAAAGGTAACACAATAATTTAATATTTAACATGCCAAAACCTTTTTGTGGTTACACCAGAATATATATGGATATCCTTTTTTAAACAGCTTCTCATGGAATGCTTAATTCACTAGTAAAATACCTTAGTTATTTATTTAACCTTTTATTTGAAAAATTTCATATGTGTACAGCCTATGACAGAAGAGTACAACAAACCTCAGGAACCCCTTATTCAGCTTCGATATTTTTCACCTCACGGCTAAATCCTGTGTTCTCTGTGGAACCCACTTCCCATGTTAATTTTGAAGCAAATTCCAGGTACATCATTTCATCTGTAGATATTTCTGTATGTATCTCTAAAAGATGACTCTTTCAAAAACATGACCGCGGACTAAAAAACGTAAAAAACCCAAATTAATATAAATTTGAACACTGGGTATTATTTACAGTTGTCTCTTCTCCCCACCCCCAGTTCTCTTTTAAATGTCATTGTTTCTTTTACTCTTTGGTTGAATCAGGATCTGGATAAGGTTCACATGATGTGATTGATTGTCATCCTTTAAGTAAATTTTAATCTGTATGTTCCCTCAACACCTCTTCTTTTTTCCTCCTTACTACTTATTTTTCAAAGAAGCCAGGTTATTTGCTATGTAGATGTGTCACATCCCTGTGGTATTGTTGAATCAGCCATTTCTCCAAGAAGTCAGTCCTGTTTTTTTTTTTTTTAAAGTGGGAAATAGTATTTCAAGACACAGTCTGGGCTCAGAGGTGCATGTCCGTAAACAAACAAACAGCTTTTTATAATAAAAAACACACATATAGATAAAGCATACAGCACAACACTTATGTAACCGTCACCTAGGTCAAGAAGAATAATACGATAGCAGCTCAGAAATACCCTAGTGCGTCCCTTTCTGACCACATCCTCTCCCTTTTCCCCTCAGCATAACTGCTCTCTTGATTTTGATGATAATGACTTCCTCGCTTTTTTTTTTATATCACTTATATATCTACATCCGTAAGCAATATAGCTTGGTTTTGTCTGTTTGTGCATTTTATATAAATGGATCAGGTTGCATGAATTCTTTTATATCTTCTTTCATTCAACGTTGTAAGATTCATTTGTTTTCGTTTTCTTTGCAATACGATATTCCATTGAATGAATAGACCATAATTCATTTATTGATTCTCCTAGTGATGTACATTTGAGTTATTTTGAGCTGTTAAAAGATGCTGCTAAGACTATCCTTGTGCTTGTCTCCTGACGCACATGTACCTATATTTCTGAAGGGTATAAACTTAGAAGTAGAATTGTTGGGTCAAAAGGTATGTGTATTTTTCCAAAGAGTTGTACCATCTGGTACCCTCACCAAGAGTGTGTGGGTGTCCTATTGCTTCACGTCCTTGCCTACGCCTGGAACTGTAAGACTTTTAATTTTCTTTCCAGTTTGTTGATTGGAAGTGGTAACTCTCTGTGACTTTAGTCCAGTGTTTCCCTGATGACCAGTGAGGTCAAACACCTTTTTGTATGTTAAACTGGCTGTTTGGATTTCTTCCTTTTGTGACGTTTCTGTTCAAGTCTTTGGCTCATTTTTCCATTGAACTGTCTTTTTCTTATTTGTAGGCCTTTTTATGTGTATTGGATACAGGTTCTCATTGGTTTTGTGGGTCGTATCTTCTCCCATTCTGTGCCTTTTCATTTTCTTTATGGTGCCTTTTGATTACCAAGTTCTTGTGCTTTTTATGTCTTATTTTAGGAAATCTTCCTCAACTCTGAGATAGGCTAGAACATATAATAAAGATATGAAATATTCTTTAGTAAAAGTATATAAATAAGATCTGATCTTTCAAAAGCCTTGTAGCTTTTTCTTTCTGTGTACATTGTTTTAAAAAATCTACACGAAAGGAGTAATACTGTACCTTACTTTTTCACATATAGTTTTATTTTACAGATCTTTCCACATCATCCATATACTAATCTACCTTTGTTTCCAGTTTTATTTCCTATTAAGATGTGGTGCTGCAAAAAAAAAAAACCTCTTGTGCATAATCTTGGCATAACTTTGTGAGTATACTGATAAAGCAAATTCTAAACAGTAGAATTTCTGGGTCCAACAATTTGCTTGTGTTAAATATTAATAGATATTAATATTTGCTCTCAGTTAATAAATGTGAAAGAGCCAGCAGTCCAGCTGACCACATCCAGAGAAATTAGCTATCTGTGAAGTGTTTTATAGACCTCACCTGCATGGATTGCAATATGACTCTTTATTTATTTTTTTAGGTTCTTTCTTTTTTTTTTAAACATCTTATTGGAGTATAATTGCTTTACAATGTTGTGTTAGTTTCTGCTGTATAACAAAGTGAATCAGCTATATGTATACATATATCCCCATATCCCCTACCTCTTGCGTCTCTTTCCCACCCTCCCTATCCCATCCCTCTAGGTGGTCACAAAGCACCGAGCTGATCTCCCTGTGCTATGCAGCTGCTTCCCACTACCTGTTTTACATTTGGTAGTGTATATATGTCCGTGCCACTCTCTCACTTCATCCCAGCTTACCCTTCCCCCTCCCCGTGTGCTCAAGTCCATTCTCTACGTCTGCGTCTTTATTCCTGTCCTGTCCCTAGGTTCTTCAGAACCTTTTTTTTTTTTTTTAGTTTCTGTATATATGTGTTCGCATATGGTATTTGCTTTTCTCTTTCTGACTTACTTCACTCTGTATGACAGACTCTAGGTCCATCCACTTCACTACAAATAACTCAGTTTCGTTTCTTTTTATGGCTGAGTAATATTCCATTGTATATATGTGCCACATCTTCTTTATCCATTCATCTATTGATGGACACTTTGGTTGCTTCCATGTCCTGGATATTGTAAATAGTGCTACAATAAACATTGTTGTACATGTCTCTTTTTGAATTATGGTTTTCTCAGGGTATATGACCAGTAGTGGGATTGCTGGGTTGTATGGTAATCTTTAGTTTTTAAGGAACCTCCATACTGTTCTCCATAGTGGCTGTATCAATTTACATTCCCACCAACAGTGCAAGAGGGTTCTCTTTTCTCCACATCAACTCCAGCAGTTATTGTTTGTGGATTTTTTGCTGATGGCCATTCTGACTGGTGTGAGGTGATACCTCATTGTAGTTTTGATTTGCATTTCTCTAATGATTAGTCATGTTGAGCATCCTTTCATGTGTTTGTTGGCAATCTGTATATCTTCTTTGGAGAAATGTCTATTTAGGTCTTCTGCCCATTTTTGGATTGGGTTGTTTGTTTTTTTTCATATTGAGCTGCATGAGCTGCTTGTAAATTTTGGAGATTAATCCTTTGTCAGTTGCTTCATCTGCAAATATTTTCTCCCATTCTGAGGGTTGTCTTTTCATCTTGTTTATGGTTTCCTTTGCTGTGCAAAAGCTTTTAAGTTTCATTAAGTCCCATTTGTGTATTTTTGTTTTTATTTCCATTTCTCTAGGAGGTGGATCAAAAAGGATCTTGCTGTGATTTATGTCATAGAGTGTTCTGTCTGTTTTCCTCTAAGAGTTTGATAGTGTCTGGCCTTACATTTAGGTCTTTAATCCATTTTGAGTTTATTTTTGTGTATGGCATTAGGGAGTGTTCTAATTTCATTCTTTTACATGTAGCTGTCCAGGTTTCCCAGCACCACTTATTGAACACACTGTCTTTTCTCCATTGTATATCCTTGCCTCCTTTGTCATAGATTAGTTGACCATATGTGCATGGTTTGTCTCTGGGCTTTCTATCCTGTTCCGTTATTCTATATTTCTGTTTTTGTGCCAGTACCATACTGTCTTGATTACTGTAGCCTTGTAGTATAGTCTGAAGTCTGGGAGCCTGATTCCTCCAGCTCCGTTTTTCTTTCTCAAGATTGCTTTGGCTCTACGGGGTCTTTTGTGTTTCCATACAGAGTGTGAAATTTTTTGTTCCAGTTCTGTGAAAAATGCCATTGCTAGTTTGATAGGGATTGCATTAAATCTGTAGATTGCTTTGGGTAGTATAGTCATTTTCACACTGTTGATTCTTCCAATCCAAAAACATGGTATATCTCTCCATCTGTTTGTATCATCTTCAATTTCTTTCATCAGTGTCTTATAGTTTTCTGCATACAGGTCTTTTGTCTCCTTAGGAAGGTTTATTCCTAGGTTTTCTATTCTTTTTGTTGCAGTGGTAAATGGGAGTGTTTCCTTAATTTCTCTTTCAGATTTTTCATCCTTAGTGTATGGGAATGCCAGAGATTTCTGTGCATTAATTTTGTATCCAGCTACATTACCAAATTCATTGGTTAGCTCTAGTAGTTTTCTGGTAGCATCTTTAGGCAAAGATGTATAGTATCATTTCATCTGCAAACAGTGACAGTTTTACTTCTTTTCCGATTTGGATTCCTTTTATTTCTTTTTCTTCTCTGATTGCTGTGGCTAAAACTTCCAAAACTATGTTGAATAATAGTGGTGAGCGTGGGCAGCCTTGTCTTATTCCTGATCTTAGTGGAAATGGTTTCAGTTTTTCCCCATTGAGAATGATGTTTTCTATGGGTTTGTCATATATGGCCTTTATTATGTTGAGGTAAGTTCCCTCTATGCCTACTTTCTGGAGGGTTTTTATCATAAATGGGTGTTGCATTTTGTCGAAAGCTTTTTCTGCATCTACTGAGATCATCCTTCAGCTTTTTATCCTTCAGTTTGTTAACGTGGTGTATCACATTGACTGGTTTACATATATTGAAGAATCCTTGCATTCCTGGGCTAAACCCCACTTGATCATGGTGTATGATCTTTTTAATGTGCTGTTGGATTCTGTTTGCTAGTATTTTGTTGAGGATTTTTGCATCTATGTTCATCAGTGATATTGGCCTGTAGTTTTCTTTTTTTGTGACATCTTTGTCTGATTTTGGTATAGGATTATTTTTGAAAGATGGACACTTACTATTCTCCATATTTCAAAGGAAGAAATTGCCAATTTAACCAAATTATAGTTTGGAGCAAATTTCTTGGGAGAGTCTATGCTGTGTGGAGTGTGCATCATGAAGAACAGGGAGGTAAGGAGGTGCTTAACTGTGCTATAAAATCAGCACAGAGAAGCCATTCTGAAGGACTGTGGTGTTCTTTGTGACAACTCACTTGAGAGTTCTTGGGCTTCTGAGTAATCATCCTCACCAAAGTAGGGACTTTGACCAGCCTTTTGGATCTTAGGTTTTATTCAAATGGAAATACTTTTCCCCCCTCTTGCTTTAGAAATTCTCTGAGTATAGCTGTTTTTCCTCAAACATTTCCTGAGTATCTGTGTTCTAGGGAATAGTGAATACTCTGGGGAAGGTAGAGGGTCGTTGTGAGATTTATTGTTTGTCTTCAAGCAGGTACCATCACATGGAGGGGTTTAGGTGGTAGTTTATTTGTATCATGGGCTTTTACCATTAATTGGGTATTACTCTCCTCAGGGCATCATTTAAATCAAAGCAGCTGAGCCAGTCACCAAAGATCCCATGTTATATGATTCCATTAACATTAAAGTCCAGAAGAGGGAAACGGACGGAGACAGAAAGTAGATGAGTAGTTACCAAGGGCTGGGTGATAGAGGGAGTTGGTTGGGGATAGCTTAAACGATACGGGTTTCTTTTTGAAGTTATGAAAATGTTCTAAACTTGGTGGTGATGGTTGCACGTATCACTGAGGACACTAAAAACCATTGAATTGTACACTTTAAATGGGTGAATTGTATGGCATGTGAATTATATCTCAACAAAACTGTTAAAAAATATTGAAAAAATCAATGCAGCCGTTTTTCCTCTGCTGGCTCAATGAGATTTCCCTGTAAATTCTCCGGTTGCTTAAAAGAATGGATGATACAACATTCCCAGGTCTGGAGGAAGGGTCCTAAAACAGATGCCAGTTTGATGTAAGTGAAATAGCCAGTTTCTTACCGATAGAGAGGAAACTGATTTCCTTCTTCACTGAATATGAGTCAGTGCTGTTCAGAGGCCCTTTAAAGAGGGGAGCAACGTTATTCTTTTTGCAGGGCAAAAAGCCAAACCAAAACATTGCCCACAAACCCATTTAACTCAAATTTTTGTAACTTCTCTGAATTTATAATTAATATAGATTTTAAATGGTGTTTTTCCTCCCTCCCCTTTTCTGCGTAAACCTTTTCTGATGCCAGGAGGGAGGAGGTGGGGTAAAGAACTTGAGTGTACAGCTGAGTTAGTATTCGTTATTCCCCACGTGTGCAGGATTCAGAGCCCTCTCTTTAGGTAGGCCTGTGGTCTATACGCAGGCATTGAGGTATATTTATTGAGGTCTCAGTGCTTGCCTGTCCTTATGTAAAGATGCTCTGGCCTTACCTAGGGATATAGCACCTGACTGAGATAAATATGTGAATAGTCAATGTTGTCCTATTAATAACACGTAAGGATTGTTTACTGTGTGCTTGGCCTGTACATTTTGTAGTTGTTACAAAAGCAGGAAAAAACTCTCTGGCACTCGGAGGTGTCATTTTCTTGTTTAGTGCTTACAACTGAGGTGGTGAAGGCCCTCTTACTATTATGTTACAGGCAAGGAGACGTTCAGAGGAGTCAGGTGTCTTGCCCAGGGTCACATGGCCAGTAATGGGTAGATTCACTCCCAGATCTGTCCAGCACCAGAGTCTGAACTTTTTCTTGTCAGGGGAGAGGGGACATGCAATTGATACCATTTTTATTCTACGATTAATGCAGATTAAAAGACAAGGGAAAGCACAAAGAAGAAAAATAAAAGCTGCCCATAACTCTACCCCATGGGCTTGCCCATCTTGAGTGTTTCTGTGTATTTCCTTCCAGTCTGTTTATGTGCCTTCTGATCTATTTTTATGTCCACCCAACCTCTGTCAGCCCATCAGTGAAGGCCGTTGCTAATTCATTAAAGGACCTTGGGACTGAGGACACACAAGTTATAAATCAGGATGTTTCATGGGCTGGGGCCTGGGGTGGGGGTGGGGGCAGGACACAGACCTGAAAAGTTCACTCCACAGTCCATCTCAGGGAAGGTCGTGCTTGCCCAAAGTGTCCCCTTAATCTTTCTGTACTCCCGCAAGTGTTAGACTGTCCCTCCTGTGCAACATTTAAAGAAAAATCCCTCTACAGGGGCACGTGCTGCAGCCCATACGCTTATGGGGCGTGTATGGTGAATATGGAAGAGTGCAGGGCTAACAATAACGGCCTTGGGGTCTCATAGGTGAGTGAGGTGGGTGGTGGGGATAGAGGCGGCTGGAGGCTTCCGGAGACTGATGGCACTGGGTCTGGCTTGCAGCCAGTTGAAAACCTGCAAATCTGGGAGAGAAAGTTCCAGGTACTATGAAAGGGTCGTGAGAACCTCCAGTGCTGGGAGGACTAGGCGAGGGAAAAAATCAGATGGAACTTTACCCGGTGAGTCATCAGTCATTTGCTTGGGGATTGGTGGGGGTCACCTGCTGTTGTATCTCTTCCCAGTGTCGGGGGTGGGGGTGATGGTGGTGGTTAGACCTTCCTCTTTGAAGTAATATCAAAAGAAGAGCTATATTTATAAGGGAGGCTGCACCTCACATGTGCATGCGTGTTTAGCTGTAAAGGCTGGGGTAGCTGACACAATGGCTTGAGGGTAGTGATGCCTAATGGTTAGGGCTCAGGTCCTGGTTCTCCACAGTAGTTCCGACCGCGGCAGTGCTGCTTTCTAACCGTGTGACCTTGCAGATTGTTCAGCCTCTCATTTGCAGAATGCGGGGCCACCCACGACACCTGCATTTAGCACAGTGCCTGGCCCAGAGTGAGTTCTCAATAAAGACGAGCCAATGTTTTATAGTTCCAGAGAGGGGGAGAGATGGATGTTTAGGTTGGAAAACTGGATTCTTCTCTTTGTGCTCACAAAGAAAACCATGCGATGAAGCCTACGTAAGTCACTTTAACGTGGTTTGGGGCCTCGGTTTCCTCAGCAGTGAGAGGACGTTTCTAAATGATCTCTTAGATTCTACCCATGACTCTAATTCTGTGATTCTGTAGTTTTTCGGTTTGTTTTACACCATATATCGTTACAGGTTTTTTTTTTTCCTTGGAATAACTTTTAAGATCTACTCTCTCGGCAACCTTCAAATACGCGATACAGTATTGTTAATTGTAGTCACCATGCTGTACATCACATCCCCAGGACTTAGTGTGTAACTGGAAATTTGTACCTTTTGACCCCCTTCACCCATTTTACCCATTCCCCACCCCACGTACAATTCTGTCCTTTGGAAGACTGTCTCATTGAACACAAGCTACTGGTCAGAAGATTTCCTTGTTTGAGTCTCGCCACGACATTGACGGTCAGTGACCAATGCTGCCACTTTCCCAGATGAGGAAGCAGGCTTGCAGACCTCGGAGTTTGTGAGAAGAGCATATTCTAGAAAATGAAGGCCAGGGTCCATTTAAAATGAATGTGTGAAATATGCCTGCGCCTCGATTGGGCTTTGGCCCTTGTGGCGAAACTGAGCTGGAAAGGGGTTCTTGGAGGATCTGGGCGAGGATTTCAGCAGACATGATTCCCAGGAGAGCTTCAGGCTAGGACGGTCATGGTAGAGCAGTAATTTACAGGCTCCTGACAGCTTGAAAAGGTCATGGTGTTCTTTATAAATGAAAACAAAGTAACTTGGGGTTCAGGGGAAAATGGAAGGGCTTGCAAAGACTGACCTCAAAATCCCCATTTGTTATACCATGTCAGAATTTGATTTGTTTGATGCAATTAGCTCAATCTGGACACTTTCTTATTCTAAAAGCAGCTGGGATTCAGGGCACAGGCTAACGCAGTGTTGGGGCAGGGGGCGGGGAGAAGGCCCTCTGGCAGCAGTGGAAAGGCCGGATTGTTTCTATTGTGTGCCTTGATGTAATTCTGTGCCTGCCCTCTGTGGTTTATCACTTGCCGTTTCACGCATCCTTTTTGTAAACCAATTACAGAAGCAGGGACAAATAGGCAGTCGCAGAGTGGATCAGAGCCCTTTAGAATGGGTAACTGATGCAAACTTGGCTTCCGCTTGTTGAGGGTGGGGAGTGTGTAAGGATGGGGCAAGGAGAGATTCTGTCTTGGAGGAATGATGGTCACAGGGTCACGAGTATTGCATGTTGGGCCTCTTCGGCCAGGCCCTCCAGCACCTGAGGTCCTTCGAAGCGGCTTACTGGCTGCACAAGGCCTGTGGCTGTGGTGGAGGCTGCGGTGGCGGAGCTGTAATTTAGATGTTGCCACTGTTCAGCCATGAAAGGGCAGTGTCAGGCTGCTGTGTCGAAGTGCTGGGAGGGAGGCTCGGGCCCTGGGTGGAACTGGTGGCTGCATTTTGAGTCAGCGTGATTCCCGGAACCCCAGGAGCGATGCTTGGACCCTCACCTTAGTGGGCCAGGGTTTGGGTGGGGGTCCCCAGACCAATTGTTTGTGCTTCTAGGGGTAGGCACTGAGTTTATAGCTGTTTGGTGATCAGGGTTGACATTAATCTGCCCTTGGTTTTGTTATCGTAGAATGGCTTCTGGCTTAGGCTTCTGGTGACCGGCTGCTCACAGCCATAATTCAGTCCTTGAAAGGCCGTGAGAGCCGTGATTTGGCTAGCAGGGATGAGAAGCCATTTCTGAAGAGACCCTGCTTCCTTTATGATCGGGCATCTCTTCTGCATTTGTTTTTGCCCCTTGTCTCCTACACCAAGCCCCGCCCCCACCCCCACCCCCACCCCCACCCCCAGCCAATGTCTTTGTGGAGAGTTTTGCATTACAGGGCCCAGCTCACCAGCCTGGCCTTGCCAGCACGATTATTACTAAGTCCGTTGTATCGTACAAAGATATTGCAAAGTAAATGGATAGAAAACGGCCCTGTCCCCTGATATTGGGCAAGTGGCTTGACTCTTCTGAGTCTCTGGTTTTTTTTTATTTGTAAAATTTTCATGGTGGGGATAACAGTAGCAATATACACCATGGTTATGAAGAAGAATATATGAAAGTTATTTGAATGATGGAATGTATATAGAATAAGATGGCATTCTTATGTAAAGTGAGACCTTCTGTAGAAAAGTTGTTTGTAGTAAATTGCATCATTACATACTCTACTTATATAGTACTTAATATTTGCCCAAAGAGCTTTTGTTTTGTTATTCCTTTTTGATCCCATCAACAGTTGTGTGCAAGAAAGAGGCAGGAATCGTTACTCTCCGCCACCTTTGACAAAGGAGGGGAACTGAGGCTCCCGGATGTGGTGACTTGTCCAGGGTTATTTACTGAATAAATGCCCACATGAGTAATCTGAGGCCAGCGCTCTTGCCATCACTGTGTGCTGAGTGCAGAGCATTAGGGCTCATTGGTCATGGCCTTGAGGGCTCACCTGCCTGTCTGCCGCCCCTGTTCGTTTGCTTAGCAGCTCTTGACTGAGGGCAGCTGGTGCCCAGGCCTTCTGCTGGGTGTTAGGAATGTTGTTAACAAGGGGGCCCTGGCGCTCGCCCTCTGGGAGCCTACGGTCTGGCCGGGGAGGCGGACTGTAATCATTACAGTGTCAGTCGGTCCTCTTTCTCTTCTGCCTCCTGTGAACGTGCCAGGGGCGGGGGTGGAGAGAGACTTGGCTCCCTGACCTTGGGCTTCGTCTTTCTGTCTCTCTCCTTGTGGGAAGTCCTGAGACAGCTCCTTGAATGGTGCCTGTTAGGGTTCCACCTGCCTCTGCCCGAGGCTGTGCGTGCTCAGCAGTCCGCGACAGTGGAGGATGTGCTAGTGTGGCCTGGAGGGCTGTGAAGACAGAAGAGACAGAGAGCTTTCTCCGAGGAGACACATTTGGAACCGGCTCTTAAAGATGATGACAGTGGTCCCTCGGGGGCATTGCCTCTCCTACTGGCTCTCATGACCCATGGTGGGATGTTGGCAGCTTTCACTGGGACCTCTCGTCCTATTTGTGAAGTTTTAGTACTGGTTTACTTGCTCTGAGTAGAGCTGGATATGACAAGGCAATAAAGTTCTGCCTTTTTCCCTCTAACATCCTCTCCCTACCAGAGCTTTCCCCTAAGGGGGCAGTAAAACGGGACCACTTTTTGGTGCTGCTGGGCAGCCTTTCCAGTATGAGTGAGACGGGTTGGTCTGGAAGAGAGGAGCTGAGGACGATTAGCCTAGATTTCACAGGTGGGTGGGTGGAGGGAGGTCTGGACTCATCATATAAGGAAAGTTTTTTCCCTTGCATCCTGGAATAGAGGTGATGTGCAGACTTCTCTGTGGTTGTTTTTCCTCTTCCTCTCTTGGTCCTTTGATTCATTCTGCATCACGTCGTGTCTTTATTTTTCCCTCTTTGCCCCTTTCTCTCCTGAAAGAGGATTTGGTGGAATGGTTAGAATCATCTTAAATGCACTAGCTTCGTGGCTTAGTTGTTTGTGCGTAAAGAAACTGAAGAAGAATATACAACCTTGGCTTGTTCCTTCGCAGATTGTATCCTTCCAGAGAGCCGAATTTTCCAGAGTGCTGAAGCTGAATTTTATTCATTGTAAGCAGCAAAGCTTTTCTTTATTTTTAAAGATCCATATTGGAAGGGAATTCTCTGAAATGTATTACCCATACACATACACTGCCTTTGTAAGCAGACTGTTCGAAACCTAACCTGACGTTTTCTCCATCACACAGGGTCAGTGTTCGGGACATGGAAGGTTATTCTGTGCTGGAGGAATGATGCCTTTGGGTTGTTCGCCCCTATAGTAAAAGGCATCGGAGTCTCATACTTTGCTGATTCTTATATCTGGGCTTTTTTTTTTTTTCCTTCCACTATGTTGGGTGTTCCTTTTGCTCACAATTTCTCTCCCCTTCTAATCTGTGTGTTTAGGAACAAGAGAGCAATTTATTTAGAAATGTAACAACAACATCTACCATATAGTGGGTTCTTATTGTAGTCACTGCAATAGTGCTTTTCACGAATGTTCCCATTTAATGCCCACACAGCGCCAGGAGATACATAGCGTCATCATCCTTATGTTACAGAAGAGGGAACTGAGCAGCAGAGAAGGCGACCACATATCCTTCTTGCCTGAAGTACAGGAAATTAATTCAACAGGCATTCATTGGGGGCTTGTATTGTACTTGTTAAGCATCATTAATTAAAAATAATTGGTACGGGGTGTTGATCAGTAACAGTGAAAGAGTTTGAATCATAGAATATTCTAAAATAGTCTGGTTATTTACAGGGCTTCATGAGTCTTTGTGCTGTTTTACAACACTTAAAGGGATTTAAGCATGAGAGAAACAGTCTTTGTAAATTGAATTAAAATGCAACGGTAGTCTTCTCACTGCTGCTTGGGGTTCAGCTGTTCAGACTAGAACAAAATTAAGCGCGGTAGTCACCTAAACAAACAGTATAGGTGTAGATACCTATACTGATATCATAATTTGTGTTCATTTATACAGTCTAATTATCCTCATCTTGAAAGGGGCTTGATTTTAAAAAAATTTTTATGAATTTATTTATTTTTATTTATTTTCGGCTTCGTTGGGTCTTCATTACTGCACGTGGGCTTTCTCTAGTTGCGGCGAGCAGGGGCTACTCTCCATGACCGTGCGCAGGCTTCTCATTGCGGTGGCTTCTCTTGTTGCGGAGCACGGGCTCTAGACACGTGGCTTCAGTAGTTGTGGCATGCGGGCTCAGTAGTTGTGGCTTGTGGGCTCTAGAGCGCAGGCTCAGTAGTTGTGGCACACGGGCTTAGTTGCTCCATGGTATGTGGGATCTTCCCGGACCAGGGCTCAAACCTGTGTCCCCGGCATTGGCAGGAGGATTCTTAACCACTGCACCACCAGGGAAGCCCTAGGGGCTTGATTTAAATTCATTTACATTGCTTCTGCCAGATGGAAATGACATGCACCTATGCGTTTGAATTTACCTATGCTTGAGCCTTTGAAACTCTGTAGATAGAGTGAACCCAGCTCTAGATGATTAGACAGTTTACTTAGGCTCCTGGTTACTCTCTACTACCAACTTGTTGGGGGCCCTGAGCAGAAATTTGACTTTTCTGGGCCTCAAGCTCCTCTACTTTAAAATGAGGCGGGAAGGAAATCTGGTAGAGTTTCTAGTCTGGGACATTCTATGAAGAGTCTGTTGTGTCTCAGATGATTGCAACCAGAGCAGGTCTATAGGTACTTGCTCTGAAGAGGACTAAATAAGCAGTGGTATTTAAATGTAAACCACTGGTTTATAAAATTCTCTGAAAGTTGATTCTTTGAAGGATATTATATAGGCCCTTGGAGTCTTGCTTATTTAAAAAATTTTTTCTTCATATTCTTCATTGGCTTTTCAAGCATTTCCTTTGTAGATAGCTCAGAAGTGGTTATCAGCCCTGTTTCATATTAATTTATTGTAAATTCTAAACTGGTAGATTTTCTGTTAATGATCTTGTACTGTCTGTTTACCTTAGCCCTTTAATGCTGAGTAAATTAGAGGGCATGGGGGAGAAGTCTTCCTGACTTCAAATACTCAAAGGGTTATTTTTTTCTCCTGAGCAGCTCTGCATATCTATATAGGACAGAAGTACAATAAAAGGAGTTAAGATGGAGGAGATTTCAGCTGGATACACGGAAGGGTAAAAGCAGCCTGATCACTGTGCTCAAACCTCTGCAGAGCTGCTGTGAGGAAGGCGTGGTGTGTGGTGTTGGCCTGTTCCGCATGGCCCCTTGTAAAAAAGAGTGTTTTCACAAGAGTGTTTTCACTCTCCTCCAGGGCCTGCTGGAGGAGAGTTGGGGGAGCCAGGGATGCCCTTCCAGGGCTGCTGCTGAGGGCAGGTGGCAGTAGGGGGGGTTGGCTGGCCTTCAAGGCTCGTTTTTGTGCTTGAGTCTTGAGCTGGTGAGATATGGCACCTGGATCAGGCAGTGCAGAGAAGCGGTTAAGTTCTCCTCTGTGTTTTTAATGTTCCCTGATTACCAAGACGTTCAAGGGCAGTGAGTAATGGTGCTCAGTTCCCCCTGGAACCATGGCGCAGGGCTGACAGCATAGATTTCTCCCTTCACCCCAGGTCCAGATCTCTCTCCCTTCGCCAGCAGCCATGGCACCCGGAGGCGCGTGCGTCTCTGACTCTGCATTCCTTGACTCTTAATGAGCTATCAGGCTTTCCCTATAATTGGGTCAGGCAGCCATGTGACCTGCTCACTGCCAATTTCTTTTTTGAAAAGATGTTCATTTCATGGATCATTTTGAAGATTCTCCATGGATATGCAATCTGGTTTGAGAAGGTTGGGTAATTTTTCATTTGTTCTTTGAGATAGGTTGTTTTGTAGTCTTCTTTGCAGTCAGCCACTGTTAGACTTTTTAAAGAGGTTCTCTCTTGCCATCTTCATTTTATTGCCTCTTGTCTGTGTAGAACTACATGAGAAGTCCCCAGACCCACATGACCCTAATCTGCTCCAGAGGTGGCTAGAGAGAGAGAACTGGGAGGAAAATAGAGATTTTTGAATTATGGAGATTTTAATAAGGGGGAGAGAGAGACAGAGACTGACACCCAGAAGTGTTTTTTACTTACTTGAGCAACTATATCCTTAGCTTGGGGATGGAAATATGTGCTGAAATTTGTTTTGTCAGCCTCCTCTGAAATAAATAAGATTACAGTGATGATATCATTCCTGTTTAAAATGTTTGAGTAGGTATCAAGGCAAAGTGATTAGGGCCTAATTGTTTGCCAGAATTTCTTTAAAGCTGCATTTTTTTTGTTTGTTTGTTTGGGGGTGGGGTGGGGATTTCTATGCCAAAAAACATCTTAAACTGATGAACATATAGTTCTCTTCACTTACTTTGGCCAGTTTTTAATTAGATGACTGTTTTCATAGTTGAGGAAATACATTTGCGTTGGGCTGAAGCCCCAGGGTGCCAGATTTCAATCCCAGAAAAAAATGTTCTCCTCAGTTTAGTGCTGATGTGCACTTAAATAGCACATGAGCGAGCGCTTTTCCTTGGCCAAGGTCACATGGCGACTTTCCAGAGGGTTGATTGGTTTTGGAGTTGGGCAGGTTTCAGGTCGAGTGCCCCAACTTTCCCTCCGTCTAGGGAGCTACGGCTCTCCAGCTCCCCGTGAGTGCAGCCGCAGGAAGTCACCAGGTTCCCGAGTCTCTGTCCCGGGCCAGCCTGCCGTGAGCAGAGCGGGTGGGGACCGGTTGCTGCCCGGTACAACCTGACCTCCTTCTCGTCCCCACTCGGTCATGGCGACTGCTGCGTGAATCGCCAGCTCCCACTTTGTTTGCTTGCTCGTCCTCGGTGCTGGTAATGAGCTGGGAGGTAGTTAATATTTGCCACCTGCTGTGGGAGATCCTGGGGTCAACCAGTTTTAGTTTTCCTGAAACCACACTTTGAGACTTACACTGATAACATTCTGCAGTTCTTTGCAAACCCCTGGTCAGGCACCTTTACTAGTTCTCTTTTTACCCAAGGACGTATGAAGCCTTGACTCCCAGCTAACGCTCCATCCATTCCAGACAGGCTGGTCCTGCTCCTCCCCCAAACCCCCTCTGCATGTTTGCTGGGCTGTTTCTTTTCACCGCTGGGTATCTGACAGTAGCCTTGTGCGTGGCTTCAGTGGTGGCTGGGTAAATTCTCCCAGGTGTCCTGCCCACCTTTTCGGAACAGTGTGTCTCCTGCTAGGGCTGCAGGTGGAGTGCTGGGCATGTGGGGTCTTGGATGGCAAGGGCTGAGCCAGGACAAGAGCAAGGGCTCTTACTGGGCGCCTGGTTCCTGCGCCTCTCCTGGTGTCCTGTTACTGGCCTGTACCCCGGCCCACTCTTCCATCTGGGAGTGATCTCACTCCCAGGGCAGCTTAGTGTCAATATGTGTCCTGGAAGATGACAAACCCTGGGCCCTTCTTATCTCTGCCCATGCCCTCAGTGTTGTGTGGGGTTCCGCTCCTGAGGCCTTTATTCTGCTTCCTAAAGACTGCGGACTTTTACCTCCCCAGCCTGCTTCCCTGCAGCTTGGAGCCCATGATTTTCTTGACTCCCTTCTTTTCTCAGGATGCCCGCAGGAGTGGGGCGGGGTCAGGAGCTCTGCCACACTGCCCTTTCCACCAGGTTCTTCTGTTTCTGTTCTTGACACATGCAGTGTAAGGTTGATTTCCTTTTCTCGTTTCGTTGCTCTTGGTATTTTTTTTTTTAACCTTTTTTCTAAACTACCTTATATTCGGTTTGCTTGACTTTGGAGTGGAAAGATAACATGTTCCCACTTTACCCTCGTCTGAACTTGGAACTGCCATGTTACACTTTATTATTTTTTTTATTGCATTGTAATTGACCTACAATATTAGTTTCAGGTGTACAGCATAGTGATTCCATATTTTTATACATTATGAAATCATCCTGATGATTCTAGTTACCATCTGTCACCAGAGAGTTATTACAATATTATTGACTATAGTCCCTGTGCTGTACAATATATCCCTGTGAGGTATTTATTTTATAGCTGGAAGTTTGTACCTCTTAATCTCCTTCACCTATTCTTCCCGTTCCCCCAACACCCTCCCCTCTGGCAACCACCAGAATTGTTCTCTGAATCTCTGATTCTGTTTCTGTTTCATTTCCTGGATTATACAAATAAGTGAAATAATACTGTACTTGTTTTTCTCTGACTCATGTCACGTAGCATAATACTCTCTGGGTCCAACCATGTTGTCACAGATGGCAAGATTTCATTTTTTTTTATGGCTGAGTAAGATTCCATTGTGTGTGTGTGTGTGTATATATATATGTGTGTGTGTATATATATATATGTGTGTGTGTATATATATATATGTATGTGAGTGTATATATATATATATATATACACACCACATCTTCTTAACCATTCATCTATCAGTGGACACTTACGTTGCTTCCATATTGTAGCTATTGCAAATAATGCTGCAGTGAGCATGGGGTGCATATATCTTTTCGAATTAGTGTTTTCATTTTCTTTGGATAAATATCCAGAAGTGGAGTTGCTGGATTCTAATGTAGTTTTATTGATTTTGGGGGGAACCTCCATACTGTTTTCCCTAGTGGCTGTACCAACTTACATTTCCAAGTAGCAGTGCATAAGGGTTCCCTTTTCTCCACATCCTTGCCAAAACTTATTTGTTGTCATTTTTTTGAGGTATAGTTGATTTATGATATTTTAATAGTTTCAGGTATACAACATACTGATTCACAATTTTTATAAATTCTACTCCATTTATTACAAAATATTGGCTGTGTTCCCTGTGCTGTACAGTATATCCTTGAAGCTTATCTATTTTATACATAGTGGTTTGTACCTTTTAATTGCCTACCTCTATTCTTGCCCCTTTCTTCTTCCATCCCCCCACTGGTAACCATTAGTTTGTTCTCTATATCGTGAGTTTGTTTCTGTTTTGTTGCATTCGTTCATTTGTTTTATGTTTTAGATTACACATATAAGTGATAACATACAGTATTTGTCTTTTTCTGACTTATTTCACCAAGCACGATATCCTTCACGTCCATTCATGTGTTGCAAATGACAAAATTTCATTCTTTTTTATGACCGAGTAGTACTTCATTGTGTGTGGGTGGGTGGGCGGGTGGGTGTGCATTCACGCTACATCTTCTTTATCCATTCATCTGTTGTATGTTGCTTCCATATATTGGCTATTGTAAATAATGCTGCTATGAACATTGGGGTATATGTATCTTTTCAAATTAGTGTTTTTATTTTCTTTGGATATGTACTCAGGAGTGGAATTGCTGATCGTATGGTAGTTCTAGTTTTAGCTTTTTGAGGAACCTCCATACTGTTTTCTGTAGTGGCTACACCAATTTACATTCTCACCAATGGTGCAACAAGGGTTCCCTTTTCTCCGCATCCTCACTAACATTTGTTATTTGTGGTCTTTTTGATGATAGTCGTTCTGACAGGTGTGAGGTGATCTCATTGTGGTTTTGATTTGCATCTCTCTGATAATTAGTGATTTTGAGCATCTTTTCATGTGCCTGTTGGGCATCTGTATGTCTTCTATGGAAAAATGTCTGTTCAGTTCTTCTGCCCATTTTTAATCAGGTTGTTTGTTTTTTTTTGATAGAGTTGTATGAGCTGTTTATATATTTTGGATATTAACTCCCTTGCGGGTCATGTCATTTGCAAATATTTTCTCCCATTCAGTAGGTTGTCCTTTCTTTTTGTCAGTGGTTTCCTTTGCTGTGCAAAAGCTTTTAAGTTTAATTAGGTTCCATTTGTTTATTTTTGCTTTTGTTTCCTTTGCCTTCGAAGACATATCCAGAAAAATATTGCAATGATTTATGTCAAAGAGTGTTCTGCCTAGGTTTTCTTCTGTGAATTTCATGGTTTCCAGTCTTACATTTAGGTCTGTAATCCATTTTGAGTTTATTTTTTTATATGGTTTGAGAAAATGTTCTAATTTCATTATTTGACATGTAGCTGTCCAGTTTCCTCAGTACTACATATTGAAGAGACTGCCTTTTCTCCATTGTATATTCTTGCCTCCTTTGTCATAGATTAATTGACCATAAGTGCGTGGGTTTATTTCTGGGGTCTCTGTTCTGTTCCATTGATCTATGTGTCTGTTTTAGTGCCAGTAGCATACTATTTTGATTACTGTAGCTTTGTAGTATAGGCTGAAGTCAGGGAGCATGAGATCTCCAGCTCTGTTCTTTCTCAAGATTGTTTTGGCTATTCAAGATCTTTTGTGTTTCCATACAAATTTGAAAATTATTTCTTCTAGTTCTATGAAAAATGCCATGGGTATTTTGGTAGGGATTGCATTGAATCTGTAAATCGTCTTAGGTAGTATGGTCATTTTGACAGCATTAATTTTTCCAGTCCATGAACGTGGTATACCTTTCCATCTATTTGTGTCATCTTCAGTTTCTTTCATCAGTGTCTTTTACTTTTCCAGGAACAGGTCTTTTACCTCCTTATTTTTATTCCTAGGTATTTAACTCTTTTTGATATGATTGTAAATGAGATTATATTCTTAATTTCTCTGATACTGTATAGAAACGCAACAGATTTCTGTATGTTAATTTTGTGTCCTGCAATTTTACCAAGTTCATTGCACTCTGTTTTTGGTGGTGTCTTCAGGGTTTTTTAACGTATTGTATCATGTCATCTGCAAATAGTGCCAGTTTTACTTCTTCTTGTCCAATTTGGATTCCTTTTATTTATTTTTTCTTGTCTTATTGTTGTGGCTAGGACTTCCAGTACTATGTTGAATAAAAGTGGTGAGACTGGGGATTCTTGTCTTATTCCTGATGTTAGAGGAAATGCTTTCAGCTTTTCACCATTGAGTTTGATGTTAGCTTCGGACATATCCTTTATGGCCTTTATTATGTTGAGGTATGTTCCCTCTCTACCCACTTCGTGGAGAGTTTTTATCATAGATGGATGTTGAATTTTGTCAAAAGCTTCTTCTGCAACTATTGAGATGATCATATGGTTTTTATTCTTCAATTTTTTAATGTGGTGTATTGCACTGATTTTGTAGATATTGAACTACACTTGCATCTCTGGGATAAACCCCAATTGCTTGTGGTGTATGATCATTTTAATGTACTGTTGGGTTTGCTTTGCCAATATTTGAGGATTTTTGTATCTAAGTTCATCAGTGATATTGGCCTGTAATTTCTTTATTTTTTGTGATATATTTGTCTGGTTTTGGTATAAGGGTGATGCTGGTCTCATAGAATGAGTTTGGAAGTATTCCTTCCTCTGCAGTTTTTTTTTTTGAACATCTTTTGTGCAGTATACTTGCTTTACAAAGGTGTGTTAGTTTCTGCTTTGTAACAAAGTGAATCAACTATACATATACATATATCCCTATATCTCCTCCCTCTTGCGTCTCCCTCCCACCCTCCCTATCCCACTGCTCTAGGTGGTCACAAAGCACCAGCTGATCTCCCTGTGCTATGTAGCTGCTTTCCACTAGCTATTTTACATTTGGTAGTGTATATATGTCCATGCCTCTCTCTCACTTCATCCCAGCTTACCTTTCCCTCTCCCCGTGTCCTCAAGTCCATTCTCTACGTCTGTATCTTTACTCCTGTCCTGTGCCTACGTTCTCCATGACATTATTTTTTTCTTAAATTCCATATATATGTGTCAGCGTACAGCATTTTTTTTTCTCTTTCTGACTTACCTCACTCTGTATGACAGACTCTAGGTCCATCCACCTCATTACAAATAGCTCAATTTCGTTTCTTTTTATGACTGAGTAATATTCCATTGTATATATGTGCCACATCTTCTTTATGCATTCATCCGATGATGGACACTTAGGTTGTTTCCATCTCCTGGCTATTGTAAATAGAGCTGCAATGAACATTTTGGTCCATGACTCTTTTTGAATTAGGGTTTTCTCAGGGTATATGCCCAGTAGTGGGATTGCTGGGTCATATGGTAGTTCTATTTGTAGTTTTTTAAGGAACCTCCATACTGTTCTCCATAGTGGTTGTATCGATTTACATTCCCACCAACAGTGCAAGAGGGTTCCCTTTTCTCCACATCAACTCCAGCATTTATTGTTTCTAGATTTATTGATGATGGGCATTCTGACTGGTGTGAGATGATATCTCATTGTAGTTTTGATTTGCATTTCTCTAATGATTAATGATGTTGAGCATTCCTTCATGTGTTTGTTGGCAGTCTGTATATCTTCTTTGGAGAAATGACTATTTAGGTCTTCTGCCCATTTTTGGATTGGGTTGTTTGTTTTTTTTTATTGAGCTGCATGAGCTGCTTGTACATTTTGGAGATTAATCCTTTGTCAGTTGCTTCAACTGCAAATATTTTCTCCCATTCTGAGGGTTGTCTTTTGGTCTTGTTTATGGTTTCCTTTGCTGTGCAAAAGCTTTGAAGTTTCATTAGGTCCCATTTGTTTATTTTTGTTTTTATTTCCATTTCTCTAGGAGGTGGGTCAAAATGGATCTTGCTGTGATTTATGTCATAGAGTGTTCTGCCTATGTTTTCCTCTAACAGTTTGGTAGTGTCTGGCCTTACATTTAGGTCTTTAATCGATTTTGAGTGTATTTTTGTGTATGGTGTTAGCGAGTGATTTAATCTCATACTTTTATATGTACCTGTCCAGTTTTCCCAGCACCACTTATTGAAGAGGGTGTCCTTTCTCCACTGTACATTCCTGCCTCCGTTATCAAAGATAAGGTGACCATATGTGCGTGGGTTTATCTCTGGGCTTTCTATCCTGTTCCATTGATCTGTATTTCTGTTTTTGTGCCAGTACCATACTGTCTTGATTACTGTAGCTTTGTAGTATAGTCTGAAGTCAGGGAACCTGATTTCTCCAGCTCTGTTTTTCGTTCTCAAGATTGCTTTGGCAATTTGGGGTCTTTTGTGTTTCCATACAAAGTGTGAAATTTTTTGTTCTAGTTCTGTGAAAAATGCCAGTGGTAGTTTGATAGGGATCGCATTGAATCTGTAGATTGCTTTGGGTAGTAGAGTCATTTTCACAATGTTGATTCTTCCAATCCAAGAACATGGTATATCTCTCCATCTATTTGTATCATCTTTAATTTCTTTCATCAGTGTCTTATAATTTTCTCCATACAGGTCTTTTGTCTCCTTAGGTAGGTTTATTCCTAGGTACTTTATTCTTTTTGTTGCAGTGGTAAATGGGAGTGTTTTCTTGATTTCACTTTCAGATTTTTCGTCATTAGTGTATAGGAATACCAGAGATTTCTGTGCATTAATTTTGTATCCTGCTACATTACCAAATTCATTGATTAGCTCTAGTCGTTTTCTGGTGGCATCTTTAGGATTCTCTATGTATAGTATCATGTCATCTGCAAACAGTGACAGCTTTACTTCTTCTTTTCCGATTTGGATTCCTTTTATTTCCTTTTCTTCTCTGATTGCTGTGGCTAAAACTTCCAAAGCTGTGTTGAATAAGAGTGGTGAGAGTGGGCAACCTTGTCTTGTTCCTGATCTTAGTGGAAATGCTTTCAGTTTTCACCATTGAGGTTGATGTTGGCTGTGGGTTTGTCATATGTGGCCTTTATTATGTTGAGGAAAGTACCCTCTATGCCTACTTTCTGCAGGGTTTTTATCATAAATGGGTGTTGAATTTTGTCAAAAGCTTTCTCTGCATCTATTGAGATGATCATATGGTTTTTCTCCTTCAATTTGTTAATATGGTGTATCATGTTGATTGATTTGCATATATTGAAGAATCCTTGCATTCCTGGAATAAACCCCACTTGATCATGGTGTATGATCCTTTAAATGTGCTGTTGCATTCTGTTTGCTAGTATTTTGTTGAGGATTTTTGCATCTATGTTCATCAGTGATATTGGCCTGTAGTTTTCTTTCTTTGTGACATCCTTGTCTGGTTTTGGTATCAGGGTGATGGTGGCCTCATAGAATGAGTTTGGGAGTGTTCCTCCCTCTGCTATATTTTGGAAGAGTTTGAGAAGGATAGGTGTTAGCTCTTCTCTAAATGTTTGATAGAATTCGCCTGTGAAGCCATCTGGTCCTGGGCTTTTGTTTGTTGGAAGATTTTTAATCACAGTTTCGATTTCAGGGCTTGTGATTGGTCTGTTCATATTTTCTATTTCTTCCTGATTCAGTCTTGGCAGGTTGTGCATTTCTAAGAATTTGTCCATTTCTTCCAGGTTGTCCATTTTATCGGCATACAGTTGCTTGTAGTAATGTCTCATGATCTTTTGTATTTGTGCAGTGTCAGTTGTTACTTCTCCTTTTTCATTTCTAATTCTATTGATTTGAGTCTTCTCCCTTTTTTTCTTGATGAGTCTGACTAATGGTTTATCAATTTTGTTTATCTTCTCAAAGAACCAGCTTTTAGTTTTATTGATCTTTGTTATCATTTCCTTCATTTCTTTTTCATATATTTCTGATCTGATTTTTATGATTTCTTTCCTTCTGGTAACTTTGGGGTTTTTTTGTTCTTCTTTCTCTGATTGCTTTAGGTGCAAGGTTAGGTTGTTTATTTGAGATGTTTCCTGTTTCTTAAGGTATTACTGTATTGCTATAAACTTCCCTCTTAGAACTGTTTTGGCTGCATCCCATAGGTTTAGGGTCGTCGTGTTTTCATTTTCATTTGTTTCTAGGTAGTTTTTGATTTCCCCTTTGATTTCTTCAGTGATCACTTCGTTATTAAGTAGTGTATTGTTTAGCCTCCATATGTTTGTATTTTTTACAGATCTTTTCCTGTAATTGATATCTTGTCTCATAACGTTGTGGTCTGAAAAGATACTTGATACAATTTCAATTTTCTTAAATTTACCACGGCTTTATTTGTGACCCAAGATATGATCTATCCTGGATAATGTTCCATGAGCACTTGAGAAGAAAGTGTATTCTGTTGTTTTTGGATGGAATGTCCTATAAATTTCAATTAAGTCCATCTTGTTTAATGTATCATTTAAAACTTGTGTTTCCTTATTTATTTTCATTTTGGATGATCTGTCCATTGGTGAAAGTGAGGTGTTAAAGTCCCCTACTATGATTGTGTTACTATCGATTTCCTCTTTTATGGCTGTTAGCATTTGCCTTATGTATTGAGGTGCTTCTATGTTGGGTGCATAAATATTTACAATTGTTATATCTTCTTCTTGGACCAATCCCTTTATCATCTTGTAGTGTCCATCTTTGTCTCTTGTAATAGTCTTTATTTTAAAGTCTCTTTTGTCTGATATGAGAATTGCTACTCCAGCTTTCTTTTGATTTCCATTTGCATGGAATATCTTTTTCCATTCCCTCACTTTCAGTCTGTATTTGTCCCTTGGTCTGAAGTGGGTCTTTTGTAGACAGCATATATATGGGTCTTGTTTTTGTATCCATTGAGCTAGTCTGTGTCATTTGGTTGGAGCATTTAATCCATGTATATTTAAGGTAGTTATCGATACGTATGTTCCTCTTACCATTTTCTTAATTGTTTTGGGTTTGTTATTGTAGGTCTTTTCCTTCTCTTGTGTTTCCTGCCTAGAGAAGTTCCTTTAGCATTTATGGTTAAGCTGGTTTGGTGGTGCTGAATTCTGTTAGCTTTTGCTTGTCTGTTAAAGTTTTAATTTCCCCGTCGAATCTGAATGACTTCCTTGCTGGGTAGAGTCATCTTGGTTGTAGGTTTTTCCCTTTCATCACTTTAAATATGTCCTGCCACTCCCTTCTGGCTTGTAGAGTTTCTGCTGAAAGATCAGCTGTTAACCTTATGGGGATTCTCTTGTGTGGTATTTGTTGTTTTTCCTTGCTGCTTTTAATATTTTTTCTTTGTATTTAAGTTTTGATAGTTTGATTAATATGTGTCTTGGTGTGTTTCTCCTTTGATTTATCCTGTATGGGACTCTCTATGCTTCCTGGACTTGATTGACTATTTACTTCCCCATATTAGGGAAGTTTTCAACTATAATCTCTTCAAATATTTTCTCAGGCCCTTTCTTTTTCTCTTTTTCTTCTGGGATTCCTATAATTTAAATGTTGGTGTGTTTAATGTTGTCCCAGAGGTCTCTGAGACTGTCCTCATTTCTTTTCATTCTTTTTTTCTTTATTCTGCTCTGTGGTAGTTATTTCCACTATTTTATCTTCCAGGTGACTTATGTGTTCTTCTGCCTCAGATATTATGCTACTGATTCCTTCTAGAGAATTATAATTTCATTTATTGTGTTGTTCATCATTGTTTGTTTGCTCTTTAGTTCTTCTAGGTCCTTGTTAAACGTTTCTTGTATTTCCTCCATTCTTTTTACACGATTTTGCATCATCTTTACTATCATTACTCTGGATTCTTTTTCAGGTTGACTGTCTATTTCTTCTTCATTTGTTCAGTCTGGTGGGTTTGTACCTTGCTCCTTCATCTGCTGTGTGCTTCTCTGTCTTTTCATTTTGCTTCACTTACTGTGTTTGGGGTCTCCTTTTTGCAGGCTGCAGGTTCGTAATTCCCATTGTTTTTCGTGTCTGCCCCCAGTGGCTAAGGTTGGTTCAGTGGGTTCCTGGTGGAGAGGACTGGTTGGGTTCCTGGTGGAGAGGACTGGTGCCTGTGTTCTGGTTGATGAGGCTGGATCTTGTCTTTCTGGTGGGCAGGACCGTGTTTGGTGGTGTGTTTTGGGGTGTCTGTGACATTATTATTTTAGGCAGCATCTCTGCTATTGGGTAGGTTGTGTTCCTGTCTTGCTAGTTGTTTGGCATAGGGTGTCCAGCACTGTAACTTGCTGGTCACTGAGTGGAGCTGGGTCTTAGCATTGAGACGGAGATCTCTGGGAGAGCCTTTGCTGTTTGATATTACATTGGTCTGGGAGGTCTCTGGTGGACCAGTGTCCTGAACTCAGCTCTCCCACCTCAGAGGCACAGGCCTGACACCCAGCTGAAGCACCAAGACCCTGTCAGCCACATGGCTCAGAAGAAACGGGAGAAAGAAAGGAAGGAAGAAAGGAAGGAAGGAAGGAAGGAAGGAAGGAAGAAAAAATAATATAGTTATTAAAATTAAAAAAATTATTAAAAATAGAAAAAAAATTAAAAGTAATTAAAAAAGGGAAAGAAAAAAGAGTGCAACTAAACCAAAAACAAGTCCACCAATGATAACAAGTGCTAAAAACTATACAAAAAAAATAAATGGATGGACAGACATAGGACAAATGGTAAAAGCAAAGCTATATAGACAAAATCACACAAAGAAGTATATACATACACACACAAAAAGAGAAAAGGAAAAAAAAAATATATCTTTTGGGAAGTCTGAGGTCTTCTGCCAGTGTTCAGTAGGTGTTCTGTAGGAGTTGTTCTACATGTAGATGTATTTCTGATATATTTGTGGGGAGGAAGGTGATCTCCATGTGTTACTCCTCTGCCATCTTGAAGGTCTCTCCTCTCTGCAGTTTTTTAAAATAGTTTGAGAAAGATAGGTGTTAACTCTTCTCTAAATGTTTGGTAGAATTCAACTGTGAAGCAGTCTGCTCCTGGTCTTTTGTTTTTTGGGGAGTTTGTAAAATTACTGATTCAGTTTCATTACTGGTAATTGGTCTGTTCATATTTTCTGTTTCTTCCTGTTTGTCTTGGGAGATTATACATTTCTAGGAATTTGTCAATTTCTTTTAGGTTGTCTGTTTTATTTGTGTACAGTTATCCATACTAGGATTTTATGATTCTTTGTATTTCTGTGGTGTCAGTTGTAACTTCTCCTTTTTCATTCCTGATTTTATTGGTTTGGGCCCCCCCCCCTTCTCTTTTTCTTGATGAACTGGCTAAAGGTTTATCAGTTTTGTGTATCTTTTCTTTCTTTAAAAAAATTAATTATTCTTTTTTGGGTGCGTTGGGTCTTTGTTGCTGCACGCAGGCTTTCTCTCTTTGTGGCGTGTGAGGGCTACTCTTCATTGTGGCGCATGGGCTTCTTATTGTGGTGGCTTCTCTTGCAGAGCATGGGCTCTAGGTGCACGCGCTTCAGTAGTTGTGGCACGCAGGCTCATTAGTTGTGGCACACGGGCTTAGTTGCTCCGCAGCATGTGGGATCTTCCCGGACCAGGGCTGGAACCTGTGTCCCCTGCATTGGCAGGCAGATTCCTAACCACTGCACCACGAGAGAAGTCCCTTTGTATCTTTTCAGAGAACCAGCTTTTAGTTTCATTGATCTTTTCTATTTTTTTTTTTCTGCTCTGATCTTTATGACTTCTTTCCTTTCGCTAACTTTGTGTTTTGTTATTTTTCTAATTCCTTTAGGTGTAAGGTTAGATTGTTTATTTTAGATTTTTCTTGTTTCCTGAGGTAGGCTTGCATCACTATAAACTTCCCTGTTAGAACTGCTTTTGCCATGTCCCATAGATTTTTGGATCATTTTGTTTTTGTTTTCATTTGTCTCCAGGTATTTTTTTTAACTTCTTCCTGATTTCTTCAATGATCCATTGGTTGTTTAGTAACATATTGTTTAGTCTCCATGTGTTTGTGTTTTTGCAGTTTTTTTTCTTGTTGTTGACTTCTAGTCTTAAAATGTTGTGGTCAGAAAAGATATTGGGTTGCCCAAAAAGGTCATTGGTTTTTCTGTAAGATCATACCAAAAACCTGAGCGAGCTTTTTGGCCAACCCAGTACTTGCTCAATTTCAAATTTCTTAAATTTACCAAAGCTTGTTTTGGGGCCTAGCATGTGATCAATCCTGGAGAATGTTCCATGTACACTTGAAAAGAATGTGTATTCTGCTGCTTTTGGATGTAATGTTCTCTGTATAGCTATTAAGTCAGTCTGGTCTGGTGTGTCATTTAGGCCAGTGTTTCCTTATTTATTTATTTTTGGTCTGAATGATCTCTCCGTTAATGTAAGTGGGATTTAAAGTCTCCTACTATTACTGTGTTACTGTCAGTTTTTTCCTTGATGTCTGTTAACATTTGCTTTATGTATTTAGGTGGTCCTATATTGGGTGTGTATATATTTACACTTCTTCTTGGTTTGAGCCTTTGATCATTATGTAATGTCCTTCTTTGTCTCTTGTAACCGTCTTTGTTTTAAAATCTATTTTATCTGACATAAGTATTGCTACCCTGGCTTTATTTCCATTTTCATGGAGTATTTTTTTCATCCTCTCACTTTCAGTCTGTGTCTGTATTTAGATCTGAAGTGAGTCTTGCAGGCAGCATAGATATGGGTTTTGTCTGTTCAGTCACCCTATGTCTTTTTAAAAAATCTTTATTGGGGTATAATTGCTTTACAATGTTGCATTAGTTTCTGTTGTACAACAAAGTGAATCAGCTATAAGTATACATATATTCCCATATCCCCTCCCTCTTGAGTCTGCCTCCCATCCTCCCTGTCCCACCCCTCTAGGTGGTCACAAAGCATTGAGCTTATCTCTGTATGCTATGCAGTAGCTTCCCACTAGCCATCCATTTTACATTTGGTAGTGTATATGTGACAGTGCTACTTTCTCACTTCATTCCAGCTTCCTCTTCCCTGCTCCCATGTCCTCAAGTCCATTTTCTACATCTGCATATTTATTCCTGCCTTGCCACTAGGTTCATCAGTACTGTTTTTTTAGATTCCATATATGTGCGTTAGCATACAGTATTTGTTTCTCTCTTTCTGACTTACTGCACTCTGTATGACAGACTCTGGGTCCATCCACCTCATTACAAATAACTCAGTTTCCTTCCTTTTTCATCCTATGTCTTTTGACTGGAGCATTTAGTCCATATTCATTTAAAGTAATTATTGATAGGTATGTACTTAGTACCATTTTGTTAATTGTTTTGGGCTTGTTTTGTGATTCTTTTTTGTTCTTTTAATTTTTTCTCTTCTCTTGTGATTTGATGACTATCTTCAGTATTATGTTTGGATTCCTTTTTCTCTGTGTGTATCTATTAAAGATTTTTGATTAGTGGTTACCATTTTGTTTATATGTAGCAATCTGTATACATACATGATTATTTTAAGTTGCTGATCTCTTAATTCCAAATACATTTGAACAACCCTGCTTTTTTACTCCCCTTCCCTCATGATTGCTGTTTTCAACGTCATATTTTAGATCTGTGTGTTTGGTGTTGCCCTTAACTGCTTATTGTGGATATAGATGATTTTTACTACTTTTGTCCTTTAACTTTCCTACTAGATTTGTATGTAGTTGGTTTATTACCTTTAATGTATATTTGCCTTTACTGATGGGCTTTTTCCTTTCATAATTTTCCTGTTTCTAGTTGTGGCCTTTTCTTTTTTGCTTAGAGAAGTCCCTTTAACATTGCTTGTAAAGCTGGTTTGGTGGTGCTGAGCTCCTTTAGCTTTTGCTTGTCTGTAAAACTTTAGATTTCTCCAGCAAATCTGAATGAAAGCCATGCTGGGTAGAGTGTACTTGGTTGTAGGTTCTTCCCTTTCATCATTCTAAATATATTGTGTCACCTCTTTCTGGCCTGCAGAGTTTCTGCTGAAAAGTCAACTGATAGCCTTATGGGAGTTCCCTTGTACACAACTTGTTGATTTTCCCTTGCTGCTTTTGATATTCTCTCTTTATCTTTGCCATTTTAATTACAGTGTGTCTTGGTGTGGGCCTCTTTGGGCTGATCCTGTTTGGGTCTCTGTGTGCTTCCTGGACTTGGATGTCTGTTTCCTTTCCCAGGTTAGGGACATTTTCAGCTATCAGGTTTTCAAATATGTTTTCTGCCCCTTTGTCTCTCTCTCTTCTCCTTCTGGGACCCCTATCATGTCAATATTGGTACACTTAATATTGTCACAGAGATCTCGTAAACTGTTCTCATTTCTTTTTTTTTTTGTTGTTCAGCTTCAGTGATTTCCACTACCCTGTCTTACAGCTCACTGATCTGTTCCTCTGTATCATTTAATTAACTCGATTCCTTCTAGTATATTTTTCATTTATTGTATTTTTCACCTCTGTTTTTGGTTTTTTATATTTTCTAACTCTTTGTTAGAAACGTCTGACTTCTCACTCTGTTCATCCAGTCTTCTCCCGAGTTCTTGGATCATCTTTATGATCATTACCTTGAACTCTTTCTCAAGTAGTTTGCCTATGTCCACTTCAGTTAGTTCTTCTTCTAGGGTTTTGTCTTGTTCCTTCATTTGGAACATGTTTCTCTGTCACCTCATTTTGCTTAATTTGCTGTTTTTATTTCCATGTTTCGTCGAGGTTGATTATGTTTCCCGACCTTGGTGAAGTGGCCTTTTGTAGGAGACATCCCATGAATCCCAGCAGCGCACTCCCTTCTGGTCACCAGAGCTGTATGCTCTAGGGGTGTCCCCTCTGTGGGCTGCGTGGGTCCTTCTGTTGTGGTGGGCTGACTACTGTGGGCAGCCTGGTAGTCATGGCTGGCCCCTGATCTGGTTGTTTGCCAGGCCCTGCCTTGTGTGGAGGCTGCTAGACACTGGGTGGTAGGGCCAGGTCATGATGCAGCTGGTTGTGGAACTCTGGCAGGCCCCAGGGCTAATGCCAGCTCACTGGTGGGCAGAGCTGGGTTCTGAGGTGGGTGGTTGTGGGGCTAGGTCTTCCCAGATCTAGTGTTGGCCTGCTAGCGGTGGCGGGGGGGGGGGCTGGTTCCTGACATGGCTGGCTGTGGGTTCCAGGGTGTCCCAGAGCTGGTGTTGGCCCACTGGTGAGTGGGGCTGGATCCTGGGGTGGCTGGCTGAGGAGTCCAGGATATCTTAGAGCTGGTATTGGCCTGATGGTGGGTGGGGCTGGGACCCAGGAGGTGCCACTGCTTGTGCTGGTTCACTGGTGGGTGCAGCTGGATCCCAGGGGCTCTGGCTGCAGGGCTCTGGGGGTCCTGAAGCTGGTGTCAGCCTGCTGTGAGTGTGGTTGTCTCTCAGGGCCATTGGCCAAAGGGCACAAGGTGTCCCAGAATGGAGTTGGCCTGCTGGTGGGCAGAGCTGGAGCCTGGTGGGTCTGGAGGCTGGTGCTGGCCTGCTGGTGTGTTGCCTGGGTTCTGACAAGGCAGGCTGCTGGGCTTTAGTGGTCTTGGGGCTGGTGCCACCTGCTGGTGTGTGTGGCTGGGGCCCTGGAGATCCTGGGGCTAGTGCCTGCCCACTAATGGGTGAAGCCGGGTCGTGAGGCTAGTGCTGGCCCACTGGTCAGCAAAGCTGGGTCGTGGGGTCTCTGGATGCAGGGCCCATTGGTCCCAGAGCTGGTGTCAGACCGCTGGTAGGAGGAGCTGTTTCCTGACGCAGCTGCATGTGGGGTCCAGGGTGTCCCAAAGCTTGTGTCAGCCCACTGGTGAGTGGGGCCTGATTCCGTGGTGGCTGGCTGAAGGGCCCAAGGTGTCTCAGACCTAGTATTGGACTGTCTGTGGGTGGGGTTGGGGCCCAGTGGGTCCTGGGGCTGGTGCTGGACTACTGGTCAGTGGGCTGGGTCCTGTCATGGCAGGCTGTGCAGCTGTGGTTGTGCTGGGCTGGTGTCTGTTGGTGGGCAGGGCTGGGGCCCTTTTTGTTGGAGTCCTTAGGGTTTTTTAATATACAGTGTCATGTCATCTGCAAACAGTGACAGTTTTACTTCTTCCTTTCCAATTTGGACGCCTTATATTTCTTTTTCTTGCCTAGTCGCTGTGGCTGGGACTCCTGATATTCTCTTGATAGAAGTGATGAAAGTGGTCATCCTTGTCTTGTTCCTGATCTTAGAGGAAAAGCTTTCAGCTTTTCACCATTGAGAATGATGTTTGCTGTGGGTTTGTCATATATAGCTTTTATTATGTTGAGGTATGTTGCCTGTATACTCACTTTGGTGAGAGTTTTTTTAAATTATATATGGATGTTGAATTTGTCAAAAGCTTTTTATGCATCTTTTGAGATGATCGTATGATTTTTATCCTGATTTCTTATGTGGTGTATCACATTGATTTGCAGATGTTTGAGCCATCCTTGCATCCCTTAAATCGCACTTAATTATGGTGTATGATGCTTTTAATGTATCATTGGATTCAGTTTCCTAGTTTTCTTGAGGATTTTTGCTGCTGAATTCATCAGTGATATTGGCTTGTAATTTTCTTTTTTTTGTACTTTTTTTGTTTTGGTATTATGGTTATGCTGGTCTTGTTAAAATGAGTTTGGAATCGTACCTTCCTCAGTTATTTGGAATAGTTTTAGAAAAGTATGTATTAACTCTGTTTTAAATGTTTGGAAGAATTCACCTGTGAAGCCATCTAGTCCTGGATTTAGTTTGGGAGTTTTTTGATTACTGATTAATTTCATTGTTAGTAATTGATTTCTTCATGATTTAGTTTTGGAAGATTGTATATTTCTAGGAATTTATCCATTTCTTCTAGGTTGTCCAATTTGTTGGTGTATTATTTTTCCTAGTATTCTCTCATGATCCTTTGTATTTTGTGGTATTAGTTGTAACTTTTCTTCTGTCATTTCTGATGTTATTTATTTGGGCCCTTGCTCTTTTTTTTTTTTTTTCTTGATTAATCTGGCTGAAGGTTTATCAGTTTTGTTTGTCTTCTCAAAGAACCAACCAGCTCTTCATTTTATTGATATTCCCTATTTTTTTAGTCTCTATTTTATTCTCTCTCTGATTTTTATTATTTCCTTCCTTCTCCTAACTTTGGGCTTTGTGTGTTTTTCTTTTTCTAGTTTCTTAAGTTGTAAGAAACTTATTTGAGATTTTCCTTGTTTCTTGAGATAGGCTTGTATAGCTACAAACTTTCTTCTTAGAACTGCTTTTCCTGTGTCCTGTGGATTTTGGAACATTGTGTTTTTATTTTCATTTGTTTCAAGACTTCCTCTTTGATTTCTTTGTTTACCCATTGGTTGTTTAGTCTCCACATGTTTTTGCGTCTTCCTCTTGTAATTGATATCTAGTTTCATACTGTTGTTGTAAAAGACACTTGATACGATTTTAGTCTTAAATTTATTGAGACTTGCTTTGTGGCCTAACATGTGATCTGTCCTGGAGAATGTTCCATGTGCACTTGAAAACAAAGTGTATTCTGCTGTTTTTGGTTGAAATGTCCTGTGTCTATCTACTAAGGTCAATCTAGTCAAATGAGTTATTTAAGGCTCATGTTTCCTTATTGATTTTCTCTCTGGATGGTCTATCCATTAATGTAAGTAGGGTATTAAAGTTTCCTACTATTATTGTATTGCTGTCAATTTCTTTCTTTAAGTCTGTTAATATCTGTTTTATGTATTTAGGTGCTCCTGGGTAGGTGCATATGTATTTACAAATGTTATGTCCTGTTGTTGGAGTTGAACATTATGTAATGCCCTACTTTGTCTTTTGTTACAGTCTTTGTTTTAAAGTGTATTTTGTCTGATTATAAGTATTGCTACCCCAGCTTTCTTTTCATGTCCAGTTGAGTGGAATATCTTTTTCCCTTTCTTCACTTTCAGTCTGTGTGTGTGTGTTTAGATCTGAAGTGGGTATATAGGCAGTATATAGTGAGTCTCATTTTTTTTTAAATCCATTCAGCTACTCTGTCTTTTGATTGGAGAATTTAGTCTATTCATTTACATTTATAGTAATTATTGATAGGCATGACTTTTTGCCATTTTATTAATTTTTTTCTGGTTGTTTTTGTAGTTCTTCTTTGTTTCTTTTTTCTTGTTCTTTTCTTTTGTGGTCTGATGACTTTTATTAGTCTTATGTTTGGATTTCTTTTTCGTGTATGTATCTATTATAAGTTTTTAGTTTTGGTTATATGTTTGTTATATATAACAACATATATATACGGCAGTTTATCTTAAGTTGATGGTTGCCTAACTTCGCAAGTATTCTACAAACTCTATCCCCCCTCCATGTTTCATAATTAACATTGAAAAAATTTTTTTATCCCTCAACTAAATATTATAGTTATGGTTGATTTTGACTTTTGTTTAACTTTCATACAAGCTTTTTAAGCAGTTGGTCCACTACATTTACTACATATTTGCCGTTACCAGTGAGATTTTTTTCTTTCATATATTTTCTTATTTTTAGTTATGGCTTTTTGTCTTCAGCTTAAAGAAGTTCCTTTAACATTTTTTTGTAAGGCTGGTTTAGTGGTAATGAATTCCTTTATCTCTTGCTTGTCTGGGAAACTCTTTATTGCTCCTTAAATTCTGTAGGATAACCTTGCTAGGTAGAATATTCTTGGTTGTAAATCTTTTCCTTTCAGCCCTTTGAATATATCATGCCACTCCCTTCTTGCCTAGTAAGTTTATACTGAATAATCTAATAGTTTTTTTGGGTTTCCCTTGTATACAATAAATTGTTTTTGTCTTGCTGCTTTTAAGAGTCTCTCTTTATCCTTAACTTTTACCATTTTAATTATAATGTGTCTTGGTGTGGTTCTTTTTAGGTTCATCTTATTTGGAACTTTTTGGGCTTCCTGGAGCTGAATATTTGTTTCCTTTCCCAGGTTAGGATAGTTTCCTGCCATAATGTCTTCAAATAATTTATCTGGCCCTTTCTCTCTCTCTCTTCTCCTTCTGGAACCCCTATAATGTGAATGCTATCCTGCTTGATGTTGTCCCAGAGGTCCCTTAAGGTATCCTCCCTTTTAAAAATTCTGTTTCCATTTTGCTGCTCTGTCTGGGTGATTTCCATTGCTTTGTCTTTTAGCTCACTGATTTGTGCTTTTACTTCATCCAGTCTGCTGTTAAGCCCATCAAGTGTCTTTTTCAGTTCAGTTATAATCTCTGTTTGGTACTTTCTTACATTCTGTATGTCTTTGAAGTTATCACTGTGTTCATCCATTCTTCTCCTGAGATCAGTGAGCACCTTTATGACCATCACTTTGAATCCTTTATAAGGTAGGTTGCTCATCTGCATTTTGTTAGGGTCTTTTTCTGAGGATTTGTCTTCTTCTTTGGTTTGGAACATCTTTCTCTGTCTCTTCATTTTGCCTGACTCTTTGTGTTTGTCTGTATGTATTAGGTGAAAGGGCTACCTCTCCCAGTCTTGAAGGTGTGGTCTTGCGTAAGAGATGATCTGTGAGACCCAGAGGTGCAATCTCCCCTGACCTTCAGAGCCCAGAGCTCAGGGGGCATCCCTCATGCCGCCTGTGTGCCCTCGTGGCTATGGTGGGGCTGCGCTGCTGCTCTGAGAGCGTGGGGTGTAGAGCACCCCCTCCGGTGCTGGCCGGCTAGAGGGAGAGCACCAGAAGTGGTGCCCACCAGTTCTGTCACCAGCAAGTTAGAATGAGATTACAAAAATGGCACCCAACAGCGCTTCCATCCCCAGAGAAAGTCCCTGCAGGTTCCTGCCTTTGCAGCAGCCACTTTGGGCTTCGTTAGTGGTTCTCCCTCCCTTATGGTCCTGGCACTTTCCACACTGTCGCTTTTGTGCTGGATCTCAGGGTGAGTGGTCCGCATGCCTTTAGGAGCAGGTTCTCAGTTCCCTACAGTTCTGTGGTTCCCCTGGACTTAATCCCTGTTGCTTTTCAAAACCAGACATTTTGGGGCCTCTTTTTATGGTGCCGGACCCAGGGGCCTGATGTATGGCAAGTCCCATCCCTCCTCAAGGGGAAATTGCATGTTTTTGGGGTCCCTTCCCAACTGTGGGACACCATGCCCGGGGTGGAGTCCCGGGCGAGTCTGAGTCTCTGCCTCTTACTAGTCTCAGTGCATCTCTTTATCTTTTGTTACGGAGCCGCTGTTCATGTAGCCCTTGGGTCCTTTTCCGAGGATAGTTATTCCATATGTAGCTGTCGATTTGTTGTGTCCATGGAAGGAAGGAAGTTTGGGGTCTTCCTGTGCTGCCATCTTGAACTCCCGATTTCCATGATACACTTTAAAAAAGATTTAGTATTCCCGTGAACTTTCTTCCTTTCTAAACTACAAGCTTTGGACCAGGAACTACATTTCATTCTTCTGTGTGTCCCCCTTGTATCTCTACCTGCTGGGTGCTTAGTGAACACAGGACAGAATGATGCAGTGCTGATCTGGTATAAGAGAGCAGTTACTTCCAAGTTATGTTAAAAGCTCTCAGGCTCACTAAAAACTTACTCGTGGACACAAATCAAGCTGCCTGCACATACATTAAAGCAGGGACACTAAGAACCACCACGAGGCAACACCATCTTAGCTAAGGAAACAAAGTTTAAAGTAGTGCTGTTTTATTTATTGGGTTGGCCCAGAAGTTCATTCAGGTTTTTCTATAAGATGTTACGGAAAAACCCGAATGAACTTTTTGGCCAACCCAATATGTGAATGTATTCTAGTTGACACAGTCATTCAGAATGGACTTGCTACTAATTAGTGGAGCATTTCAGTGAAGTTTTTAATAAATTCCTGATTTCTGTGACTTGTCTAATTAGGCTAGGCTGTGTTGAACACAATCCCTGTTTCTTAGTTATCAAGTTATAAAAAAATGTGTTTATGCTGTCTGTCTGCATCACCACCTGGTTGCAGAGTCTCCAGGAGCACCTCTGCTCTCTTCCTGTTCACTCTTATTTTAAGAACAAATCCCTACCATTCATCAAAGGTACATCATGCTGGTGGGGGTAGGGGAAATATTACTAGCACCGCTGCTGTAACCACTCCTCATCCCACCCCATGCTAATGGGAGCTAGCGTTTGACGGGCACTCTTATGTTGCACTGTATTCTGAGCAATGTATGCGTGCTGTTCCACTTAATCCGATGAGACAGGTGCCATTATCACCCCTAGTTTTTGGGGGGGAGTTCAGAGAGGTTAACTGTCATGCTAAGATCACACAGCTTGGAAGAGTTGGGAGTGGGGAATAGGCTTTTTTCCCTTAAGGCTACATTCAATGGACTGAAAAGTAATCAGAGCCTACTGATATGAGAAAGCCATTCCCCCAGAATGAGAGCACAGGCTAAACATTACCATCTTGTTTGTGAATAAGAGCTAGAGGTTGGTGGTTGGAGGAAGGAGTCCGGAATGATCATCAGCTGAGAGTTACCTGTGGTTCAGGTAGAAAGTAGTGCAGGTGCCAGAATTATGATCAGAAGTCATTACTGTGTGGTCACATTACTGAAATGTGACCACACAGTAATGACAAGGCACGTATGTATACTGGAGAGGAGGAAATAATGGCAAAGTTACAAATTCTCCTAGGTAGATAGAGCTTCCCTGTTTATATGTCTTGTATGAGCATCTTGAGACCATTCACAATATAGGGACTCCACGCGGTTGCCCATGTGTCTCTTTAGAACATAGTAAGGGTGTGTGTGTGTGTGTGTGTGTGTGGTGTGTGTGTGTGTGTGTGATTTCGAAAATTTCTACAAATACCTTCTGATTAGAAAAAAGAGAGTTGTTACGTTAAAAATTTGTAACGAGAACCATTTTATTCTCAAAGCAGTTGAAGCAGTGTAACTCTAAATAGGGTCTTTTCTCAGCTATTTAGCAAGTCACGGGTACACACACCACACATAGGCTAGGCTTCCAGACTGTGTAGTATTTAGCCCTATTCAGTCAACATATTTGATTCCCTGGCAGCCAGTATCTGATTGGAAGAGAAGGTACAAATTAGGACTGTTAAGATTAAGGTCAAAGATTCTTCTAGGGACTACGATAAGTGATAGGAGCTTTCCATACTCATACAAGTTTCTGTTACTTAGAAAGTTGTGTTAACCTAGAAAATTATGCTACAAAACACAGCTGTGTAAATATCAATACTTTTTGAAAGTGTCTTAAGTTGTGTGTGTGCATGTGGGTTTTAAAACTGGAATTTTCAGTATCACACCACAGGAAAAAGATATGTAAGCTAGATAATAAAAATTATTTACAAAAGTAGAAGAAATTGTGAGCCAGTGAACTGGTTTTACAAAAACTAGATTCACTGCAGTTCCTATAAACCATGCTGCCTCTAGCCTCGCATCATCTAACAGATGGGGGGACTGTTTCTTCTCTCCAGGCACAATATTGCGAATGGGTCTTTCTCCCTAGACTTCACTTCTCTGTGAACTTTCCCTGATGAACTCAAGAGACTCCTTTCCTTGTACCCACTTCTTTCAGCCCAACAGAATGGCTGTGAGATTGAATGTGTACTTCGAGCTCCTTACTGCTTCGTAGGTCTTTTGCAGATGCATTCATCATCCCTCCTTGCTTGCAGTTTAGTCTCCTCGAGGGTAGGGATTAGGTGGTTCTTTGTTCCTTCTCCCACAGCACAGTGTATGTGGTTTTCACTGCGTGAGGTTAATACACCTTGGCAGCTGGCATTTTATCCTTTCGTCACCACTCAGGAACCAGCACATGGTCTTGCACTCAGTAGGAAATCAATAAATACTTCGTTGATTAATAATTGCTAAAGCTGATCCCTGCATCTGTTGAGTTCAGTGACCGTTTCTGATTATGAATGGGAAAGGGTTCTGTTGGGGGTGGAGTGATAGCAAAGTCCCCCTTGACGCTCTCGCATCCATTTAATCACAAATAACACCCCTCTCCTTTTAAACTTGCGTTCTGTTAACATTATTGGCAAGTATGTAGGATTATATGAAAATTTAAAGAACATATACTGAAATAAAGGTGAAAAATTATAATGACTTTGGAGCAAAATCATGTTTCCTGTAGCCTCTATCCCACTATTTCTGGGGTCTGGGTAGTGTGTCTAGCAGTGTCTCATGAGGGGGCTGTACCCAGCTGATTGAATTAGAAACTGAAAAAAAGATTTATCAAGCATTTCGTGTCACACATTTGTGAGATGTATCAATACTGGAACTTCCAGCTATGTTTTTTTATGGCCCCATTTTTTATAAAACTGTGGAAGATATTGAACCTTTGCACAAGGATCTCAGTCACAGTGATAGAACACAATGTAGGATAGGGCTGTGCTGACAGTTCAATTTGGAGGGTGGATCTCCTGCCCTTTCCCCTGTTTCCTTCTGGCTGCTTTTTCTATTTTCCTGTGAGGTTCTTCCCAGGGAATAGAGAAGTAAGTCAACAAAAAGCAAGTATAAAAGGGGGATTTATGACTTTCTATACCTAAAGCTCATAGCTTTTTCCTTTAATGCTGTATTGACTCATCTTTCTTTTCCTCTTTAAGTCGTTCTCAGTGATGCTCCATTTCTCACTTAGCCTCTCTTATCAGTTGCAGATGACCTGTGGGGAAGGAAGACTCTTTAGACCTTGTTTGCCTCTCAGCAGAGAACCTACCTGCATCTCACGGAGGGCTCCTTTCTCTCCCCTTAGTTTTTCTGTCTTATGTGGATAGACCCTGCCCAGACGACTTTTATTTATTTTTAAAAAATTAACATACAGTAAACCGTTTTTTTGTTTTTTGTTTTTGTTGTACGTTACGTGAGCTTTAACACATACATAAATTTTTATATCCACCACCACAATCAGGACACAGAACAGTTCCATCACCCCCCAAACTTATTCATTTGGCCTTTTTGTAGTCACACTCTCCCTTCACCCCAACCCTGGGCAGCCTCTGATCTGTTCTCCATCACTGTAGCTTTGTCTTTTCTAGAAATGTCATGTAAATACAGTCACTCAGTATAATGCCTTTGAGGTTTATCCATGTTCAATAGTGTGTATCAGTAGTTCCTTTTCATTGGTGAGTAGTATTACATTTATGGATATACCACAGCTTACTTATCCATTCACCTGTTGAAGGAAATTTCATTTATTTCCAGTTTTTGGTGATTTTTCAATAGAGCTGCTATAAACATACAGGTTTTTGTGTGAGTATGTGTTGAATTCTCTAGTGTAAATCCCTAGGAGTAGAATTGTTGGATCATATAGTAATTGTATGTTTAATGTTATAAGAGGCTGCCAAACTGTTCTCCAGAGTGCCATGGCGGTGCTATTTTGCATTCCCATCAGAAACATACGAAAGTTCCAATTACTTCGCATCCTTGTCAATGCTTAATAGTGTCAGTACCTTTTATTTTAGTCTTTCTAATAGGTGTTTAGTGGTATCTCATTTTGGTTTTAATTTTCATTTCCCTAGCGGTTAATGATGCTAAACATCATTTCATCTGCTTATTTGCCATCTGTGTATCCTTTTTGGTGAAGTGTCTATTTCCATCTTTTTTTTTTTTTTTTTTTTTTAATTTCCATCTTTTGCCCATTTAAAAAGTTGGATCGTTTGTTTGGTTTATTACTGTTGAGTTTTGAGAGTTCTCATATATTCTGATTCCAGGTCTTTTATCAGATATGTAATTTCCAGATATTTTCTCCTACTCTGTGGCTGGTCTTTTTTTTCTCTGAAGTGTTTTACAGAGCAGAAGTGTTCATTTTGGTGACGTCAACTTTTCAAGTTTTTTCTTTGATGGATTATACTTTCTCCCAGGTCATGTACATTTTCTCTAGTGTTATTTCTAAAAGTTTTATAGTTTTACATTTAAATCTGTGATCTGTTTTGAGTTACTTTTTGAATAAAGTATGAGGCTTAGGTTGGGGGGTTTTTTTTTTTGCACATGGGTGTCCAGTTGTTCCAACACCGTTTGTTGAAAAGCCTATCCTTTCTCAATTGAATTTTCTTTATACATTTGTCAAAAATCAACTGGCCATACTTGAGACTTTTTCTGGACTTGCTATTCTGTTCCATGAATTTGTTCCTTCACCAGTACCACACTGTTTTGATTACTGTAACTTTAATGTCAGTCTTAAATTGAATGGTTTGAGTTTTCCAGCTTTATTCTTATTTTTCAGAATTGTTTTTGTCTATTCTAGTTCCTTTGCCTTTTCACATAAATTTTTAGATTCAGCTTACTGGTTTCAACAAAAAAGCTTATAGTGATTTTGATTGCATTGAATCTATAGATTTAGGTAGAATTGACACTTCAACTACAGTTGACCCTTGAACAATGTAGGGGCTGGGGTGCTGACCCTCGGTGCAGTCAAAAATCTGCTTATAACTTTATAGTTGGCTCTCTATATCTGTAGTTCCACATCTGTGGATTCAACCATCCATGGATCATATAGAACTGCATATGTATTTATTGAGAGAAATCCTCATATAAGTGGACCTGCACAGTTCAAACCCATGTTGTTCAAGGGTCAGCTATATACTGAATTTTCCAATTCATAAACATGGTGTATTTCTCTGTTTAGGTCATCTTTGATTTATTTTATTAAGGACAGTCTCTGTATTTTCATTAGTGTTTTTAGATCATCTACACTCAAAATTATTATCAATATGTTTATATTTAGGCCCATCATTTTATTATTCTGTTGTCTCTTTTTCACTCTTCTTTTGCCCCTTTCCTGCCTCCTTTTGGATTATTTGAATATTTGTTAGCATTTCATTTAAATGTATCCATTGTTCCTGATCTTAGGGGGAAAGCCCGCAGTCTTTCACCATTAATTATGATGTTAGCTATGGTTTTTTCATAATGACCTTTTGTTGGATTGAAGAAGTTTCCTTCTATTCCTAGTTTGTTGAGTGTTTTTTCATTAGAGGTTGTTGGATTTTATGTATAGTGTTTTTTGTCTTGTGATGTCTTTATCTGGTTTTGATACCAAGGTAAGGCTTCTGATTTTTGTGGAAGTGTTATGAAAGAATGGTGTTAATTCTTTAAACATATGGTAGAATTCACTAGTTAAGCCATATGGGCCTGGGCAGTTCTTTGTGGGAAGTTTTTGGTTACTATTTCAATCTCCTTACTTATCGTAGACCTGTTCAGATTTTCTATTTTATCTTGAATCAGTATTAGTAGTTTCTTCCTAAGAACTTGTCCATTTCATGTAAGTTATCTAATTTGCTGGCAGCATTAAAAAAATTTGTTTACTTTTTTTTTAAAAGAAATTTATTGGAGTATAGTTGATATACAATGTCATGTTAGTTTCTGCTGTACAGCAAAGTGAATCAGTTATGTATATATCTACTCTTTTTTAGATTCTTTTCCCATATAGGTCATTACAGAGTATTGGGTAGAGTTCCCTGTGCTAGACAGTAGGTCCTTATTAGTTATCTATTTTATATATAGTAGTGTATATGTCAATCCCAATCTCCAACTTATCTCCTCCCTCTCCCCCCCAGAGCATTTCTTTTATAGTAGGCCTCCTGGAAATGAATTCTCTTAGTTTTCAACCTCTGAAAATGTCATTCACCTTCATTTCCAAAGGATGTTTATAGAATTCTGGGTTGACAGTTCTTTTCTTTCAGCACTTTATAAATACTCGTTCTCCACTTTCTGACCTCCATGGTTTTTTCTGAGAAGTCATTTAAATCATTGTTTCCTATATATTTTCTAAAAATATTTATTTATTCATTTGGCTGTGTCGGGTCTTAGTTGCGGCATGAGGGATCCTTTGTTGCAGCACACAGGCTCCTTGTTGCAGTGCACGGGCTTCTCTCTAGCTGTGGTACACGGGCTGCAGAGTGCACAGGCTCAGCAGGTGTGGCTCATGGGCTCTCTAGTTGTGGCATGCGGGCTTCAGAGTGCATGAGCTCAGTAGTTGAGGCACGTGGGCTTAGTGCCCCGTGGCATGTGGGATCATAGTTCCCCAACCAGGGATTGAACCCACATCCCCTGCATTGGAAGGCGGATTCTTAAGCACTGGACCACCAGGGAAGTCCTCCGTTGCCTATATGTTACATGCTGTTTTCCTCTGGCTATTTTCAAGATCTTTTTCTTTGTCTTTAGTTTTTAGCAGTTATGATATGTCTGGGTATGGATTTCTTTGAGATTATCCTGTTTGGGGGTTTGCAGAGTTTTTTTAAACCGTCAGCTTAGGCCTTTTGACAAATACGGGAAGTTTTCAGCCAGTGTTTCTTCAAATATTTTTCCCACATAACACTCTTTCTTCTCTTCTTCTGGGGCTCTGACGACATGAATGTTAGACCTTTTGGTATTATTCTACATGTCCCTGGGCTTCTGTCTATCTTTGTAATTCTTTGTTCATCCAGTGACATTTAAAATGTAGTATTGTATTTTTCAGTTCTAAAATTTCCATTTGGTTCTTCTTCATGTCTTTTTTGAGGCAGGGCTAAAATTTTCTATCATTCCATTAGTTTCAGCAGTGTTCAGCCTTACTTCCTGCAACATGGTTATAATAGCTACTTTAAATTATTTGTTAGATAATTCCAATACCTATGTTATCCTGAGGTTGATGTCTTTTAATTGTCCTTTTCCTTGCAAGTTGAGAGTTATCTGGTTTTTCATACGCTGAGTAATTTCAAATTATCTTCTAGACATTTGGATATTATGTTGTGCTTTTCTGGGTCTTGTTTATATCTTACGGAGACTGTTTATTTTTTCTTTTGTAAGCAGACGATTGATCTGGTTGGAAGTTTTGATTTGCATTCCATGCGCTGTGTTTCTAACATCAGTTCAGTTTTCAAAACCTTTTCAGTGTCATTTGAATCTGTCCCGTGTGTGTATTCCATTGCCCAGTCTGGGACCTGAGCAATCATCTTTTCCAAAGTGCAAATCTCAAAGCTGTTGGCATGCTGTTTAGGGTCAGATACATGGTTAACGGCTCAGAGGTGAGGCCATATATTAATATACCACTTTGTGATAAATTCCCTTAGCTCCCTTCTCTCTGCCATCTCTCTGACGATTTCTGATTCCCTGAGGCCCTCTTTTGCTGTCCTCCAGCCAGAAATACAGGACTGTGTTTCTCTTGCTCTGCTGTGTACTTTCTGTGACTGTGCAGATCCAAGCAGCAGAAGGCCAGTGAGGAAAAGAAGCAGTGGGGATTTATCCTCTTGTTTGTGGAACTATAGTTCTTCATAGAGAAAATCATTCCCCTTTCTCTGAGTTAGGTGCCTGCTCACCTCTGCTGCTGTTCTGTGGCTCTGTGGGATTGTCTGGTGCTGAGGTAGGAGAGATCAGAAAAAAGCAAAACCAACACAGGGGATTTCTCTGAACAGTAGGAGATTAGGAGTTACTTTTTTTTTTGCTCCTTGGGCTGGAATGTGAGGGTTTCTCTTCCAAGTTCATTCTTTCCTTACCTAGTGAGCACTTCTGGGTGCTGGGCCTTTGAATTCAGCCCGGGTGATACCAGAGAGAACAAAAACAACAACGGAAAATTCACCACTGGTTTGGTGGTCCTCTGTGTTCTAGTTTTCTTCCTCAGTCTGCCAGCTACCATTGACTTTTCAGAGTTCTCAGGTACTCCATGTTTTCCACCCAGCTTTTATATTTACATGTAGTTAAAGAGGTAAGGTGGGTGTTCTTAATCCATCTTGCCTGGAACTGGAGTGTCCATATTAGTCTTAACATCATCTTTTATAAAACAAACCCTGGCTACGATGGGGTTTACCAAGTCTGATTTTCTGAGATCGTAGGATGTGTTCATAACATGTATCATGGTATTCTCACATAATACTTATCATTTAATAAGCTTACTTTAATTTAAAGGAGAGATTAGCATACTGTTTCGGTAATGGGCCAAATGGTAAATCTTTTTAGTTCTGTGACCATACGATCCCTGACACAACTTCTTAACTTGGCTGTTGTGTAAGAGCAGTCATAAACAATACAGAAACTAATGAAGATGGCTGTGTTCCAGTACAACTTTATTGACACTGACATTTGAATTTCTTATTCTTGTCATGTGTCACGAAGTATTATTCTTTTTATTTTTACTACCATTTCATAGGTGGTTGGCCAGATTTAACCCATGGACCAAAGTTTGCTGACACCTGGCTCTTGTCATGGATGGCTGTCTGACCCTAACCAACAACCGTTCTTGATCATAAGGGGTTATTTTTAACTCGTTATGGAGAAACATAGGTAGGAAAGCAACAGAAGTTCCAGAAATCTTATGGAGTGTTCATAGATGAAATATGTAAACCAAAGTAGCATTTCAATCCTTTTCTGTGTTTCTTAGGTTGTATAGAGAGTGAGGGCCTTTTACATTTTGTGTCAGTGTACCCCCATATTACTTAAAGCAAATACTTTCATCCTCATTTTATGGATGAAAGAACTGAGGTGTGGAGAGGATTACACGGTCCAAGTCATGACTAGACTGGGGTTTGTATCCAAGCCAGTCCAGTACCGGCGCTGTTGCTTTTAACCCTAGGGCAGTGAAGATCTCCTTTCTCCAGTTTGACTTGTGTCCTTACAAAGAGGCCTTGTTGATAGCTGTGTAGGTCATTAAAAGACCTGGTACTTAAGACCTCTGTGTTCTGGTCTGGATTAGTTCATGTATCATTTGTTTCTCTGGATCCTAATTTCTCTGCCCATAAAATAGGGGCCTGGGCCAGCCAGTGTCTGTCTGTCATTGTGGGTTTCGTGGGTTTTGTTTTGTGGATTTTTGGCAGCGAGCATCATAACCATGGACAGGGACCCTGGGAAGAGGTGGTGCCTGTAGGGCTGGGGAGAGCCATAAGGAGCAAGCCTGGCCCCGGACCACACTGTGATGGCTGTTGACTTAGAGCTCTGTAGCTATAAAGAAAAAGAGAATAAACATAGCACTTCTTTTTTATCTTCAGTTTTTCACAGTATACTCCTAGACTGAACTTTGCTTGATTTAGTGTTTGCCACATAAGTTCGTGCCATTTTCTTTGAACTCTTATCAGTGGAAGTCAGCAGTAAATGCTTAAGAATCTGTGGGTCTTGATGAGGTACTGGTATACCTTGTTTGACCCATGTTCTGCAAGTAGTAAAGCATTTCTTAAAGACTTGATGGGGTAATATGAAAATGTTCGTTGCTTTCTTTGTTCACTCTAGCATTTTAAAAAGTTATTCACATCACATGACTTAATTATGTCATTGATTTAATGTTCTTTCAAATGTGATGAAAATGGAAAATGTTAAACACTCATAAAACATCAAAAAGAGGAGAAATGAAGTCACATTTGAGTGCTGCTTTGTGCTAGTGATTTTCGTACATGCTCTGGTAGAAAGTAGTCTCCTTTTACCATGATGAGCAAGACATGGTTTCTACCATTAAGAAATTTAGAGTTTAATAGGCTTAATGGTTCTCAACTGGCATCACTCTTCTTCAGTACTTAGAAATGTGCGGTTGTAATTGTCACAAGTACTGAGAGCACTGTTGGGCTGCAGTGTGTGGGATTACATTACAGTGAAGAATTGCCCCACCCCAAATTCTCGTAGAGCTCCTCTTGAGAAACACTGGGCTGAATGAAATAATAGTATTGATAATAATACACACTTGCACGTTGAGCACATCCTATCTGTTCTGAGAGCTCTACAAATACAGGTCCATATTTTCTGATCTGCAGGTCTAAATTTAAAGATCTGTAAAACTGAATTGGATTTTTTTTAATGAACCCATTTAGTGATAAAACATGACCTGAATTGATTTCTGCTTTAAGAGTACAATTTAGTGATTTTTCAGTAAACTTAACAGAGTTGTATTACTATTACCACAATTCAGGCTTACGGCATTTTCTTTATCCTCTCAAATTCTCTTGAGCCCGTGTGAGACTATAATATAGTTTTTGTCCCTTTTGGTGTCAATTTTCAGATGTTCCACTGAAGAAACATGAGAAGTATTTGGTTATAGGGTGTTTTTCCAGATCCTTCTGGGATGGTTAGGTATTCATTTTCTGCAATCTGAAAAATTCTGAATTCTAAAACCCATCCAGACCCAGAAGTTCCTGGTAAGGGACTGTGGACCATAGGAATGCATCCCATCCTCAGAATAACCATGTGACATAGATACCATTATTGTTCCTTATTAATAGTTGTGGAAGCTGAGGCACAAAGAGGGTAAGCAGTCTGCCTAAGATAATGCAGTTGTGTGAGTGGTAAAGCCACAGTTAGAACCTAGGTATGATCGTACCACTTTGCTTTTCCATTGCTTTGCTTATCCAAGGCTGAACGGAATGCCAGTGGGAGTCCAGAAGAGAAAACCAAGAAAAGAGCATGACAGCTGGGCCTGTAATAGAATTTGCCTGTGTTTAGAGATGAAGGAAATCATGTTCTTCTTTTTTTATTTGCGTTGATACTAAAGAATATTTATAAAATACTTTAAAATTCAACTCAGGATACTGTGAAAATCAGCAGACTTACAGTCCCCATTAAATAAATCACCATTACCTTCTCCTCTGTATACCCCCACTCTTCCCTTTCTCTCCCCACACAGAGGGGACCACTATCCAGAATTTTATGCTTATCCTTCTTTACTTTTCTTGATAGTTAAACCACGTTTGTTTTAATCCCTCAGCAACCTGTTTTTAGTTGTGCACGTTTTTGAAGTTTATATAAATGGAATTAGATTGAATACATTCTTTCTAACTTGTAGTTTTCTCTCAATTACATTTCTGAAATTCGTCTGCAGTTCCTTTGTTTTCATTGCTATGTATTAGAATATACCTTGACATATTTATACATTAACTGGTGGTTAATTCCACTATGTACTTTTCTTGAGTTTTGTGTAAGAGACATGTTCACTACAGAATCTCCAGGGCCTAGCGCAGTGCCCGACTCATGGTACCCACTCAGTAAATGTTTACCAATCACACATGGCTGAAGTGAACTTTGGCTTATGTGAAATCTATTACTATTATTAGTGTCAAAAAATTACACTTTAAACTTAGAAGAATTACTTACACTATGCATACAGGATGTGTAGGGAACAAGTTTCTCATTGTGAAAGAGCCTTTGTCGTTCACCTGACCTCCTGTGATGCTGGACACAAAGGGATTAGAGAGACGTGTACCCCGTTCTGTAGTTGGTATATTCACAGATGTTCAGACCTCAAAGTCTCTTCTGAGTAAATACTTAACTGCTTTTACTTCATTCAGTGGTGCCCTTGTGACCTTAAAGAATTCATACACATTCCAAAATACTTCTGTTCCTACTGTCTCCTCATCAGAGAGTTTAAGCCTCAAGTGTTTGTCAACTTTAATAATAGTGTAGCCAGTGATTTTACCAGCAAAAGCAAGTGTGTTCAGGAACAGCCAGTGGACTAGAGATACAGGATATGCAAACTATGGTGGACCACAGGCTAATCCAGAGAACAAAGAAGGGGTACTTGCTTTCGTAGGGATAAGGTGGGGAAGGGGGACTTGGGAGAGGCTGTAATAACCCAGGAGTTCATTGGAGGAAGGTGGGAGTCCAAAGTATGGAAGCTTCTCATTGGTTGGGCTGCTACAGTGTCTGGCTGGGCTGTTGTTGGGCGGAGAGTTTTTCTTGTGCTGGGTAGTAAGGAAGGCAACACCTTCCTGTTGGAGTAACTGGTGATGCATGGCAGGGCGTGAGAGCTCACCCTGTAGCCTGTCCTGACTTTAATTTAGGCTGAGGTTTCTTTAGTTAATTCCACAGATTACTGAAGAATGAGAACCTACAGTCTAGGATCATTGTAAGAGATCAAGGGAAGATAACACAGCCACTGATAGAAAAGTCTGTATTCATAAAAAATAAGTGAAGCCAATGGTCTGTAGTTTAGAACATCCTCACTAATAAGCAGTTGATTGCAATGAAATGTAAACCATGTCTGGCATGGTTGCCTGGGGTGTGGCTGGATGGTACTTAGGCAGAAGCAAGGGCCAGAGCTTTTGCCAGTTTTTCCAGGCAAGCTTGTATCAGGAATTCCTAGAGAATGAGGAGTTCTAGTTGATGGGTTTCTTTCGGACTTGAAGGAGTATGGTCTGGGCAGAGCGTTGGCCTGGGAGTCAGAAGACCTAGTCATGTGACCCTAAGTAAGTCTTTAGGCTAATTGAGGCTCAGTGTCCTTACTTGACACAGGGAGAGACATCATGGGGGGGGGCGGTGATATTTGGATCAAGTGAGAGAATGTGATTCTTTGTGGACAGTGAATTTCCGTGAAAATAAGATGGTGAGGTAGTGTTGCATACGAGCTTGGCAAGACCCCAAACTTGAATAACTGCAACTGTTTATCCTCTTATATGCCTGCACTGAGGCAGCTAAGCATGGTTGCACACATCATTTAGCTACGTGGATTGGTAATCTTTCAAATGATCACCAACCTCAAGTGAGAACTTCATGCCCCTGGCATTTATACTATCTTTAATCAAGCCCATTCTTTTTCTCATTCCTTGACACTGATTTCATATCTTCTCCTCTATCCTTAAAGCTCCAGTACCTCCTTCCCATCCTCGTTCTCTGCTGATGGCCTTACTTCCCTCTTGCCTGAGGAAGCTGAAGCCACCGGAGGAGAACTTCTGTGACTTCGCACAGCCATACCCACCCATCTGTCTGCCTTTCTGTCTGCAGGTGCCACTGCTGCTTCCCTGTTACCCATGCCCCTGGCCAAGGCCAGCCACTTCACTTGATCTCCAGATCGCATCCCATCTTGCCCGTTCAAGTACATGGCATTGCAGTTCTCTCGTTCTGTTGGTTTTATTTTCTATACTGGATCTTTCCCATCAATGCATAAACATGCTGTCATTATTTCCCCCATTTAGGTACAAACTCTCTCTTGAGCCCTTTTCAGCCATCAGCTGTGAACCCATATTTCTCTTTTCCTCTCTAGGTAAACTTTTCAAGTTATTTTCTATATTCCCTGTAGTATTGTTCTCGTCTCACATCCCTCTTTGAACTCATCTAATCATGCTTTTGCTATACCATTACTCTCAAAACTGCTCTCATCAAGATGACTACTGATCTTCCTGTTGCTAAGTCCAGTGGTTCATGTTCAGCTCTCTCTCTATATGATGCACCTGAAGTACTTTCCACATCCAACCCCCTTCTTCCTTGATACACTGTCTTCTCACTTGCCACACTCTCTGGGTTTTCCTCCGCCTCCCCTGCTGCTCCCTGTCAGCCTCCTTTCCTGGTCCTCCTGGACCTCTTCCTGCTGGCGTGCTCTGGGACGCAGGCAGCGGACCTCCTCTTCTTTCCATCACCATTCCCGTCGTCAGTGATCTTACCCAGTCTGCCGTTTAAAATGTATGCAGAGGCTGATCTCCCCTGGCCCTGCAGCTCAGCTTCACTCCTACACTCCAGGCTTGTATATCCACATGTCTCTGAAGAGGCATGTCCTGTCCTGCTTGCCCTGCATGTTCTCCAAAGCACTTGTTGCCACTGACAGGCTGTTGCTGTGCTTGCTCGTTGGGGGTTGTCATCTCTGTGCCCTCCGCTAGAATGGAAGCTCCACAAGGGAGGTCTTTTGTTCCCTGCTGTAGCTGCTGCACCTGGGAGAGTGGATGTGTTAGGTTGCGTTATTCAGTGAAGACTAATAATTCACTGTTACCACACCCTGATGGTGCTCCAGCCCTTCATCAATGGTCCCGGTCTTGGAAATCTCTAAATAAATCCATTTGGCAAAATGATATCACTATTTCTGTATAACACTGTTTAGTATCAGACATTTTTAGTATGTAGTGTTAAGTATATTCTTCATGATTGATGTAGGGAGGCTATTTGGAGTAATAGAAAGATCTTAACTTTGGAGCCAGATTCTTCTGAGTTTAAATTCTTGCGCTGCCACTAAATAGCTACAGAGCTTTAGTCAAAACATAGCAACCCTAGGCTTTAGTTTTCTCTCATTGGTGAAATGAAAAGATGTTTGTTTCATAGGGCTGTTGGGAGAAATTAAATGCTGAGGATATGGACTGCATCTAGCATAATTCTTGGCACATAATAGGTGTTCAATAATGATGACTGTCAAGACTCCTGTCCTTGGTTGGATAGATGATCTATCTGTAGGATTGCTTGCAATTCTAACATTTTTGGAATAAAAAGTTTTGTAATTTTTCCTTTTAGACGTTGGCAGTTCGTCTTTGGTTGAAAGCATGATTGTTTAATACAACATTGTTTCTGTGGTAAAAATTAGATTTGATTTACATTGTTTCAACTTACAGAGTCTTTTTGAGGAATTTATTCTGCTACAAAGTTCAAGGACCTCCTTTCAGTAAAATTTACTTAGAGTGCTTAGGAATGGAATGTTCTGGAGGAATTGAATCTACTAATTAATGAGAGAGGAACTCATTTTGTGGGGGAGGCCTTTCTCAAATGCCTTTATATGTACACCCGAGTGTAACTCCCAAGTGTACAGCGAGGGCTCAGTCACTACTTGGTTACTTGTCTTTGACCTAGAGATACTTACCTGAACTTTTTTTTTTTTTTTTTTTTTCGGTACGCGGGCCTCTCACTGTTGTGGCCTCTCCTGTTGCGGAGCACAGGCTCCGGACGCACAGGCTCAGTGGCCGTGGCTCACGGGCCCAGCCGCTCCGCGGCATGTGGCATCTTCCCGGACCGGGGCACGAACCCATGTCCCCTGCATCGGCAGGCGGACTCTCAACCACTGCGCCACCAGGGAAGCCCCCTGAACTTCTTTATTGATTGCCCTGAGCTGTAAGCTGTAGGAAGTGTAGGTGATGCTACTAAATACAAATGCAGTATAAGCTTAAAGATATCTTATAGGAGTTTTTTTTGGCTTCGAACCCTAAATGTCAACAGCAGCCATGTTCATGATAATTATTTATTGATTGTACCTACTTAGAGGAGAAGAGTTGGTTGCAAATGACCGCAGTTTGAAGGAGTCTGAGCAAGGAAGTTGAGACCGTGCATGCAAACACACATATCCGTGTGCGGCCAAGCAGCCACGTGGATTCACACACATACACTGTTAGTGATAATGCAAGAGCACAATCTTGAGTGGGAAATACAGCCCAATATATATCACTGGACAATATGAGGTAAGTGCCAAATGAAAAGGATAAATTTAAGTTCCGTGATTTCAAAGAAGGTGTAATTAGCAGAGGCTAAAAATGGGCAGAGAAAGCTTCCTGGAAAAAGTGAGACTGGAGCTGGATTAGGGTGAGTCAGAGTGTGTTTCCGTGTGATGCAGTGGACGAGGCTGGTCCAGCCAGGAACGAGAGGATGGTTCTCTGGCCAGGCCATACCCTCCTCTGGGAGGATCGGGCTGGCGATCGCCTCACAGCTTCCCTGTAAACACAGCTCACCATTCCTAAGTCATGTCCTTGTTTGCCACTTGTGATTTTGGGTGTTTTGTGACTTTGGAAGGTGGGGTTCTTAAGCTGGAAGGGCAGGAGAGAGAGTTTAGGATCAAGTTTGTTGTGGGGAAATGTCTGAACAGTCAGTTTCCTGTGCGTGTTTGACTCACTCTTTGGAGATGCGTCCGCGAGGACAACATTTGGCTGTGTGTTTTTCGCTGGTGATGTGGTGGGTGATTCTGGGGGAGAAGAAAAAGGAGATTCAGGCTTTAGACAGAAAGAAACATGGAACCATTCATAACTACTTTTCCCCCAGCCACTGAAAGGCAGACGTAGATTATGCCATGTAGTAGGGATGGGATGGGAGCAGTGGGGTAACCAGAGAGTGGTTTTATATTGATTCACTTGCTCAACTCTCTGGACTGTTTACTGGGAAACCATGGCTATCAGTAGTTGGTTGTACTAGCTGGAGGCTGTGGCCAAGAGCCCGCAGTCTCACACAGGCCTTTATGTGAGTCGCGAGGGGCTCTCTCTGTCGGTGGAGAGGCTGAGATGGAGTCGGGGGCTAGACAAGGAGGGGCCGTGAATGTCACAGGGTGACAGCCACATCTCTCCAGAGGAACCACAGCTGCAGATGCGTGCTTAGGTTAAACATGAACCCTAAGTGGGAAAATAACCTTGTCTTTTTAGGACCTCCCCAATTTAAGTGCCTCTCTGTGTAAGACAGTGAGCTTTACTGCAAAGGCTTATTTAAGAAAAAGCATGGCCCGTGTGACAGTGATCATGAATCCCAAGCTGTTCGGTTCTCACGGGTACTCCAGACCATTGCTGGACCCTGGCCTGCTCAGCACATACTCTCCAAATAATAGGTGGTGGGGAACTTCTGACCCTGAGTGACTGGGACTCATCAGATTCCCTGGAAGTGCCTTAGATATTACCCTGGTTTTACAGTTGAGAAAACTGCTCCTCAGCCTGTGGACTGATTTGTTTGAGGTCATCAAGATCTTTTTGTCTGTCTGTCGGTTTTTCCCTCTTCATATGCCATCTATTTGCTGTTGAGTCCTTAATTTATATACCGATCTGTGACCTGTCAGCCATCTCGACTTGTATGTTTCAGAGGCATCTCAAATGCCACATATCCAATAAGGAGCCCAGATCCCCCCAAGCCTGGCCACCCCCAGCCTTTCCTGTCCTAACAGATGGCATCTCACCCACCTAGGTGCTGACACTCCAAGTCCGAGGACTTCCTGGACCCCTTCTTATCCCTGAGCCTACCATCAAGATCACCAGCCAGTCCTATTCTTTGGGTTTATTTTGACTCTCTCCACATCTCGTCATCTCTACAGCCTCCCCATCTAAACCTCCATCTTTTTCTGCGCTTCCCGTCTCTTCTCCACATGGTGGCCAGATGGCCTTGTAAATACAGATCCGAGCATGATACTCCTCCATCTACATACCCTTTCCTAGATCGTCCTTATAGGAATTGAACTTGGCTTTCCCTTTGGGGTCTCTGAGGCTCTGTGTGCTCCCTGCCTTCTCCCCTACACCCCTGTCTGCATTCTCCTTCGCCTGTGGTGCTTCGGTCACATCCACGTCATTTTAGTTTCTTTAAAATAATAAGCTCTCATGGCCACAGGGCTTTCAAACACCTTCCTTGCACCTGGAAACTCCTTTGAATCCATTAGTTCCTAGCTTAAGTGTCACCTCCTTTAGGACTTAGATAATTCTTCTACCTAAAAAGTTCTCCCATATTTTTCTCTCTCATTGTACCCAGTTTATTTTCCTGATAGCATTATCTATAATTGTTTATTTGTTAATTTGGTTATTTCCTATACTGATTGCTGTCAGGGAAAGGCCTGTGTTGGTTTTGCTCACCCATGGGAATCCTCCTTTGTCTCCAAATCATCTCCTGTGACTCTGCCTTTCCTTCATTCCACTCCAGCCATACTTACTTTCTGGCTGTTCTTCAGAAGTGCCACTCTTGCTTCTGCCCCAGGCCCTTTGCACCTGCTGAGCTGTTTGTCCTGAATGTGGTTTTGTGTTCCCCTTGCCCCGCCCCCCACCCCAGAGAGCTGCATGGCTGACTCATTTTCTTTAGATTTTTACTCAAAGTCACCCTTTTTGGTGAAGACTTTTCTGGTCCCTGTGTCTAAAATTGCACCTGCCCTGACACTTCCATGCTGCCCTTCTCTGCTTTCATTTTCTTCCTTGTACTCATCACTATCTACCATATGGCACATTTTACTTATCTTACTTATTCTCTGTTTTCCCCATGACAGTGAAAACTCTGAGTTTCTGTTCTTTTACTGCTATGTACCCAGTATCTTGAACAGTTCTGGGCACATGGACACTCTATAAATGTTTGTTGAATGAATGAATAATTGCATGAATAATATATGCTCAGCGAATGGCACATAGTGGGCACTCTATACACTTTTTTAAAAATCATGAAATATACATAAAATGTAACTTGTTAACCATTTTTAAGTGTACAGTTCAGGGGCATTAAATACATTCTCACTGTTGTTCAACCATCACCACCATCTGCTCTGTATTCTTTTCTGAAATGAAAGAATCCAAGAATAAGCGAGGAACTGAGTGAATGGAAAGCAGGTTCACAGTGCTTTCCTTGGGGCCCAGTGTTCTTTGCCCTGCCTTATGCAGTGCAGGAAGGCAGGGGCCCAGTGTTCTTTGCCCTGCCTTATGCAGTGCAGGAAGGCAGGAGGGTGAGAGGAGGAGTCTGAGTATCATCACAGGATGCCTGCTGGCTACTGCAAAGATGCTAACAAATGTGGCACGTGTACTACGTTGTCTGTGTTGTAAATGACGAGGGCCCTGCTCTGTTTCCCCTTTTCCATGCAATGCACACCCGTGCTCACACGTGCACCATGCACACACGCGTGCCTTCTGCGGATGTGACTTTGTAATGTTTTGAGCTCATGGGATGATGAGAAAGGGAAGTGCTCATTCTCCTTTGAACCTTTCTTACTGGGTCCACATCAGGAGAGGAACCTTTATGCCTCTGTTGGAGCTCTTGGCCCCTTAGATGATTCCATTGCTGGCAGGGCAGTGTTATTTTTAATTCTAAAGTAAACCAGATTGCATGGAACACAAAATGGTAAGTGTGGGTCAGAATCGTTGACTATGAAATTCTCCCAGGTGAATGGAAAGGAAGGGTTGCTTTAAGCCCTTAAAAGTTTTTTCTCACAAGCTTGTTGAATTCTGTAGAAATCCACATTTTCATCCGTATCACCATTTCAGACCCTGCTCTGCTGAAACCCACATGGCAGGTTCTCCACTGCATGTCCTCCTCTGGATTCCTCAGTGCCATTGCAGTGGTGTCTTTTCTTCATGACCCCACTGAAGTCTTAAGGCGGAAGCACAGGGCAGACACATCTAAGTGTTTGGGGTCTTCTCTATTGAATTCCCGTCTTATGTATGCCGCCGCGATGGGCCCGATGCTGTTTTGGTCTGGGGTGTTCAGAGAGGATTCGAGCATAGCTGGGCCCTGGGAGAGCCTATAGTAGAGCGCTGCGGGTAGAGCCATCTCTACCTGACTGCTTCTCGATGCTATGAATGCGGCCTGTTGTGTGCACAGAAGGCTGTGGGAGTGTCGAGGAGAGAGAGGAACCTGCTGCGTGGGATGGGGGTGTGGGAAAGGTTAGGGGAGAGTTCACAAAGGTACTTGTCAAAGCTAGAGGTCCGTTGGTGTGGCCAGAGGCCGTGCGGGAGGCAGCAGCGAGGCAGAAAGTCGGGGTGCAGGGCAGGATTGTGGTTGGGGCCAGCTTCCTGTCTGGTCTTATCAGTGATAGATAGGAAGTGCATTTAATTGGGATTATGTTCATTTCTGTTGTCAGTGCTAATCATTTGTTGTTTGAGTTGACATCACTAGAGATACGAGTATCTGTCAGGGAATTACTGAATTCCCACAGACGTGGCCGTGGTGCACAGTTGTCTTGTGGGGTCCAAGGTCAGTGGGCATTTTGCTGGTACAGCCAGCGTTCAGTGTTACCTAAACTCATAGGATTACCCAGCCAAGTAGAAAATAGCAGTGTCTCTTTAGGTTATTAAGTGTTACTTCATGAGAGTAAAGACACACACTAATTGGTTTAATCTATTTTGATAGTTCGGGTTTTTTTTCTAATTACATCTACTTAAAAAAATCACCAGTCCATTCTCTTTGTTTATCTTAAAAGGTGCTAGGCGGGCTTCCCTGGTGGCGCAGTGGTTGAAAGTCTGCCTGCCAGTGCAGGGGACACGGGCTCGTGCCCCGGTCCGGGAAGATCCCACATGCCGCGGAGCGGCTGGGCCCGTGAGCCATGGCCGCTGAGCCTGCGCGTCCGGAGCCTGTGCTCCGCAACGGGAGAGGCCACAACAGTGAGGGGCCCGTGTACCGCAAAAAAAAAAAAAAAAAAAAGGTGCTAGGCACTTAGAGTCATTGATGTGATAAGACTTTGTTCTAGATTGTTAATTGCAGTATTGAGAATACTTATACCCACAGCAGAGTGCACAACTTTACCTTTGGGTCAGCAGAGCTCGTTAATAGAAAGCTTCCATTGTCTTGTTGGAAAGGGGAAAAATACCCATTAATTGGCATAGTTTTTTTTTTTTTTTCTGTTCTTAAGCTTAAAAATTAAATTAAGCTTACAAATGGCCAAACAGATGACAAGATTATTACAGTTATTTTCCTGATGCTTTATTTATTAGTTCGGAGGAAATGTTTGTGTTTCATGGGCACCTTCCCTCTCACCACTGAGACCGGACAAAGCTGATGGTCCTTGTTGCATCTTTGCTTTATTTGTTCCCCTGGGTGGGTTGGTTTCAGGCCATGTGTATGACCTATAGTGGGATATGCAACTGTCTTTCACCTGGGACATGTTACTATTTGTTTCCGTCACAGTGGCCCATGAAGAAGTTGGAAGGTGCCACTGATGTTGGTTACATTTGTTACATATTACACACAAATAACAAGATAGCTTTCAAGTTTGACTTATAGGACAGTTTGCTTTCTTAAAACAAAATGGTGACCAATACACTTTTCTGGTGAGTAACTCCTCTTAAATTTTAAATGGATTTAAATAAAATTTGGTCTGTGGATATGATAATTCTCAGTGAACTCTTCAGTGTGCAGAAGTACTAAAAGCCATTGTACTGAGAGAATCATTGCTTTCTGTAATGATTTCCTGGAAGAACATAAGCATCTACATCCTCCATCAGACTAATGGTTTTTCCAGTCCAGCCTTCTGATGCTGAGAGTGGAATTAAGAGAGTCACCGTGGGAGGACCTGTTGACCCTTCTTGCCTCACCTTTAAAAATTTAGAGGAGTGGTTCAAACATGGGTAACTTCCCTTAATAAGCTATTATGGAGCCAGTAGTCATACTATTCTCAAATTTGTCTAAATTGCTTTTGCAGAAGTTTTTATTTTTGGCCTTTACCATCTGGTGGAACGGGGTGGCCAGTCGGAGTAGCAGCCAATCAGAATTTACCCATGTCACCAGTGAAGGGTTGAAGTCCTTATTCCCATTGAATTTTCACACTTATTCATTTGATTCACTACATGGACTTGACAAATGCTTACATCGTTCACCTGTGTCTCTCTTACATCTTTGTGTTATTTTGCATCATGTCACCAGTACAGTTTCTAAGGACATTTTCTTCACTTCTTTTTTTTTTTAAAGATTTAATTTTGTTTATTTTTGGCTGCGTTGGGTCTTCGTTGCTGCGCGTGGGCTTTCTCTAGTTGCAACGAGCGGGGGCTACTCTTTGTTGCGGTGCGCGGGCTTCTCATTGCGGTGGCTTCTCTTGTTGCGGAGCAGGGGCTCTAGGCACGTGGGCTTCAGTAGTTGCGGCACACGGGCTCAGTAATTGTGGCGCACGGACTGAGTTGCTCTGCGGCATGTGGGATCTTCCCAGACCAGGGCTCGAACCCGTGTCCCCTGCGTTGGCAGGAGGATTCTTAACTGCTGCGCCACCAGGGAAGCCCCTCTCCACTTCTTCTTGCTATAGGGGCTCTCAGAGCTGTTGAGCCTCTGGCCGATAAGCCCCATCCTAAAGTAGTGAGACATGGGCATCGGAGAGTCCCGAGTTCAACTCCTGTCCCCGCTGTGTCCTGGCTGTGTGGCCTGTGTGCTTCACCGAGTCCCTAAGGCTCAGCATCCTCTTCTGTAAGGTCGGGGTGCTGTGTACCTTCTCGTAGAATTGTACTCACTCAGATCCTAAGTTACAAGTGGCAGAAGCCCAATTCAAACTGACTTGTGCAGAATGGAGGGCGGGTGGTGGTTATTAGCTCATGCACACAGGCAGGAAGCCAGGGGTGCCGCTTACTTGGGTGTGGCCAGGTCCCAGCCCTCGTGGTGCGGTGAGGGGCTGTCTCTCTGTGCCTCAGCAGTGCCTCAGCAGTGCTTTTCTCTGCTTGACTGTCTCCTTGGATGTGGTGGCTCAATGGCCATTGGCAGCTTCAAATTCATACCTACCTCATCAGCTTGGCAACCCAGCCCAAAGAGACTGCCTTTTTCCAATAGCAAAATGAGAGAAATCCCATGCAGTTTAGCCCTGGCTTGGAGCACAGCCTGTTCTTGTCCTTTTCACCGCGGCCAGGGGAAGAGGGTTTTTGGCCCTGCAGTGGCCAGAGGATGGAGTCACCTCTGCCCCAACCACATGAGGAAAAGGTTCCCACAGGGGAGGAGGCTCTCGCTGGGAGAGTGGGATTGGGGCGTCCACGACTGTGTCAGGTGGCAACAGTGGCTCCCCTGGCAGCAGTGGGAGGACTGAGGTGATGCGGGCAGAACCTCATGCTGTGCCTGGCAGACAGAGGCCCCTGGATGGAGCCCTTCCTCTATTACTCTTCATTTTACTACCCAGGGAACGCAGCTTCTTTACACTGGTTCTAAAGCCACTTCTTGAAGGTGATTCTACTCTTCATACTTCCATAACCTTTCCCTGCAACGTTGAAGTGTTTTGAAAAGATCTACATTAAGGGGGGATGCCCGCAGGGGGAAATGTCACTGAATCTCTTTTTGTTATTTAGTCAAAAATTACTGCCGCATTCTGACTTACTTCACTCTGTATGACAGACTCTAGGTCCATCCACCTCACTACAAATAACTCAATTTTGTTTCTTTTTATGGCTGTGTAATATTCCATTGTATATATGTGCCACATCTTCTTTATCCATTCATCTGTTTGTTGATGGACACTTAGGTTGTTTCCATGTCCTGGCTATTGTAAATAGAGCTGCAATGAACATTTTGGTACATGAGTCTTTTTGAATTACGGTTTTCTCAGGGTAAATGCCCAGTAGTGGGATTGCTGGGTCGTATGGTAGTTCTATTTGTAATTTTTTAAGGAACCTCCATACTGTTCTCCATAGTGGCTGTATCAATTAACAAATACTGTATGCTAACACGTATATATGGAATCTAAGAAAAAAAAAAGGTCATGAAGAACCTAGGGGTAAGATGGGAATAAAGACACAGACCTACTAGAGCATGGACTTGAGGATATGGGGAGGGGGGAGGGTAAGCTGTGACAAAGTGAGAGAGTGCTTTTGCCACACCATAGCAAAGCAATTATACTCCAAAAAAGATGTTAAAAAAAAAAATTACTGCCACAGACAACACCCTCAGGCGTCTGAGAGGATGGAAAAGAACAGAGAAAAGCCCCTTTCTTGGGGTGTCTGCAGGCCAGTTGGTGTGGGTAGTGGGTCAAGTGTGTAGATACTGTGGTGTGAAGTAGAGTATGGGAAAGTGCTGCTGGGGAGGAGAGGGAGGCTGTGCGGGGCATGGGATAGAGCAGGACCCTATCCCGGTGGGAGGGTGTGGGAGAGTCTGATGGGGGAGCTAGCTCAGGCTTCGGTTGTGGGAGCAAGTTGGGGTGGCAGGAAGGAGGGGTGAGGGGAAGGGAGCTGGTTCATCCTTGGGCTCTGTGTGTGGCGCTGGGCGTTCTGAGAGAAGTAAGAGTTCCGCAGTGTGGTAGAGGAAGAACGTCACAGTCACAGGCACCTGGACAGAGGTCCGTATGGGTCTGGTGAGAGCTGGAGAAAGGGGGTCGTCACCTCTCGCTCCCAATGGTGAAGGGTGCGAGCAAAGGCAGAGATGGGAGGGTGCAAGATGACCGGGGGGCGGGGGGGCGGGTGACGAGCAGTTTTGTTTCTGGAGTGCGAGGCTCACGAGGAGGAGGTGAGAGGGAGCAGGCAGTAGAGGACCTTGGATGTCAGGTTCACACGTTTGCTGTGATTCCCTGGGCGGTAGTTCTCCAGGGAAGGCTTCACGGGCTGTGACCTCTGCAGCTGCCCAGGGCCCCACACTCAGCTTAATGCTCTGCGTTTGTCATCTGGAAGTTCTTAGTACCTTTTTTTTTCTTTAACATCTTTATTGGCGTATAATTGCTTTACAATGGTGTGTCAGTTTCTGCTTTGTAACAAAGTGAATCAGCTATACATACACATATATTCCCATATCTCCTCCCTCTTGCGTCTCCCTCCCACCCTCCCTATCCCACCCCTCTAGGTGGTCACAAAGCACCGAGCTTATTTTTTTACATCTTTATTGGTGTATAATTGCTTTACAATGGTGTGTTAGTTTCTGCTTTATAACAAAGTGAATCAGTTATACATATACATATGTTCCCATATCTCCTCCCTCTTGTGTCTCCCTCCCTCCCACCCTCCCTATCCCACCCCTCCAGGCGGTCACAAAGCAACGAGCTGATCTCCCTGTGCTATGCGGCTGCTTCCCACTAGCTATCTACCTTACGTTTGGTAGTGTATATATGTCCATGCCTCTCTCTCGCTTTGTCACAGCTTACCCTTCCCCCTCCCCATATCCTCAAGTCGAGCTTAGTACCATTTAAACAAAGGGCCCTGTGTTATCATTCTGTGCTGGGCTGTGAGAATGACGTAGCCTGCAGTGGGGTAATGTGGTGGTCTGAGCTGGGCTTCAGAACATGTCCCACTGGAGTGAAGAAGAGAGGCAGGGTAGAGGTGGGACAGTAATTGGGAAGGTTCACATAGTTTTGCAGAAGAGAGATTAGGGGCCTCGATGAGGATGGAGAGGGAGGGGACGCATCTGACACCTGAGCCTGCGCTGCAGACTGAACACGATGGGCCGGGGGGAGGCAGCGGCCAGAGCTGGCTTCAGCTCTTGACTTGGGGGCTTCTCAAGCTCGCTGCTACCCTCTGAGCCGGGGGACTTCCGGGGGATAAGGCTGGTTTTCCAAACCGAAATTTAGAAGACTGTCTTAATATTTTTACTCTCAATAGTAAGCTGAAGCTGACACTGGCAGGCTCACTGAACGAATGTAAAATAACCAGAAAAGACATTCTGGAATCAAACAGATGGACCAAGCAATCATGTTAAAAACAGTAAATCACAACTTGAACTTCAGTTAATCATAATCACATTTCTCTTTATTGAATTTTGAAACATCTCCTAAGTAGTTTCCTGTTTCCGTTTCTTTTATTGAAAAGACCTTGTTGTTGTTATGGGGCACCCCAGTTAAAGATGCCTGATACCTCATATCCGACCCCCCCCTACGAAAACCTTACCATTTAGGAAATGATATCTTCCTGAGGTTTCAAAAGGTTATTTCATCTCCTACAAAAAAGATTCATGAGGGAGTTTATTTCTCTTTGTTCAGTTAACATAGAAATTAACACGACTGCCTATTAACCCAGTGATTTTTTCAAAAACACCCTTCACGTAGGTCAGGGTTGCCCTGAATTTAGGGTCCCAACCAGCTGTAAGCAGTGTTTTGAGAAGTGGGGCTGAGAAGGGCATGTGGTTTTGACCTTCAGGTCTGACCTTTAAATACTGTCCTATTTCCTGTCTGGTGCAGACACGGACAAAGCACTTCTGGTGCAAGGACACGAGGTCAAGACAGTGCTGTCTAGGTCCCAGATGCTGTGCTGGGGTATCTTGAAATTGGGGAAGCAGCTCAGGGCCAGAGGGGACCAGGGTGTGAGTCTTGGGAAAAGATTAAAGGGCTTCAACTAAGTCCCATGGGCAGATTGGTATACCTTTTCAAAGTTTTATAGAAAACAGGCTCCAGGGAGGTACGAAGACCCCTGTAGCTCTTTCTGCCCTCGTGGTGTTGCCCACACCTGGTCATCAAAAATAGCTTTCTCTGACTGTGCGTCCTTTTTATGACAGGAGTAATTTGGTAGCATCCAGGTGTGCCACACGCTAAACACGGAGACTATACCTGCTTTTTGAAGGGAGTGTGGAGGAATACATGATATCATAAATGGGGGGCCCACAAAGTTATGTGAGAAAGGAAGAGTTCCCTTCCTGTGCTCTTCGGCCCTCGATGATTGCCATGTGTTGGATTTTCTCTCGATGCTCCCGCTGCACTGACGGTGAGCAGTGCGCTGTGGACGCTGGTCAGGGAAGGGCCTCTCTCACGATGCCTGGCACTGCGGATAGGGAACGTAGTGTAGACACCTGGCCAGCTCCTTGGTGTCTCCCACGCCACCAAGTATCTTGCTGTTTGCACGGTAAGCACTTGTTGGGTGAATGAATAAATGTGCAGTTGAAGGAATCCTGTTTGTCCTGTCTGGAGAAAGATACCTTCGCCGTCTGTAGAGCGTGAATTGTGACTTCTAGGTGCAGGGACAGCTTTGTGCTCAAGCATCTATGTAACCCCACGTGGCCCTTTTTGGCACCAAGAGCTGTGAAGGCAGAGACCATTTCTATTTTGCTCAGCATTTATTCCCCAGTGCCTAGCGGAGGACTTGGTATGTTAGCAGGTAATAAATATTTGTTGAGTGAATGAACAAATGAGTGAGATACACCTGTCTTTCTTACATTCTAAAAGAAGTTCATTTCTAAGAGTTGTGTGTGTGTGTCTCCAAGTTCCTTTAGTCCTCAAGATCTTCTCCTTCACTTCCTCCTCCTCTTCCCCCTTCACCACCTCCTCTTTCTGCCTGTCCGATGCTCAGCACAGTGATTGACACACAGCGGTCATTTGGTATTTGTTCAGGAAATGAAGTAAATGGCAGTAGGTGAAGGAAAGCGCCATGAGCAGGAGTTAGAAGGTCTGGAGTTTGGCCAGTAACCAATCTGGAGACCTTGGTTAAGTAAGCCAGGTGTCCTGTCTGCACCCAGCAGTCTCCTACTTTGTAGAATGGGGTTACCAGTCGCTGCCCTGGTAACCTTGGGGGTTGTTTATGCAGCTCAGAGGTAAAAAGGGATAGGAAATGCTTGGGAAGAGCCAAGTCTTGTACCCATGGGAGGACTGGTTCTTGTTACCAAAACAGGATGGAATCCAGTTGTATTGGATGTGTGGCTACCACGTATGTCCCTCCTTCCCAATCTGCCCTGAGGACTGGTGGCTTTATTCTTCCTAGATAACTAGATAAATCAGATACACTTCAGTGTAGAAAATTAGGATATCACAGAAAAGTATAAATATGAAAACAATAATCACCCATACGCAGTAGTCCAGAGATAACCACCATTAACCTTGTGGAATAATTTAAAACATTTCCTGGCAGGTGTATACACACACACACACACACACACACACGTGCGCGCGCAATATGATTTCAGTCATCTGACAGTTATTTTATTTTTTATGACAGTTATTTTTGTGTGTGTAATTTTCTGAAGTAAATTGCTATCTTAGCTTGGGCTGCTGTAATAAATACTACAGACTGGATGGTTTAAATAACATTTATTTCTCACAGTTGTGGAGGCTGGGAAGTCCAAGATCAAGGTGGCAGCAGATGTGGTGTCTGGTGAGAACCCACTTCATGGCTTGCAGACGGCTGCCTTCTTGCTGTGTCCTCACATGGTGGAAGGGGCGAGGGAGCTCTCTGGGTTCTCTTTTTTAAGGGCACCAATCCCATTCATGGGGGCTCCACTCTTATCACCTAATCACCTCCCAAAGGCCCCACTTCCAATCACCATCACAGTGGGCATTGGGGCTTCATCATATGAATTTAGGGAGGACACAAACATTCAGTCCATAGCAATGGCCCATTCCAGGAGAAGAAAGAGTGTTGTCTTAACATTTCTTCTGTGACTTCCATAGTCTGGTGTGAGACAGAGCAGATATTTGCTAAATACTTAATAGATTTCTGGAACCTCAGGGCTGGAAAGATTCTGAGTTATAATGTTCTCATTTTAAATACAGGAAAATTAAGGCCTAGGGTGAAAAGCAGGCCCCGGGCCCCAGGGCTGGGAGATAGCAGAGCTGAAACCCAAAACCTCACCTGTTGTCTTCTTGCCCACTTGTGCTCCCTGCTGATGAGTGCAGGTGCCGGGAGGTCCATGGGGTTAGCACTTTGAGCACATAAACTAGTGCTTGGTTCAGTCTGCCTTTATCTCTAGGTTTGGAGGTACTGCTCTGTCTCAGGATAGCGCCTGGATATCTCGAAGCAGCTGTTTGCAGTGGCGCTTTCGGACCGTTCTCTCAACATTATGCTGTTTTCTGTATTGGTTTACATCTGGGGCCTCCCTCCTGGCTACCGTCATTTGTATGTAGGCACAGACCCTGTGCTTGATTTAACGTTCTCGTCTTGGTGGGAATATATCCTCCTGTGTTTATTATTTAGATGTCCTAACATTTCTCTTTCCTTGCCTTTAAAGCACAGTGGAAAGCGCTCCTCCTTTCTATGGGTGGTCCTTGCCTCCCTCTCTCACAAGCGTGTAAGTCCACCCCCTCCCTCTCCGTGGCTGTCTCACTGAGCACTCTCTCATTTACCAGTAAGCATTTCACGTGTAAGGTCCTCAGTATGGCTCTCCTGTGGGGGATTCTGCATCTGTGAACACCCTGCCTTGAATTGAAGGATCTGCGTCTGAAGAGTGGTGACTTGTATATAGGAAAGTTATGGCTCAGTTTATACTGTGGCTGGGGACCCAAGAGAGGGGCAGAGAAAGTACTCTGGATACTCAGGGCAAGAGGGTAGGGAGATGGGCCGGCAAGGCTTTGAAAGGAGGGACATTTGAGCTCAACTTGGAAAGGATGATTAGGGTTTGAATACTTGGAGGTTGCAGGGGGAAGCATTCCAGGTGGAGAAAGAGTATGAGATGAGAAGGGTCGGGGGTGAATCCCTAGCTGGGAGCAGCCAGGAAGGGCCTTCAGGAATCCTGGGGTCTGGGACTCAGCAGAAGCAGGCTGAGTCTTCCCCTTCGCAGGCCGGGACTCGGGGACCACCTCCCTCATCTTCTGTGTTGCTCCTCCTTTAGTGCTAGTGGTGCCAATAGCCTGGCCAGTGGATGCAACTAGCTTTCCTTTAGGATGCGGCTCTTGACCAGGGGCCCATGGACCTCTAGGCGCCTTCCAGTGGATTTCAGGTCATCTGGGAACTACCTGAAATTGTCTGCACGATTTTGTGTCTGTGTGCATTTATCCCCCTCCAATTTTCAGAGGTCTCTGTTACCCTTGAAAATTTATGCACCTTACAGTCTAGAAGGAAGAAGGTTGGCATGTGGATTAATTTTAACAAATCATTTAAAAAATTCTCGGATGATATAAAGTTTATTGGGGCAAGTTTCATTCAGTTGGAAAGCCATCACTCTTCTCAGGCACGTTCACTGATCTTAAACCCTACCCCTGAGGAGTAGGACTGTGTCTCGTTCTTCTCTCTGTCATCCCCGAGCCCCACTACTTGGCGTCAAATGCGTGCCGTTCGTGATGTTTGTTCGGGGAATAAAACAGCTTTGCTCTGGATCTCAGTCCACACGTATGCGACCTGCGGTAGAATGGACTTCGTAGACCATCTGGCCGCCTCTAGGATCTTGGGTCTGGCTCTGTGGGGGGCAGACATTTCCCATGCCAGCCTCCCTGCCTGATCCCTCCCTGCTCAGCGTGGGGACCAGCTGAGGGATGCCTGCCCCTCACCTGCCGAATGCAGTCTGAGCTCTCTTCTCTCAAAAGAACACTTAGGCCCCGTGATCCCAGGTAGAGGGCTGGAACCAAATGTGTGTGTCTGCCTGTTACGGGGCAGGGTGCAGGGGACATGCTCGTCAACGTCAGCTCGCCCCTCCTTGACTTGAGAATGGCTTGTGCCAGCGGCAGCCCGTGCTGGGGTTAGACGGTGTAAGGTTTCCCGTGGCTGCAGAGTCACCAGTTGGGACGCTCCTCTGGGGCTTTCTGCTTGGCGAGTCTGCACTTTCACGATCGGGAGCTCTGCCAGGCGGACATGAGGTGCCCAGCAGAGGGCAGGGCCCTGGCAGCCGCCTCGGGGTTCTTTTAAGTAGGCATGCGAGTTGTGGCCCATCGGGGAGCAGTTTGGAGCTGTGGTGGCAGCGTCGTGTTCCCACTCGACGTAGACTGCTTTATAGCACCGTGGGGGACATCACGGGAGAGGAGTGGGCCCCTTCGTGGTTGTTCAAAGTCATTTTGGGAAAACACAAAGAAAGCATCTGGTTTTCACTGTTAAGGGCTTTGGCCTCTGTGAGAGAGACAACAACTGTGGCGTGTAGTGCCCTAGGGTGACGAGCCAAGCCGGGCAAGTCCTAATCCAGGTGGGCCTGGGACCCCACGTTATCACTCCCATGAACCCTCTCCTCTGTCTCTTTCTCATTCATTCAGTAGCTCATTGACTGGTAGCTCACTGATCGTCTAACGTGTGCCGAGAAGGAGACAGTGAACAGATACGCACAGATCCTACGTTGAGGGAGCCTTCTGGAAGGCTATAGCACCTAAGTGTTGTAAAGTATTTTGAGACCTGTGCTGGTGGCGGGGGGGGGGGGGGGGCGGTGAGAGGTGTTTGGAGTCGATGCTCCTCCTTCGGAGATGCCCCCCCTTTTTTTTCTGTCCTCCTAAACCTGCAGAATCTCTACCGCTTGTTTCCGTCTTTAACCCCATTGCATTTATAACCCCTCCCATCATCTGCTTGTTTGTCCATCCATCCATCCCTTCACCATCCAACATTTAAAAGCCTTAAGACGGGAATGCAGAAAAAAGACTTAGTCCCAGCTCTCGGGGAGCTCATCTTTGTCCAAATTGCTCTGGGAGTTTTGTTCCCTGGTTTAACTGTAAGCTCCTTGAAGGTCAAAGATGAGCTCTTCTCTGATTTTCATGGAAGACCGAAAGATTTGTTGTTCAGTGGATCGTTGCAACTGTAGTCCTGGTGCCTTTGCTTAATGATAGGCTTAAAAAAAACGTGTGTCGGCAAAGCACATCTGCCTTCCTGCTTGCCACATTGCGTAGACGTCTCTGTGAGAGGCTCTCAGTTCTGGTTTATAAATCCAGAGTGCTGGGAGGGACTTGGGGAAAAAACATATGTCTCAATAGCAGAGATCCCCAAAGTATACCTGTGCTTGAGGCTTTCCTGAAGAATGAGAAAGCTTACGTCTTTATGCTTCTACCACTTTTTCTGTTTTTTAAAGAAAGGGGTGTGTCAGTTGAAGCTGCCTAATTCGTGGTTTTTTTTGTTTTTTTTTTCTTTGTTTGTTTTTTTGCTGTACGCGGGCCTCTCACTGCTGGTGGCCTCTCCCGTTGCGGAGCACAGGCTCCGGACGTGCAGGCTCAGCGGCTGTGGCTCACGGGCCCAGCCGCTCCGCGGCATGTGGGATCTTCCCGGACCGGGGCACGAACCCGCGTCCCCCGCATCGGCAGGCGGACTCTCAACCGCTGCGCCACCACGGAAGCCCTAATTCGTTTTTAATGTGGGTTAGAGCTGCTGCCTTCACGTGCCTTTGTCTAATCACACCTAGACTTCTGCTGAAATGCTTGCTTCATAAATTAAGTTTAATGAGTAGAAATAGGAAGGTGAAACACAGGGCTGACGACTCTGGTGAGCGTGGCTTCCTGCCTGCCCCGGGAGGCCTTGCTCTTGGGGCTGGATTTGCACTTGGGGAGCGAGGATTCTGGGAGTCAGGCTGGGACATTCATCAACAGTGTGTAGCATAGATCTGCTTCTTAGCAGATGCAGCTGGCCCACTTACAGTCCTGATGCCAAAAGAATTGTCATTGTCTTTAAAAATTTTTTTGACTTAAAAAAAATCAGACTCAGGGTTGAGGCCAGGTTTGAATCTTAAGACAGGTTGACCTGTTTTCATCGCAGAGCGATCAAAGCCTGCTTTGTGATTCTGCCTCCCTAACATGCTTTCATGGGTGTCACGTGAATTGAACACCTGATTTGAGCAGGGCAGAGAGTAAAGACCTTGTCTGGGGCAGTGCGATTTCCCGCTGGGCCTGGGGGCTGAGCCTTGGGGTAATGCCTCCCAGAGCCACCCCACAAATGCTTGCTCCCTGCCTGGGGGAGCACCTCCTGGGAGAGGGCAGCAGCTGTGTCGCCCAAGCACGGGGCTTTACCTTTTACAGAGTGCTCTCACGTCTCCCCATTTGACCTCGACAGCGGCCTGGGGAGGGAGGCCCGGTGGGCCGTGTCATCCTTGCTCCACAGAGGAGGAAAGGGAAGCTGGCACAGGCGGGTGGTGGGGGCCTAGATTAGAGCCTGTGGTGCTGGCTCTCCCCAGGGACCTGTTGGAGCCCCTGACCCAGAGCCCCTGCCTTGGGAAGCTTCTCCTCCCTTCCAGATCCTTTGTTCTCTTCCCCGCTTGGTTTAAGCAGTTCCAGCCACGGTTGAGGTTCAGGAGCAAAGTAGCCCCCACCCTGTGTAGGATCCTCATGTGACAGGCCGGCCATTGAAGTCTCTTGAGCATCCTCATCCCGTGGCTCCCGGTCAAGACAAGGGGAAGGGCTCTGGTTCCCCGTGGGCAGCGACACCCGCACGGCAAGTGCCTCAGGCAGAGCAATTCACGCAGAGAGGGATTTGCCCACTGAGTTTTCCTCGCCTCTGTTCTGGTTTTGCCCTTTGGAGGACCAATAGCTCCTACTTCCAGGGGGCCTCTCCTGCTTATTCATCAGTAGCCTTCTGGTTGGCTTCTTTCATTGTCTTGATTCTCTCTGAGAATCAGAGTCTCCTGATTCTTTACCCTACAGCGTCTCCAGGGATAAGAATGGGCATCATAAAAGGGAGCAAAGCAAAACTAACCCTCTTCACTTGAAAATTCACCATAGTCCACGAAAAATATTTACAAGAACTGGAGACTGATTTAGTATTATATCAATAAAAACAACAGTAATAATATATATTATATATAACAGTATGTGATATATATTATTATAATCCTTTACCCTCCTGTAGAGATCTTCAAAAACCTTAGACTGCCTTCACTTCTGTTGTCTTACTTGTCATTTCCGGAAACCCTCTGGGTTAGGTAAGATGGCAATGTTTAATATCCATTTACAGATGGGGCACTTAAGACCTAGAGAAGACAAGGTCCTTGCCCGAGGTTACTTGCCAACTAGTGAGCAGCTGAACTAAACCCGGACCCTTTCATTCAAAACCAGACAGGCACTGTCTTTAACTTCATGAAGGTTATAATCTAATTGGGAAGAAAGATATTGAAAAACTACCAGGACAAATGGAAGACCCTGAGGGATATAAGAAGAAGGACCTGAACTGGTCCGGGAGTCGGGGTGGGCTGCCCAGCGGCAGCGGTGGGTAAAGGAGACCTGGATGCTTGTTGGCTTGCTAAGTAAGAAGAGGGATGACGGTGATTCAGGGCATGGCGCGTTCAAGGATCTAGATGGAGCTTCACGTGGCTGGAGGAGCATGAGCCAGGGTTGAGGACCACGGGGTCACCTTAAAGGGGGGCCTTGCTAGCTTTGATTTGGTCTAAGGGCTGTGAGAAGCCTCTGAAGGGTTTTAGGTAGGGGGTTGACGAGTGTTTTAGAAAGGCAGCTTTGACGGCAGAGTGGATATCTGTTGGGAGAAGGGCAAGAATGAAACTAGGGAGCCTGGTCATGCAGCTACTGGGGTTGTTCGGGGGGAAAATAACGGTGACATAGATGATGCTGGTGACAGTGGGGAGGGACAGAAGTGGAAGAGTGAAGAACCGTTGAGCAGTAGAGTGAGGAGGAGTTTGGGATTGCCTGGTCATGGTAGATGGAGGAGGAGAAGTAAGCCTCGTAGGATTTTGGCTTGGATGGATAGGGCCGTGTGCTGAGTTAGGAAACCTTGGGCAAAGGCCGGTGTTGGGAAGGAGGGCAGAATCATGGACTCAGTTTGGGATGTGCTGAGTCTGAGATGCCTGTAAAACACCAAGTCGAGCGATCGGGTAGGAACTTAGACAAGTGGGCTGGGGGCTGGAGGCGTGAATTTTGGATTCGCTGACACAAAGTGAATCACTGAAATAGTGGGTATGGATTAGGTCACCAGATTCTGTTGTTTCTTTACCACCCTTCTTGGGGGGTTGTTTTCTCAAGCCTTTATTAGGAACCAGAGCTTTGAGGGAGTTCTTACCACATCTGGAGACAGTTTAATAAAGGCTATTCATCAGGCCTCAGCAAAGCCCCTATAATGTGAAAGGAAAATCCAGTAGGTCAGTGGAACCCACAAAAGCACTTAGTGTTGTATCTGAGTGTTGCTAATTTAAGAACTGATGGTTGGTTGAAGGAATGCTGGCACATGGTTTCTGAGGCGACACTTTTTTATGGCTTATTTTACCCAAGTTCACTTCATTAGATCCTTGTGGCATGTGGCACACTTAGAGATAATTCTGAAATACTTTCATCCTGTTTTTAAATTTTGGATGAACTCTTTGGACAGATGCGCAGAGGTCGCCCTCTGTGGCTCTAGAGTACATATATCTGTTGTTACTATGTATGTACTCTGTTACGGAGGTGACCAATTGTTCGTATCAGAGAGAACCCTGGACTGGCTGGGCTACATGTCTCTCCCACTGAAACCCTCCAAGGGTTGCCCACCTGGGTTTGAAAGGATCCCCTCCATGAGGCACTTGGAGGGCTCGGGGAGCAAGCACCCCCTCATTGCTGCTGGCTGAGCACCTCTGTTGCCACGAGGAACAGAAATGTGACTCAGGCCCAGCCCTCCCGGGAGCCTGGGGCTGGAGCCTCATAGCTGGGTAGATGTGACATAGGTAATTGTCACCAAGGGTGAGTTCTGCTTTATGTGAGTTCTACGTGAGGTGGGGGGAGTTTGGAGAAGGAGATGCTCCTTCTGGCTGGGGAGCAGAGAAGTGCTTCACAGAGTTCACGACCATAAAGTGCACGGGTGGAGGTGACTGACGGCTCTGTGCCCCTCGTCCGGTGTCCGCCTGTCTCTGGCAGAGTCAGAGAGCCCTGGCCGAGGGGGGGACACAGGGTCAGCGGGTGGAACCTCAGTTCACCCAGAGCAGGCAGAGGCCGCGTGAGGCCCAGCAGCGCGTGCCCAGCCAGTTCTTTCTTACCTTCTAGTTTTTGAGGTATGACTTTTTAAGTAGGCATTTTTCTGACCTTAAAGTTATTTAATGCCCCTGAGAAATCATTCTAAAACTTGGAAATTTTAAGTTACTTATGATTTATTGAGTTGTTCCCTCTAACTACTCATAGTTAGAGGCACGTGATGTATATGTGAAATTATAACAGACTCTGACCTCCTTTGTGGGGGAAAAAGAAGTAAAGATCTCCTCTGGAAGAAAATGAGAGAAAAGGTCTCGATTAATATTTTGTCGTGGTCACGTGTTTTGGAGAGCACCTTTCATTTCTTAGGGAAGGTTCCCCCGTGTACTTTTCCATTTCGCACAGTGCCACTGTTCTAATTAGTAGAGCTTCAGAATGGTGACAGCTGTGAGATGCTTTAATTCTTCAAATCTGTAGGGTTTTCCCTAGTGCAAAAATCAGTGTCTTTTTTTCAATTTAATTAAATCTTTAATGAATATTTTATCAAATGAGCTCCATGTCTTATATTTCATTATTCGTGTTGTTTATGAGGCCCTCTCGTTAGCATAATTTATAAACTAAGAGGTTAGTGAAGGAGGGAGGATATTTCAGAGACAATGAATGGGGGGGTGGGGAGAGCACAGCCGCACGTCTTTCTACGTGTGTGCAGAAGTGACCATTTAGAGATGCTGTGGGAGAAAGCGGGCTGCTGGAGCGCACATTTCACCGGGGGGTGGGGGGGTGAAAGCACTTGTCCTAAGTGCGTGGCTGTCCCTGCAGCATTTTGCACGGAATGCAGCTGGGAGGGAGCGTAGAGCAGGCACCTGGAGGCAGAGGGGCTGAGTGTGGGGCAAGGTTGGTCTCGTCCTCGCTGGGTCGCTTTAGCCGAGCCCCTGCCCCCATTCGGGCTCATTTGGATCTGCCCACTGGCCAGAGCGTGCCCCTGGTTCCCTGACGACCCTGGCAACCAGCGTGTAATCCTCCTCTGTGCCTGTTCTGGCTCAACCATGTGGCTGATGTCTCATGCGATACTCTGGCCTCTCGTTTCAGGGGACTTGATCCTTCCCCCTCCCGTGCCTGGGACCTGGTCATCCTGGGTAGCGTTCTAGCTCCTGAGCCTCTGCCTCAGCGCCCCCTCCCTGCTTGGCACTGCCTGGGACCTGTTCTCCTTCCTCTGTAGTCCCTGCAGACCTTTGCTTTCCTCTTCGTCCACCCTACATTCCAGACCTTTCAAGTCACTTCCAGAAACCGTCTTCCCATGTGTCCTTTCCACTGCATCTTCCAGGAAATCCCCAGCCCTGGCCGAATGGAGCCAGCTCTTCTGCCCCTGCCCACCTGTCCCCTGGTTCATGGCCACAGTCGCCTTTTCTGTTCCTGTGCGTCAAGCTCCTTCCCATCTCAGAGACTCTTTACAGACTGTTCTGTCTCCCTGGGGTGCTCCTCCCTTACTCCGTCTGCTGCTTCCGCTTCCTATCTGAAACCCTCATTTGCTTCATAGGGGGGCCTTCTCTGACTGCTTGGTTGAGGTCGGGGTCTCTCCCTGTCCTGGTCTATTGTCTCCCTGTGATGTCCCTCATCGTGTGGTGCTTCTCTGTTCCAGACCTGGTCCAGGCTCCCCAGGGCAGCCCTAACTTCAGACCTGCTGTTCCTTCATGCCCAGGAAGCGCCCCAGAGATCCTATTACTATGGCAGCCAAATGTCACCTTCCAGACCGTCTCTCCTACTCAGAAGCGGCTCAAAAATCTTTTGTCAGCATGTGTCCTGGTTCTTGGTTCCCAAAGCACTGTGGTCCTGGTTGTTATAATCCCTGACAAAAGGGATTATAACAGGAGGTGCGGTAGCGTATTAGTCAAGGGCGTGGGCTTTGGACCAAGATGCTGATTGAAATCATGACCTCACTTCTTACAGCTGGATGGCCTTGGGTCTGGTAACCTCTCAGAACCTCAGCATCCTCATCTAGAGACTGACAGTAACTCCCACCTCCTGGTGTTGTTGCGGGGATTAAATGAGCAGATGCAGGCGTGGAGCACACAGAGGGTTCAGGGTGCAGGGCAGCATCACGGAAGTGTTGGCTGCTGCCGTTGGGAGGTGTACTGCAACGCCGTGGGGATGGACATAAAGCCCTGCCACCTGTGCTTCATGCTGTTCCCTTACATGTGGGCTTTCAGTAAGCATTTGGAGATGGAAAAGAAAATTTTAGAAGGCATTGAACCCTCTCGAGCCTGCGATGCTAAAAGCCAGTCCACCTTTACAATAGCATCTTGTTGCCCCCGTGCCCCATGTCTGGCCCTCCTGGCATCACTGCCTTCTCTCCACCTTTACATCACAAGTGGCTCTTTATGTCTTCTTCCTCTTGTTCTGTCTGGGATACCCTCTGTCTTTCCCTGGATGGCGCATTGTGTCCACCGCCCTCCAATACCAGCTTCACAAAGTCTCAGTGTGTGTCCACTGACTCTGTTGACCCTGTACATGTGGCCCTCTGTCCACTCAGTGCCGTGTTGATTCGCCCTCATTTGTTGCTTTCTAATTCTGAAATGATAAACTACTGGAGGCGGGAGTGATGTTTCCTCTTTCCTGGGAACTGCACAAAGGATAAAAGAACTCAGTCCCTCCTAGGCATTCAGGAAAAGCTCATTGACTGAAGGAAATAACCAGTCGACCTAGTTCTGGTGTTAATTAATTAATACCTGGGTGTCAGGTGTACCCTGGGATGCTTGTTAAATACATGTCACTCAGCGTATTTTGTCACCAACTCTTGGCAAAACCAGGTGACAGGACCTTGTCCCTCCTGCCCCTTTCTGTTCTTTCCCTGCCTTTCCAGAAACAGCTGAGCCTTCTCTGCACTGAGGCAGCATTGCTTGCATCCATTCAGCAGTTGAACAGGAGTTACCGGACACCTCCCTACTGTGTCACAGGCAGGCCCTTGTCTGGGTGCCAAGGAGCAGCGGCGAAGCAGACAGGGTTCCCACAGAGCTGTACGCTGGTCCTGGTCCGGGAGAGACACACATAGCAGGGATGGAGCTTCCCTTTCACATTCTGGCTGGGGAGACGGACAGAGCGAGGGAGGGAGAAGAGGAGAAGAGGGGTAGGGAGATGCTGTTGCACATTTTGGGGAGCGAGGAAGGGCTTCTTTGCTGAGGCAGTACGTCAGCAGGGATCTGAATGAAGTGAGGGAGCAAGTCTCGTGCACATCCGGGGAAACAGTATTTGAGGCAGAAGGGACAGCGGGTGCCGAGGCCCCAGGGAGCTGGGAGAGTGTGTGTTGTCTTGGGAAGATGGCCAGGAGGTGTGTTTGATGGGAGTGGAGTGTGGGCGGGGGCGGGAGGAGGTGGGACAGGGAATTTTAGGAGACCAGGTTGCACAGGGCCTTCTCCGCTCCTGTAAGGGCCCAGGATTGTATTCCGAATTAGATGGGGAGCCATTTGAGCGCTTTGAGGAGCAGAGGGGCACAATCTCATTTATGTAATGTCACCCCACATCTGTCACGAGCTTAAGGAAATTGAACACACTCAGTTGTAGGAGGAGGGAAGTTACTTGTATTTTAGCAGAAGGGCACCTGTCCAGCTACTTTGTGGGTGAGGCCCGCAAGCAAAAGGAGTGGAGCCTGCGTGGAATGAAGTGGTTCCACACACCTCCTGCTTCTCCCTCTCCCGGCACATGTGTAAGCGGTAAACACTTTGGAAGAATACACGCTGAACCCAGCGGTTTTGTTTTTTATTTTTTTGTCACCGCGAAACTGTCTCTTATTAACTAAAGCAAAGACTCCAAACACTTTTGTGGACATCGCGTTTTTCTTTTAGATTTTAAAATGGTATTGTGCATATACCTATTTTAAAAATTTAGGCACCTTTTGGAGGACACAAACAAGTCCAAGAAACCAGTGTGAGGTGTTCTGAGGTCTGAATTCAAAGCCTTGGAGCCCACAGGCGCTTGGTGCGTTTGATGAGAATGTTGTTGATCGCAGCTCTGTACAAGAGGGTCTGTTCCCCTCTGCCTGAGGATGTAAAACTATCAGGAACATCCTGTTGGTGTTGAGGTCATGAGCAAGCCGGAGGAAAGAGGGAGGAAAGGCGTGGCCAGCTCTTCACCCTTGAAGTATGAGAAGGGCTGTGCTCCAAGGCCACCCAAGCAGCTGGACTGTTTTCCTTCTCGGCCTGATCTCCGCCACCTCCACCCCCAGCCAGCAGGTGAGCAGAACGCGCTGCCTCGCCCGCCCGGCCGAGAGGTGGCCTTGTGTCCTGCCTGCATACCCGGGTCACTGGCAGAGGAGACTGCAACCCCAGCCAGCTCTGTAAGAGCTTTGGTCAGAAATGACGATGTTAGACTCCATACTTCGGGGAGCTGCTGCTTTTCTTAGAAGGTGCAGAAAAAGAAAGATGTGAGTAAGGCAGAATCTTAGAAGAAGGAAGAACAGAAATTAAGTTCAGCGACAGAACCCACCGGGCCTGGCAAAGTCTGTCTGACTAGGAGTGGGGAGGGGGAGGGAGTGTGTGTGTGCGTGCCGGTGTGTGTGTGTGAAAAAGGTAAAAAGAAGTGGGAGACTCCCTGGCCAGAAAGACCCTCACCCATAGGTGTGAAGTCTCGTTAATAGGAGTAACTTAGACAACAGCTTTAAGGTATGTTATTGTTCTCCTTTAAGGCATTTGAAATAACTCGTCTAAAAGGTGGTTGTCAAAGCCTTACTTGAGGGTGGAGACAGAGTCCTTCAAGGGCTCTGGGCTTACTGAGACTCAGGTCACATGAGAAGTTAGACCCAGTTTCTCTGGCCATGTTTTTTTCCATTAGTTACTTCAGTCACTTCAACAAACAGTTATGGCTTGCTAGGTGTCAGGCACCGTGCTTGGTACTGGGGCCGTTTGGTGAACAGGCTCCACGTGGAGTTTATGTTCTCCTGTGGGGAACAGGCAGTAAACAGGTAAACCAGAGAATGTGAGTTCGGGGAGCACCTGCCTTACAGAGGAAATGAAGTGAGCTGATGTGGTACCTGGTAGGTGGCCAGGAAGGCCGCGTGGGGCTCTGGGACAGAGTTTTCAAAGCAGAAGGAAGATACAAAGGCTTTGATGCAGAAAGAAGTGGGGATTTTTTGGCACACAAAGAAGGGCAGTGGATACAGTGTTCTGCGCGCAGAGAGAACAGCAGTGTCCTCGAGTCCCCTCCCCTTGCTCCCATTGTACTAGAGTCCCACAGACTTGTGTGTGCGCAGCAGGGCCGCTCTTGGGCGCCGGGGAGCCTCTTTTTCTAGGCTCTTTATCTGCCCCTGGGCCAAGATGTAGAGAGTTCTGATCAGAGCACGGAGCCTCTTGAGGCTTGGAGATTGTTCTCCTGTCATTTTCGCCCCAGTCACCCAAATGCGAAAACCCGACTTCCCTTATTGATCTGGAGTCGTGCGCTGGCAGGGCTTTTTTCCCTCGCAGCTCTCATGTCCTGTTGCTGCTTTCCTATTGATTCTTTCCTCAGGTTTCAATTTGTATTTTCTCCGTGTTGTCCGTCCGCTGGTTGTCCCTTTTCGTGGAGCTAATTGTTTAGCCATTAGAATGGTTCATTAGTTCAGCTCTGCGAGCATACGCAGCTGTTTGACAGGGAGTTTCACCTTTGTGGTTTCAGCCCGTCTTCGGGTTAGTAGTCAGGTTGTGATGACCATTTCCTCCCCAGACAGTGTTTTTCCCTCTGGAGGTGGCAAATGGCACATCCACGAGAGGACGCTGGTAGGGACATTTGCAGGGAGGGGCAGATGCTAACAATACTTCCATGTGGAAGGAAAGACGAGCCCCAGAGGTAAGCCAAGGAGTGGAGGAAGTGCCACTCCCTACCCCCGGAACCGTCACCCGCATATGACCATCTCCAAAGCCCCAGGTCACTGTGGAGCCCCGAGACCCAGGAAGGACCGTGTGTTGGTTCTCAGTCTCCAGCTGGCCCCAGGAGCTGCTCGGCATCTGCAGTTGCTTCCCTGGTGCCCCCTGACCAGCTCACCAGAGTCCACTGACTCAGGCCAGACCCATGGCCGTCCTGGGCCCTTCCCTGCCCATTCCCCACACCAGTGACCCCAGCTCCTAGTGACACCTGACCAGCCTCCGTTTGTCTAGAATGCAGTGGAACTTGTTGCAAGGGAGATGCCAGGTAAGAATTCATGAAAAAAAGTTTTAAAAGTGTTTTCATGGTTCTTGCCTTCAAGGACTTTACAGTCTAGTGCTCATGAGGACATGAGTGATAAAGGCATTTTATGACATGCACCCAGCGGGTGGTTGAGACAGACTGGCTGAGCAGGAGGGGGATGTAGGGTGTGTATGGTAAAATGTATTACTAGATGGTGGCATCTGTTGTAGACAAACAGCCCGGGCTGGTATAGGATAGACTTTCTTGATGTCCTGGGGTTTTTTCGGTTGTAGAATTGTGTCATCACTAAAGAAACAAGGCTTAGCCACTTACTGCTTTAATATCAGAAAGAAACAGAGAATGAGGTCAAGATCCATGGGGCACTGAGAGCCTCATAGCACATGTACTGCGGGAACGCTCCTTCGGGCTGATGTTGGAGCCAACCACATGGCCCTGGGGAGGGAGGGCTGGGAGAGAGAACCTGGGTAACCTCGGGCTTACTGTATGAGCCTCAGCCTGGTCCTCTGCCCTCTGGGGACCCCTGCTTTCTCACAGTTGTATCCTCTACTGTGTGTGTGTGTATGGGTGTGCGCACGCACACATGCACGTGAGCCCATGAGTTCGTAGAGAGGTGACTCCGTTGCTGGGAGAGATTCTGTTAGGAGTCAGGAGCCCTGGATGGCGGGCCTCCCTTTTCATTTACTGTGCCATTTTGGGGGAAATCGAGCAGAGTAGCAGCTCTCCAAAAGTGTCCACATCCTGATCCCTGGAACCTTGCGAATATGTTACCTTATGTGGCAAAGGGAACTTTGCAGATGTCATTAGGTCAAGGATCTTGAGCTAGAGAGATTATTGTGGATTTTTCAGGTGGGCTCACCCAGTCCTTATAAGAGCGTCAGAGACAGAAGATGTGATGATGGAAGCAGAGGTCAGAGTGGTACGGCCACAAGCTAAGCAAGGTGGGCAGCCTCTAGAGGCTGGAAAAGGCAAGGAAACCAATTCTCCCCTAGAGCCTCGAGAAGGAATGCAGTCATGCCAACACCTTAATTTCAGTCCTATGAGACCCCTTCCGACATCTGACCTCCAGAACCTATAAGATAATAATTTTGTGTTTGAAGCTACTACATTTATGGCAGTTTTTCCCAGCAGCATTAGGAGACTAATATATCACTTATTCCTCTAGAACTTAGTTGCCTTAATTCTAAAATGGGGGCCCAAAATGTTATCTGCCTGAAGGCTGAGAACGAGACCATATGGTTTTTTCCCCAAGTTTCTTCTGTTCCTAGATCTGTGAGATAACAAGATAAGCCTAACAGTGCTTTGAAAAGTTTAAAAGGAGAGGATTTAAATGGACAATTAATCTCTGTGTGCCAGGTGTTTTCCACTGTTTTGTCATTTAATTCATCTCACCATCTAGGAAACATTTTAGAATTCTCATTTTTTACAAACTGACTCAACAGGTATTTGAGATGCTGTTCCGGGTGCCGGGGATATAGCAGTGAGTAGGCTTGACAAAAGTCTCTTCCCTGTTGAAGGCTCTGTTCTTTAGGGAGACGGATGATAAGCTGTGAACACAATAGCTAAGTAAATTATAAATGATGTTGGAGGCCGATAATTGGTCTGGAAAATAAATAGAGCAGGTTGGGGGACTAGTCATACCCACGTTAGAGGTGCGAGAAGGAAGCTTAGAGGGCTGAGGATTTGTTCAGAATTGCAGCACCAGGAGGTGAGGGGGCTGGGCTTAAACCCAGGTCTTTTGGGATCCAGAGGCTTGATCTGATCGTTCTCTCAGACGGGTAGAAAGCTCTGCTCTACTCTGTTTATTTGGGTTTTTTTCTAAGGGAGAGGAGTCCCCATTGCCAGCTGTTGCTTAAAAAAAAAAAAAAAATCGCTGCCATTCTGGATTTCATATTTTTAACTCCTTCCCGTCTCTGCAATAAAAATGCCAGAAAGCTTGGCCGGTTCTGGTGCTGGTGACGAGCCAAGGAATGCAGGCAGCTCAGCGGGCTAGGACAGCACGCACACGCGCCCCTGTTCCGTTCCCTGCGAACGCCAGCATCCCATCTCAGCGGAGGCCTGAGAGCAAAGCCACAGCCCGCGGAAAACGGGGTCAATAATCATTTCATCTTTAGCATGGCCTTTCTCTGGCAGTTCAGTGTTTATCATTTCCTGTCATTTAGAAATGTGTTTTTCTAGGGAACTGTCATGTCTTTAGAGGGAAACTCTAAAATCGTTCCTTAGAGCCCCTCTCTCCATTCACTTCACTTCTCAATCAAAGTCTGATTTTGACGATGAAGGGTGCTTGGCAGTAAGACCAATGGAAGTAAAGTGTTTCAGTATTAAATATTAACAAGTCATAATTAATAAGTAATTAGTAAGTTTTGTTAATAATCTTCACAGGCTCAAACGGTAGATTTTAGAGATTGGTTTTGCAGTGCCTTCTGTTGCAGGAAGGGAGTGTGCAGAAAGCTTTGTTGCCCTGCTTTTATTTCTTCTTACTGCTACTTCTACACACAGCTGAAAGAAAGGCTTACTTCAGAAGAATTAACCCCTGGGGCTAGCTGCAGTGAAAGGAATTGAACTTCTGGTTAATCAGTAAAGGCTGGGGCACAGCTGGTGGAAAGGGATGTGCCAGGCCTGGGCACTGCGAGATCGGGTCTTGGTGTAGCTCTGCAGTTGATATCCCTGTCATCTTGGAGGACATTTCTGGGCCCTGGGACAGCTGAGAACCTTGATTCCATTTGAAAATGTTCTTCAGAGCACTAGCAGATTAGCCAATCCTGGAAGTAAATAAGTTTTAAGTGGCCAAATTTGGATATGTTATCAGTGTGCCTCCTTTTTAAAACAAAATACCACAGGTATGTTCCTGGTAAAAAGCTGCACGTAAATTGAATTTTAAGTAGTTTTCCAGTGGAAGGAATCCTTTTCTTTTCTTTTTCTTTTTTTTTTTTTTTTTGGCGGTACGCGGGCCTCTCGCTGTTGTGGCCTCTCCCGTTGTGGAGCACAGGCTCCGGACGCGCAGGCTCAGCGGCCGTGGCTCACGGGCCCAGCCGCTCCACGGCATGTGGGATCTTCCCAGGCCGGGGCACGAACCCGTGTCCCCTGCATCGGCAGGCGGACTCCCAATCACTGAGCCACCAGGGAAGCCCTAGAAAAGTTTTAAGGTAAAACATGTTCATTTCAGAACATGTAGGAAACATAAAAGAAAAATTATATACATTTTAAGAATGGAATCATTTGAAATATACTCTTTTGAAACTGAAAAATGTGTTGTGAATGTCTTTGATATCTTTTGTGATCTTCTATAGCTGTCCTTGCTGACTGCATAATATTCCATTAAAATGGTTGTTCTATTTAACTCATGGTCTGTTGGAAATATAGGGGTTTTTTTTCACCACTATAAATCATGCTGCATTAGATATCTTGGTGGCAAAATTTCCATGTATGTCCATGGTTATTTCCCTAGAATAAATTTTTAGACCTGTAATTGCACAACAAAGAGTATCTAGAATACAGAGTTGTGTGATTCTTTTAAAAGAAAGTCTCGTGTATTTTATTTAGAGAAGTACTCTTTTTTTTTTTTTATAAATTTATTTATTTATTTATTTTTGGCTGTGTTGGGTCTTCATTTCTGTGCGAGGGCTTTCTCTAGTTGTGGCAAGCGGGGGCCAGTCTTCATCGCGATGCGCGGGCCTCTGACTATTGCGGCCTCTCTTGTTGAGGAGCACAGGCTCCAGACACGCAGGCTCAGTAGTTGTGGCTCACGGGCCCAGTTGCTCCGTGGCATGTGGGATCCTCCCAGACCAGGGCTCGAACCCATGTCCCCAGCATTAGCAGGCAGACTCTCAACCACTGCGGAACCACCAGGGAAGCCCCTCTTTTTTTTTTTTTTTTTTAACATCTTTATTGGAGTATAATTGCTTTACAATGGTGTGTTAGTTTTTGCTTTATAACAAAGTGAATCAGTTATACATATACATATGTTCCCATATCTTTTCCTTCTTGTGTCTCCCTCCCTCTCACCCTCCCTATCCCACCCCTCTAGGTGGTCACAAACCACCTAGCCGATCTGCCTGTGCTATGCAGTACTTCCCACTAGCTATCTATTTTACGTTTGCTAGTGTATATATGTCCATGCCTCTCTCTCGCTTTGTCACAGCTTACCCTTCCCCCTCCCCATATCCTCAAGTCCATTCTCTAAGAAGTACTCTTTTTTACATTAATTAATTTATTTTTGGCTGTTCTGGGTCTTCATTGCTGTGCGTGGGCTTTCTGCAGCTGCGGTGAGCGGGCTTCCCACTGCGGTGGCCTTTCCGTTGCGGAGCACGGGCTCCAGGCGTGTGGGCTTCAGCAGTTGTGGCTTGCGGGCTCTAGAGCGCAGGCTCAGCAGCTGTGGTGCACAGGCTCAGCCGCTCCGTGGCATGGGGGATCCTCCTGGACCAGAGCTCGAACCTGTGTACCCTGCATTGGCAGGCGGACTCCCAACCACTGTGCCACCAGGGAAGTCCCAGAATCCTGTGCTTTTGATGTGAGTTGCAAAGTATTTCTTTGTTGTTGACTTTTTTTTTTTCTCGCTGTTATGGCCTCGCTGTTACGGCCTCTCCCGTTGCGGAGCACAGGCTCCGGACACGCAGGCTCAGCGGCCATGGCTCACGGGCCCAGCCGCTCCACGGCATGTGGGATCTTCCAGGACCGGGGCACGAACCCGTGTCCCCTGCATCGGCAGGCGGACTTTCAACCACTGTGCCACCAGGGAAGCCCTGCTGTTGACTTTTAAAAGGGTGTAAAACTGATCATTTTTGATGTGAACATAATTGAATATTCAAGAATCCAGACTTTCAACTTATTTCACATCTCTGAGGCTCAGTTTCCTCCTTTGTAAAATGGGTGTAATACTATCCTTAAATGAAATGTGAGCATTAATGGAATCATGTAGTATAACTCAAATCCTAGGCTGCATGTGAACTCTTGCTATGGAAGCCTGTTAATTTGCACAGGAACCTCTCCTCATTCGCCAGAAACGCATGGGGCCTGGCACGGTCCCCTCTCCACTGCTCCCTCTTCCTGGGCCGCTGCCGTGGGCTCGAGCAAGCCTTCCTCCATCTTGGTGCGCTGTGCCCAGGGTTGAAATGTCGGTGCTACTTCTGAAAGCCTGCCTTCAGACATTTATACTTTCAGACAAACTAATCAGGCTGAAATGTCTCATGCTTATTTACAGCTAGCTGAAGCAATCCATTTAGTTTCTTTGGAATTACCCAGGCGTGGAAGAAATTGGTTTCTCAGCCTTGAGAAATTCTGCGGATAGCGAGGAATTGACGGGCACCAGGGCCGGCCTGGTGAACTTGGAAACAAGGGCGCCTGGGTGTGGCCCTCGGTCAGGACCTCTGTCCATGGCTGAACTGGCGATTCCCTAGGACCCCACCTCCGCTTCAGCTCTCCCTTTGGCCAGTGTATACCATGATGTGATTCCTCATTTCCTCCTTTGAGGAGCTCTGAGCTTCTCACTGGGAAAGCAGGGCTTTGGTTTCCTTTTCCTTCTAGTTTCCTCGTTAGTTGATAGAGATAGACATTTGCTGATTCTCTTCCTCCTTTTCCTGAGGGAGAGACCCAGGGGCCCTTAAATACAGAGTTGCTTTCTGGCCTTTGGGCTGTCACTAAAGGCCGTGGGGCAGGAGAACTTGGGCTGAGTTTGGGATTCCAGATTCCACAGTGTGTACTACCTCCCGTACTCAGTCTTCACCACCCGGGAGACAGGAACAGACCGGGAGACTGAGGGATGAAGAGGAACGAGCCCAGAGGCATGCAGCTAGTAAATGGCAGAACTGGGATTCAGATCCTCACAGGGTACGCTTCCATTGTTGGTGCTTGTAACCACCACGTGATACTGTCTTTCAACAAATACCTGCTTATCAGCATGTGTTTTGTACCTGTCTGCACTCTGGGGCTTATCATTCACCTGCCAGTTATGCCATTGTCGCATAGGAGCTTGCAGAGACAAAATGATACGGTCCCTGTTCTCGGAGGAAATTTTCACATAATTGTATAAGCAACAAAATAACTGTTATTATATGAAAATAACTCACCTGCTTGATATATAGATCTAAACCCCAAAAATCTCTGAAGAATTTTGTTCTGAATGATCAAAATAGACTATCCTTACGTAATATGCACATACAACCTTTATGCCGCATATCCACCCCAGCTCTTACTTAGTCTTTGGGTTCTTTGTGTTACTGGCAATCCTGGCATGTTGGGTTATGGGCTCTGTAACTCTGCAGTTCACTCTGTTTGACGTGAGGAGGGAAACCATGTCAGACACACACCACTTGGTGTTTTTTTTGTCCCCCTTTTCGAGGTCATGCCCTTTTGTCATGACTATAAAAACTCCAGCCCCACTTCAGAGATTCTGATGTGCTTTCCAGGGTGGTGTATTTGCTCACCATTCCCCACCCATCCTCCGTGAGGATCGTTAAATGTGCAAAGAGGGTTGTGTTTCTTCTCTCTACATCCCATCAGCAAAGGTTAGGTCAAGCTTTGCTTCCTGTCATAGGTGTTGAGAGTTTTAATTTTAAACTATGAAATTACATTCTAATACTAAATATTCTCCTTTCATCTACACCCACCGCTGTGAGCCTATCCACTTTACCGAGATGTGTCCTCTCTGGGGTGCACCCCTTAGTTAAGAAACCACTGTTTCAGTAGCAAGGGAGAAGGCAGAAGACTGATTAAAACAAACCCCAGGATCCTAAAAATCCTCGGATTTTAAAAATCCCAGGATTCTAAAAATAGGATGATTTTGGCTAGGGAAAGAGAGCCCTGCAGACCTCGGTCAGCCCTGACAATACTGTTCTCTTATAGCTTAACCACTGATTTTCCTGACTCCGTATAGAAGCTGTTAAATGATGCTGTTAGTAATAATGATGCTGATGGTAGTAGCTACCACTGAGTATGTGCTAAGCATTATGGGAGGCACTTTTCATATTTTTAATTCTTACAGTGACCCCCCTGTTACAGGTATTTCACCCCCATTTTAGATATGAGGGGGACTGGCTTATGGAGGTAAGCTTTTCCCATGTCTCACAACTAGCTAGTGAGGTGCTGGGGTTTTAGCCCATGTCATCTGAGACTGAAGGCCTGTGCTTCTAACCCTGCCATCCCGCGGCAGCTTCACAGCCCTTACATCAAGGCGTGCATGCTATAGTCCCTTACTGCTGCTCCATCACAGAGGTTTTACTCACTTGAATTGTCCTGTATTGTCTTTGCTGTCACAGACCCTTTCTGGAATGAGAGCTGGGTGTATGTTAATGCATGTAGTCTCGTTCCCTAGATGGTAAGGTGTTCTGGGGTCAGAGCTGATGACTTTTATCTTTGTAGTAGCAATTAATAAAAGTTAATACCGGCTTAGAGTTCCTGTTTAGGTGGACGATGGCTGGACCTTGGCCAAGACTGAGTTCTGGGTCTTACCTGTCATTAAGTGGTTTTAGGACTTTGGGAAGCTCCCTTCCTGTCCACCACTAACTGGTTATGGTTTCCTTCCCTTTCCTCCTTTCTTTCCCTTTTTTTTCTTTTTCTTTTTCTTTTTTGCTAAGCCTCACATCCTCTGCCAGTTGATCAGAGCTGGTATGTAAGGCAGAACCTGCTTTCTGCTTCTTGACTTGGCGTCTACAAGTCCATTTCTAGAACTCTCATCTGATTATGTAGCCGGTGAAGCTTTGATAAGCTCTTTCTCGCTAGCCGACCAGGTTGTCCCTCTTGGACAGTGAGTTACAGCATGTTGGGTCATGTGCTATGCATGTGGCAGGGGTAGGATCCTGGAGTTGTGAAGTCCGGGAGGGCTGGAGGGGAAGTGGAGCCTTTCACATAACGAAACCCTGCTCTCGATTGTGCTTTTGCATCTGGGGTTTTCCGAGAGGCCTCAGTTGACACGTGGAACAGATACACTCCCCTTGAGCAGTTGTTCCAGATATTTCGTTGAACTAGCACCTAAACGCTTTAAAGTGGAAATCATGCTCATGCTTTCTCTGAAAGGCAGTAGAGCAGAGTGGTGCAGAGACTGCTGGGGCTTGAACCCCAGCTCTGACATGAACTGTAAGACCTTGTGCAGGTTCCTCAACCTCTCTTGTGCCTCCAGTTCCTGATCTGTAGAACCAGAGATGATAATAAACCTACCCGATGGGGTTGCTGTGAGGATTCAGTGATTTTCTACATTATAAGCACTCACAGTAGTTCCTGGGACATAGTATATGATGGATGATACCATATTGTTAGATCACTTGATTCTCTAAATCAAATGAGAATGCTTCATAAGTTGGAAAATACCATTCAAATACTCTTCGTGGCAAAAAAAATGAAGCAATGGAACATTCTAGCTTAAGCTATAGCTGATAATCCCAGTTCATTCAGCAGCAGTCAGATTGGCCAGTTGGAGATGATGGGGAGCTCACAGACGTGACGGAGCTCCCTGGAGCAGTGATGCCTGGACTTAGCTGTGTATTAAGATCTCTGGGGAACTTCAAAATCCACAGCGCTTGGTTCCTTTCCAGACCAGTAGAATCAGAATTTTGGAGGGCAAGGGGAAGGGTGGACCCAGGAAGTTATAGTCATTGTTTTTGTTGTTATTATAATTTTACAAAAAGCTGTCCAGATAATTCTGGTGCAGCTGGTCTGTAGACTGATGTGTGGCAACCTCCGACTGGCAGGGTCTAACAGAATTATACTGGTTATATCTGGTTGTATTTAATGGGGTGCAAGACAGTTTGGTAGAGGGTCTGATAGCAGGCATCTACATTTAAATAAATGTTCAGTAGGTAATAAGGGAGAGGCTACACAGGCAGGCTTGTCTGAAAGAAATTCTAGACATCTAAAGACACCTGAAGTCTGGCTCTGTTTCTTATCGAGGTCAGTGTCCACTGGTTCTCTTGCCATGGGGGTAAAGTGGAGATGGAGACTGTTACCTGGGTGAGGAGTGGGAAGTGAGTGTAACTGCGAAGATGTGGGAGTGGGCAGCTTTTGCATCTTGGTTTGCGGAAGGCACACTGGTTCTCCACGTCTGAACGTGTAGACGAAACGGCTCTGTGGGGGTGGGATTTTGCAGAAGGGGAAGCTGCAGGCAGAGGGCACGGTGCAGAAGATGCAGTGAGCAGGCATTTGGGTGACTGGCCAGAAGATGGGGAGTTCGCCTAGTCATTCCAGACTCATTAGTCTGGGAGCAAAGAACACGCTGGAGGCTGTGTGTTCAATTAAAAGAGGGGGCTGGCGTATCCTAGAGAAGGAGGGTTAGAAATGGGGGGCTTTTTGAAGGGTCTTCCTCATCTCCCCACTTTCCTCTTCTTCCTGTAGCTAAAAAGTCTTTAAAAGCTTCTTAATGAGGAGACCATAAAAGTCAAGTGAGATACCAGGTTGGGTCCGTGATAGCCCTTGGACCAGCATCTAGCAGCTGGTTTGCTTTTGCTGGCCTCGGCTATGAAAGGGGATAAGCATCCTTACTTTGCTGAGCTGCCGTAGAGTTGGAGGAAATAGTGGTTATCGATGGTGGCTTTGTTGGCTGTAAGGTGCCATTCACAATGTGATGTGGACATGGCATCCCCCTTGGTGTTAGAGGAGAGAACAGTCTCTGCCCCTGGATGGAGGTGGGAGCACTTGCTAGGGAGGGTTGAGCCCCAGATCTAAGGATCTAGAAACATGTACCATCGCCCTCATTTCACGGTCTAAGACGCAGGAGTTTCTCCCTCCTAAGGTGCATGGCAGGGCAGGGCACTGTGCTGACTCCTGTGATGCAGCTGTAATGGCCTGGCTGTGACGGTTTCTCCCTGTGGCTGTTGCAGTTGGGTGGCTGGTTATGCCCAGTTCCCAGAGCTCTGCTGTGCCTCCATTTCTTTCTCTTTTACTCTATTACTACATGTGAGCAAGGGTGAGACCATTACAGGTAACCTCGAATCCACCCAACTGACTAAAAAAAACCCAGAACAATAGATCAGGCACAGATTTTGCTACTGTCCTGTTAGAAATACATGTGATACCCCACACAGCAGTTGTCAAGATAAGAACCACCACCCCAGGTAGGGAGATCCTTCCAGACATCAACTGTTTGCACGTACTTGAGACCACCATGGTGGGCTTCCCCATGTGTCTGGTGCTTTGGAAGTTCTTGGGGAGACAGATGGTCTCTCGTTTTTCTGGCCCCTTAAAGTACTTTAGCCCAAATGAATGGTAGGCTTTTAGGTCCTATAGGAGTTATTCAGAGAGAGAAGAGATCTCAGCATAATTGAAGTGGTGTAATTGATCAGCATGCCGGAGGACAGGCAGCCACGGATCACACGAATCAAGAGTAATGACTTCTGTGCAGAGCGTTTTACATTTTATATAGTTTTCTACAAGGACTGTGAATTCCGATGCCTTCAGGAGCCAGACAGGTAGCAAAAATCAGAGAAGCAGTTAGGATGGCAGGGATTATGCTTTAAAAGACAGCAATCCAAAATTTAGAGCAGAAGCATAATACACTGTTTCTGATTTTCAAAGAACATTTATAAATATGATCTCATTTAATGTTCATAGCATCCTTATGAAGCAGGACTGTTCTCCTCTTCCAAGGATAAGAAAGTGTCAAATACAGTCAAACCAAGGCAAAGATAGCTTGTGGCCTGGAGCCTGCAGAGCTCTGTGGTGCTTCCCGTAGACACCTGGGCCCTGCGGACCGAGCCACTTGGGAAGAAGGTGTTGTGTCCCGTAGTGTCTGCCCTGTCCCCAGAGCTGCTTCCGTCGTTCTCTGAGCACGGCTCTGGGGAGATGGGCCCCTGGGCCTCTTTGTGTCTACTCTCAGCCAGTTTTCTAAATGGACCCAGGAGTAAAAAGCCAGGAGACGCCAGCAAGGCTACACAGGAATCAGAGAAAGCCATCAACCGAGTCAGTACACAGGTCCTTTTGGACATAATGACAGGCCCAAAGTGCTGAAGTCAGCTTTGCTACCACATCGAACTGGCTGACTTGAGCTTTCCCAACTGTTTCTTCCTTTTTATCTTTCGACCATCTTAGTCATTTTTCACTGAAAGAAAGAGACATTGAGAGATCCAGTTGGGGTTAGTTGAACCCAAAGTGAAGAAACCCCAATACCGGGGCTGGATTCCCCTGAAGGAGGGAAGAGGTGTTACAATTAATGTGAGCAGAATCTGTGGCTCCCAAGACCTCTGGTTACAGCAGTTGTGACAGCATAGATTACCTTCAGTTACGGTGAGCTACATTTAACTACATTATTGCCAGTACACCTTGATGGGAGCTGGCTGCTTTAACATCCCTGACCATGGAAGAAAAAGACGGGAGGGGAGACGTGGAAATGGCAGATGCCTGGGATCTGGGCGTGGGGCACAGTGACAGGCCAGGGAATGTAGACCTTTTGTACCATCCCAGAGGTTACGGATGGTGTGGATCTGGTTCCCACAAGTGCTTGAGGAAGGAAATTACTCGCTTTATTGAGGTATAATTTATATATCGTAAAATGTATACTTTACACTGTACCGACTGATGAGTTTAGATAAATGTATACACCTCTGTAATCACCACCCCAATGAAGATGCAGAACAGTCCCATCACACCATCAGGTTCCCTTGTGCCCTGTCTGGTCAGTCTCCACCCCAATTCTTTTTTTTTTTTTTTTTTTTTTTTTTTTGGCTTTTCATACATTTACTCCTTTAATCCTCGAAACAGCCCTTAGTAGGTGTGTTCTCATTTACTGCTGTCAGTTGGAGAGGCTGTAGGTGTGGTGGTTAGGGCCTGGACTCCAATCTGTGTTAGAATCTTGGCTCTGCAGTTTACCAGCTGTGTGACCTTGGGGAAGTCACTCAACCTCTCTGTGCCTCAGTTGCTTCATCTATAGTTTCTTCCTCTAGGGATTGTTGTAAGTATTAAGTGAAAAATGATGCAGGTAAGCACTACAGATGTGCTGGCTATGATTAGATGTTATTTTACAGAAGAGGAAACCAAGACAGAGAGATTGACTTGCTCTAGGCACACAGCTGCTAGAGGCCGTCAGGATTCAAATCTAGGTCGGTTTTATGCCAACATCCACTACCAGCTACACTAACACATCCATGGCGATTGCAGAGTGTCTCTCAAGTAGAGACATCTTCAGTGGTTCTGTGAGCTAAGGGGACAACAGAGGCAAAGAAGGGTTAGGAGTGACTTGGCCAGAGTCTAAGAAGGATTTTAAGAAGTTAAAAAAAATTCCAAATTTCTCCCTGTTTTCTCTTCTTAAAGAGCCATATCAGTAATAATAGTGAAAAGGCAGTGTAGCAGTCCATTAGTAGAGGACATCCCAGGTACACAGTTGCTTTTAGGCTTGTATAGTTATTTTCTACATTTACTAACACACATGATGATAAAGGATCCTTTTCTAAAAGGCATTGCAGGGTTTAGATCAAGAGGACTTGTTCTACCTATTTATGAAACAGACAGACAGACAGAGAATATACTTGTGGTTGCCAAGGGGTATGGGGAGTGGGGGAGGGGTGGTTTGGGAGACTGGGATTGGCAGATGGAAACTATCATATATAGAATGGATAAACAATAAGGTCCTACTGTATAGCACAGGGAATTATATTCAATATCCTGTGATAAACCACAATGGAAAAGAATATGAAAAAGAATGTATATATGTGTATAACTGAATCACCCTGCCGCACAGCAGAAACCAACACAACATTGCAAATCAACCACACTTCAGTTCCACCCCAATTCTTGACCCAAGGCAAACACTGATCTGCTTTTTTTTTTTTTACTATTATAGGTTAGATTTGTCTTTCCTTGAGTTTCATAGAGATGAAATGATTCAGAATGTACTCTTATGTGGGTTATACAAAGTTTGTCCTTTTTGTTGCTGGATGACTTTCTCTTGTATGGATACAGCACAATTTATCCACTTAACTCCTGTTGGACATTTGGGTCTAAACACTGGAAACGTCATTTTGGCTATTACAAATAAAGCTGCTTCGTAGCTGCATAAAGCTGCGTTTCTATACAGGTCTTTGTGTGGACAGATGCTTTTGTTACTCTTGGGAAAAAGAGCAGATTGGAATCGATGGATCATATGGTGTGGGTGGGCAGAATTTTGGCCCCCATGATCTCTGCCCCCACTCTGGGTGATACACCTGTGAATATGTTGTATTACAAAAGGGACCTTGTAGATGGAATTAAGGTTGCTAATCAACAGACTTTCCGATAGGGAGATTACCCGGGGTTAATGGGCCAGTGTAATCCCATGGACCCTTAAAATCAGAAAAGGAGGGCAGAGGAACCAGTTACAGTGGTGTGGTAGAGGAGGTTAGATTAAAAGAGCGACAAGGACTCAATCCAGTGCTGTCGCTGACTTTGAATGTGGACGCACTTGAACTCCCATATAACAAGATGAGGACTGAGGACTTTCTATCTAAGGAGATACAGCTGACTTTGTTACACGTGACGTTCTCACCCTTAACCCCAATGAGGAGACACACAGTCCCAGGAGCCATTGTATTCCTGTCTGGCTTTGTTAATTACTACGCACATTCAGTCGCAATCCCATTGAATACTCTGTTACCTAAAGACTCAATTGTTAACTAAGTTAACTTCCAACAACTTGTACATAATATCAAAATGGGAAGGAGAGAGAAGAAAATAATTAACATGTAGAAATAAAAAATAAACCTATAACAGGCAAGTAGAATATATGCCAGTCTGCTACAGTCCTAATTTCTGTAACTGATCACAGGACCACAGTTGCCATCAACGGCTTCCTTTTTCTGCTACCCATTCTGTATTTGCCCTGCGCTCAGCCGCAGTATCAGCCGGTCGGGATTCTTTACCTGGTGGAATGACCCACACCTTGCTTCCTGAAGGGTCCGAGTCTTCCGTTTCCTGCCTGGTTTGGTTTGCTGGAGTTTCCTATTAACCTTTATGGTAGGGCATGGAAGTACTAAGAGGTGCCCCAGAGAATCAGCTGGTTTCTGGACTGCCTCCTGGCCTCCGTTGTGTAAAAGCAACCCAGTTCCCCCTTGCCAGTCAGAATCAGTCACTATAGTCAGTAGATTAACCCCCTTCTCCCTGCCCATTGGTTCAGTGGCATAAAGGGACCCAAATGTCCAGGTGGTATTCTCGTGTTCAAATTCATGCACCCTGGTGGAATTGTTCCTTCTTTGGGGATGGAGGTCTCCAAACCAGCAGATCAAAGTTGCTGAGATGGGAATCAGATATCCTGTGAGTTGATTGTTAGGTGTAATAGTGAGAGGAGCCTCGCTCTTTCCTACACCTTAAATTCTGGATCGTGTGTTCTGGCTACGAAAGAGACCACACCGTGTGTTGGTTTCCCATTCAAAGCATAGGCTGCCTCCTGGAAAACAGAATCTATCCTTTCAGGGTGTTCTGTTCCACCTGGTGCGATAATGGAGCCTTTAGGAGCCTTTCCACCTTCAGCTGGCCAGCCACTTCCAGGGACAGGGCACCGACAGTTCTTGACATTATACTGATACCAGGTTTCCTGCAGTTTCTATATTCTTGTTATAGCTGGCTTGTTGATTCTCGCGTTTCCTATCTCATCTGCCTTCTATCATGACTTGATGTGCAACCTTAGGGAAATCCTTTCCTCTCTCTGGATCTTCAACTTTCGATCCAAAGAGTGGGAGTTTTGGATTTGATCATCCTTTGAAAACCTTCCACTTCTAGTGTGTTCTTACTTGAGTGACCTTGCAGGGTTGTCGTGAGATCACTTGGGACCGTGTGGGTAAAAGTGAGCTGTTGATGCCAGGGGTTGTCACGTAGTGGGTGGGTTGGGCTGTGATACATCCCCATCATCATCATCAGTGTCCAGGGCTTGACTTCCATTCTCTCTGGAGCTGAAGAAAGGGTACTGGCTCTCCAGCATCATATTACTGTGTCTCTGCCCCAGGGCTCTAAGACCGGTGCCCCTTTTTGTGGGTGTGGATTGGGACCTGTTGGCAGGGATGGGAAAGGGCCTCATTGTGGAGAGATGGCCGGAACAGGAAGGTGGAGGAATTTGACATTTCCAGGCTGTGCCTCCTGCTTGCCTCTCCTCATCCCCCGACACAGAGGTGCACACGCGCACATTCTCTCTTTTCCAAACAGATACAGATGCTTTGGAGTTAACCAGCCTTAACGAGGAGATAGCCATTCCAGTTCCTTCCGCCTGCCTGCCCCTGGCCTGTGCTGTGCTTGACAGTTGCAGCAGGCCTGTGAGGAAATACACTATTCTCTCCCTGGTGGTTGGGTTTTTTTTTTTTTTTTTTTTGAGATGAAGACCTAAAAATATTCTACTCTATAATTGGTTATCCAATCAGCCATGCAAATAAGCACTATGCCAGAGCCTGTAGGAAATGAGGCAGGAGGCCTGAAACTTGGAATCCTGCCAGATTTGCCTTTCTTTTTTTTTTTTTTTAAATGTGCTTGGGATCTGAATTTGGGGGTCGAAGGAGGAGGAGCAGGTTTCCCTGGAGGCAGGCACTGGACACTGATTTTGTGTCTACCTGGTGGGTTGAGGGCAAAGGGGGTAGGACTCGGTGTCATGGGGAGTTTTGGAGCTGGTGTTACTGAATGTAGTTGGACAGTTTGACCTGCTGTGCCTTGAACATCTCTTCCAGCCTCTGGGCCTTTCTTTTATACGACGCCTACCTCCCCCAACGCAGCTGCCTAGAACGCCCCCGTCCTCTTTTCTGCTTCTCCAAATCTTGCACATCCCTCAAGGCCCAGCACGCACTTGGCGCTGTCAGGACCAGCCATGCATAGCGAGTGCGACCTTCAGTACTCTCCGTCTGCGGGAGAAACAGCTCTGTGTGGCGCTCGTGTGTGCACCGTTTCCTGTGTGCCTCGTGTCTCCCCGGATTCTCCCAGAGGCCCTCTGACACCACTGGGGGTGGGGCTGCAGGGAGGACTAGTTCAGTGTTTGGGCTCAGAGCACACGTTGGAGTCGCATCCTTGCTACTCTGTGGCCCTGGTTAAGTTACTTTGCCTTCTAAGCCTCACTTTCCTCCTTTGTAAATCACTGAGTGATACTTGCAGTTTCATAGGGTGGAGGGTTATGACAGTTGAATGACACAGTGGCTGTGAAGGACTCGGCAGAATGGCTGGCTCGGAGGCAGAGCTTCTGAAGGCTAGGTGGTGGGGGTATACTTTTGTAGCTGAGGGAGAGGAAGTGAGGGGAGTAGGCGCCTTCGTCGGGTTGCATAGTCAGCCATGGCCACCTAGCACAGACTGTGGATGGTTACCTCACTGGATCCTTCAGTGCTGCCTCCCAGCCCAGCCCCTGGACGCTGTGCCGGACCGGCGGCTGGTAGTCTGGGGCGCAGTGGGGCGGAAGGCTATTGGCTGTGAGTGCCCAGTATGTTGGGAGAGGTGAGTGGAGGTACCTGCGTGCAGAGGGGAGAGCGCCTGACCTGAGCACAGAACAGAAACTCCGTGAGGAGAGCGCCCCCAGCACCAGGACAGGGCCAGCCTCATCACAGGTACTCAGTCCTCCTCTGGGAAGGAATGCCTAGGATCCCTGAGCTGCAGCGCTGGCTGTCCCCCGACCTGGGTTACCCTGACAGCTCCCGTGGCCCCAGAGTCACGGGGGCCCCCAGTGCAGGAGGGGCTGGGCCTTTAGGGATGCAGTTCTCTGAGGTCTCCTGGCAGCCGCCCTCCACCCAGCATGCGCCTTACCTCAGTTGTGCTTTTGGAGAACTGGGTGGGGAGGCCAGAGCACCAAGGTCCGACGGGGCTGACTGGCAGGGAGGGCGCCAGGTGCCGGCAGAGCTGCGGGCAGCGTGTGGCTGTCCTCAGATGGCCGGGCCGGCTGGGCTTCGCAGGAGCGCTCAGCTCGTGGACAGCTTGGTTTGTGCTGACACTGAGGGACTTTCCTGACAGCCAGATTTGCTGCTGTTGCTACTGCCTCGTCAGAGTCAAGAGCGTGCTGACAGTGGGCCCTACTTCACTGTCCCTCTGGGGGTCGGAAGCCTCCAGGGTCTGGTCGGCCACAGGATGAAACCTCTGAGCGTGGCGTTCAAGGCCCTTGAGGGGTTCTGGCCCACCGGCTTTTCCTACGTCGCCTCCTGCTCGCTCCCAGTTGGCAGGCCCCAAAACCCGTGCTTTGGCCACCTCAACTGTTTGCTCGTCCCCAAGTGTACCCAGAGCCCTGTTTGTCCACATAGGCATTCATTGTGCCTGCCTCTGCCCTGTGCACACCACGCTTTTCCAGTTTCCCCTTCTCTGCTCCAATGTCGTCCGTCTCAAGGAGTCTCCTCCCCTTGGTTGGGGTGAATTCTTTCCTTCCAGTTTATAAGCCTGTAGCACCCGGACTGTCCTTGCCTCCGTCTGGCACTTTTCGTCTGCACGGCAGTACACTCTAGAGGTGCAAACGTTGGCGTTGCTCTCGAACAGACTGGGATTCCAGTTCTGGTTCTGCCATTCTCTAGCCATGTGACCTGGGAAAATCACGCAACTTCTTGGGCCTTCACAGTATCGCTGGTGAAGTGGGGTTAACAGCCCTGACGTGACAGGGTTTGTGAGCTACTGTATTCGTAGCCCTTTGCAAGTGACTGCTGGTGGGCCCCAAGGGAGCTCCTACCAGCACCATGTCTCCTGTGTTGGTTCGAGCCTGTTTCTCTGGCCAACTCCACCTCCTTCCACGTGGAAACCATGCCTATGAAGTGTCAGCGTGACAGCAGGTCCGGTCGGGATGCAGAAACCACGCCAACATCGGGCACCGGGCCGTGTGGCTCTAATTTCCACCCCCTTCCTGACCCCATGGCCACCGCACCTCGCACGGGGCTGCTCGTGGACCCGGTCTTCACAGAAAGAGGTGGGATTTGATTTTGAACTTGCTCATACCTTATCTCTTTGGGCCCTCAGAAAATTAATATTCAGAATTGGCATTCGTCACAGAAATTTCTCCATTCTCTCCCCTTTCCTTTCTCTGTGAAGATCATAGTTTCAGGTTATTTCCTTGAATTAATTAATTCTGGCAAACCTTTGTGAAGCGTTGGTAAGGTGCCTGGGTCCGTGAGGTGCTGGAGAGGATGACCAGCATTCTTAGATGGGTGTGCGTCTTCCAGGGACCTTCACCGCTGCTGCCTTGGTCTGCGGTGCCAGAGGTGTCTGAGGGGCCCTTACTACTATTCCATCCTCATTGTGCAGGGAGCTGGGGATCAAGCCGTCATCTTCAGGCACTGAGTCAGGCGTCCTCTCCCTGCCCTGCCGTAGGAGCCTAGGCCCCAGAGCATGGCGTAAGGAGCGGGAAGGGCACCTCTTAAATGAGGACGGGAATATACAGTTGCGCACAGAGCCTCTGACGCCAGGCTGAAAGGCCACTTCCTCTTCTGCACGGCACCCTTCCCCACACCAATAGTTAAAAGCTTAGCGGATACCGTTTTATTACAAATGAAAACAAACGCACCTTCAACACTGGGATAGAGACCTGTGAATGCAAGTAAAGGAGAAAAGCAGAATGAACCACTGTTGGGAGTTCATGGAAAGCGACATGCGTGGGACTGGGGGTACTGCTCCCTCAGCTTCTCCCCCCATTGGAGGCTGAATCTAGGCGGCCCTGGGTCTTGACTAAGTGTCTTTCTGTTTTTTCACAATTTCTGCCCTGGAACTAAGCCGGAGGGAGCTCCGGAGAGAGTGTGTCCAGAGCCCGCTTTTCCGGCTCCTCCACAAGCTGACTGTTGCGGGCTGGGGTGAGGACGGTGGGGGGTGGAGGTGGGGAGGAGAGCCAGGTGTGTGCTGCTCAGCAGTTGCCTTGGGAGAGGAGGGAAAGGAACAAATCAGTTAAATCCACTTATGCCAAGTCCTTGATTCTCTTCACATAAGCAAAGGTTTCTAAGACAGGGCACAGAAAGCAATAGCTAGAAGAAAGCACTGATATGGTGACTTCATTGAAATGACAAACGTGTGCTCATCAGAACATGCTGTAAGGAAAATGAATAAGCAAGCCCCCACGTCGGGAGAAAACATTTGCAAAACATGACGGATGAAGCACTTGTATTCAGGACGTGTAAAGCACCCATACAACCCAGTAATAAAAAGACAAACATTTGCATTTTAAAAATTGGCAAACGATTTAACAGATATTTTTAATAGAAGATACAAATGGCCAAAAGGCCCATGAAGAGATGTTCAGCATTAGTGTTATCAGACAAATGCAGACGTACCATGATGATTTGCCATTCCATACCCCACAGAGTGTGCAAATGAAAAAGGTGATCACGCCACATGTCGGTGAGGCTGTCGAACAACTAGGAAGCCTCACACATTGTTAGTGGGATTGGATGGTGGTACAAGTGCTTTGGAAGAACCTCAGGCAGTTTTTTTAAAGGCCTGTGACACAGCAGTTTTATTCCTGGTTGTTTACCCAAGAGAAATGAAAACATGTCCACAAAATGATTTATATACGAATGATTATAGCATCTTTATTCATAATGGAAAAAAATTCTAGATACCATGTAGGTGTCCATCAATAGGAGAACGGATAAACTGTGGTATATTCATACAGTGGAATACTACTCAGCAGGAAAAAGGCCTGAATTACTGCTCCCTGTAGCATCATTATGCTGAATGAACGAAACCTTTCATAAAAGCGTCACCACACTATGAATCCATTTAAATGAGGTTTGCCTGTCCGAGAACTAATCTATGGTGGTAAGAGTCAACAGTGGTCACCTCTAGGGAATGTGGGGTGGGAAGTGGGAAAAGGCTCAGCGCAACTTTTCTGCAGAGGTCTGTACCTTATTTTAAAGTGTATCTAAAAATAAGATGCATTATGGGTGTGTAGAGTGGTGGCTTAGATATGTGCGAAAGCACGTACAGCAAAATCCTACTTGCAGAATTTAGGTAGTGGATGTAGGGGGATTCACTGTAAAATGCTTCCAGCTTTTCTGTGTATTTGAAAATGTTTCTAATAAACGTTAGAATAAATTTGCTCAGTAGAGGATGCAGTTTGCAGCAATATGAATGGAAAATAATTGTGATTTATTGCCCTTTGTTACATGGGGCTATTTTGCTTATCTTCTTCAAAATTCCGTTAAAATCTGCCACAGGAGCCTCTGCAATGGAGCTGATTTATCAAATTCAGAAGAATTCTTCCATCCTTTCTGATTCATTTCTGTCACCTGGATACCTTTGGGTTAGTTTTCTCATCACATGATTCTCTCTCCCGCCTTGAATGTGAACTCCCGAAGGTGTGTTTCCCTCAGTGCTAAGGGCTTGGAGTAGTTTCACAATTGTTTTCACTGTCTGTTTGGAGAACAAAAAACCAACGAGTAGGAGGAGATTGGGAAATAGTGATGGGGGGAGACTCAGAGTTCACTAAGTAATTTGAAAGATACTCAGGGACCAAAACAAAGTTCTAGCTTTTCAACAAAGATTTACATAAAAAGATGAACTGGGTCGTTCTTTCCCCTCTGTCACCAGTGACCCACCTCCAGTGTCCTGGTGAATGTCGTGTGCAAGAGCTGAAATGGCCGTCTATTGGAACTCTCAGGGCCTGAGACAGAAACGCCTGAGACGCTGTTCAAGTTAGCGATACTAGGCCAGCCATTGAGTGGGGACCGGAAGTTACAAGCCACCGCAGATAATCACGGAGTGAGCTGAGGACAGATTAGATCAACACTCATTCCTTTTTCTGTTTTTCTGGAATGAAGTCAGAGCAATGTTGTTCTCATTTTCATCTGCAATGAACCCAGTTTTTGAACTGATCTGTGTTATAATAAGGACAGGAAAGGCAAACTAAAAGAAAGGACTCAGCACGCTGGCTAGTTAGGTCTTGCACGATAATGAAAACAACAAAGGAAAGTGAACCCAAGCCCTCTGGCCAGTCAGGTTCACTCTCCTTCTTTCCTGGCCCCTTCCCCTTCTGCCATGCTGAGCTTTTCCCACCCAGGTACGTTTTCGGCAGGGCTTTGCTCTCCCTCTTCCTGCCAGCTGGAGCCCCGCTGTAATCACCCATCTGCAAGGTGTGTTCCCCCGATGTTTGCCTCCCATTATATGGTGCTTCACCCGGGAAGGGCTCTGGTGAGGCGCTCTGCTGTCTCCCAACGGGCTTTTAGTTGGTGTTAGTTATTAATCCTTGAGCTGTGGCTTTCATGGGATCAGTCATCAGAAATGGAACCTCTGTGAGGTCCTCAGCAGATAGACCCAAGACTGGACTTGTCCAGGTAGTGCCAGTGGGATTGTGTAGGGGCATCTCAGAAATGTACAGTCCATTGGTACATTGAGAAACTCTAAGAAACTCGAAGCATTCTGGTGACAGTGACAATTGCATTGATAGAATAGGGGTGTAAGAAGGCTGATCAACTGATTTTTTATAAAGCACTATTTTTATAAAGGGATAGAGAGAGAAGGGGAGAAAAGGGTGTGTGTCAGTGTGCAAAGGAGTGTCACAGTGGCCCGTGGGTTTCTTCCGTTGTTCTCAGCCCTGAGGAAAGAGGGCTTAATTTGTCTCCAAATCGTGGGCAGTGGACAGAACTCAGTACAGTGGACTCTGGGTACAGAGCGTGAAGAGGCAAAGACCACATTTCATTCATGTCTGGGTCTCCATGTCCCAGCATTGAACGAGTGGCTGGAGGGAGCCCCAAGGGCAGTGAGGGTGGCCGGAACTGAGCACTGGTGCAGATGCTGGCAAGATGGACCCTACGGTCTACCCCTCCTACGTTTGGCAGTGCCACATGGTTCCAAATGTGTCCATGGCCATGTCTCCGCTGTGTCTCCTGCACTTTCCTCTTGGTGGTTTAAAAGTGCTGCTTTGCTGTTTTCTTGCACCCAACATCCGTCTCTTGTCTCCAGCACTTTTTCAAAAATTTATTTTTATCTTTTTACTAGTATATAATTTATTTCCAATATGTTCTTTCTCCCTTAGTAATATTTATTTTTTATTTTATTTTTAAAATTTTATTGAAGTATAGTTGATTTGCAATGTTGTGTTAATTTCTGCTGTACAGCAGAGTGACTCAGTTATAGAGAGATATATATATATCCTTTTCCATAATGTTTTCCATTATGGTTTATCACAGGATATTGAATATAGTTCCCTGTGTTATGCAGTAGGACCTTGTTGTTTATCCATCCTGTATATAATAGTTTGCATCTGCTAATCCCAAACTCCCAATCCTTCCCTCCCCCTTGGCAACCACAAGTCTGTTCTCTCTGTCTGTGAGTCTGTTTCTGTCTTGTAGATAGGTTCATTTGTGTCGTATTTTAGATTCCATAAATAAGTGATATCAAATGTATTTGTCTTTCTCTTTCTGACTTACTTCGCTTAGTATGATAATCTCTGCATCCACCCATGTTGTTGCAAATGGCATGATTTTATTCTTTTTTAGGGCTGAATAACATTCCATTGTGTATATGTGCCACATCTTTTTTACCCATGCATCTGTCGATGGACATTTAGGTTGCTTCCAAGTCTTGGCTGTTGTGAATAGTGCTTCTATGAACATAGGGGTGCATGTACCTTTTCAAATTCTAGTTTTGTCTGGTTATATGCCTAGGAGTGGGATTGCTGGATCACATGGTATATCTGTTTTTAGTTTTTTGAGGAACCTCCATACTGTTCTTCATAATGGCCGCACCAATTTACGTTCCTACCAAGAAGTGTAAGAGGGTTCCCTTTACTCCACACCCTCTCCAACTTTTATTATTTGTAGGCTTTTTAATGATGGCCATTCTGACTGGTGTGAGGTGGTACCTCATTGTAGTTTTGATTTGCATTTCTCTGATAATTAGTGATGTGGAGCATCTTTTCACGTGCCTATTGGCCATCTGTATGTCTTCTTTGGAGAAATGTCTATTTAGGTCTTCTGCCCATTTTTGGATTGGGTTATTTGTTTTTTTGTTATTGAGTTGTATGAACTGTTTGTATATTTTGGAAATTAAGCCCTTCTTGGTCGCATCATTTGCAAATATTTCCTCCCATTCTGTGGGTTGTCTTTTTGTTTATAATTTCCTTTTCTGTACAGAAGCTTGTAAGTTTGATTAGGCCCCATTTCCAGCACTCCTCTTGAAGACGGTTGTTTCATTCTTTAGCTGTGTGAGGGCCGTGGTGGCACCATTCATGCTTCCACGAAGGTTCACTGCTCTGGGATTCGGGGGTGTTGTCTGCATCATGCCTGTACCTCCCCGGACCCGAGCACTGCCATCTCTGCCAGGTTGGTGCCCTGATTTCTAATAATAAACAACTTTAAGAGGGTGGGCACATTTGTTCATTTATTTGTTCATTAATTATTAAGTGCCCATTTTGTCTCAGGTATAGACAAAAGGAATTTGCTAAAACTACAGACAATTTGCGACCGCTGGATTTCTGTTTGACCTTCACATCTGTTTATGAGTTTGCAACAAATTAAGAAAATGAGTCCTACAGTAGGGTGGCTGGTCCCCTGCTGACTTGTTGTGGGGGAGTGGCTGACTGGGTGTGCAGAGGTTCAGGATGCCCGGTGCAGAGAGAACTTGGGGACACGTGGGGTCACCTGGGCCAGCTCCCTGCCTTTGGGGCAGGAAGGGGAGCCAAGTGAGAAAATTCACAAACTGTGGAGGGAAGGGAAGAGTTTTGTTTCTAGTGCTGCTACTTTGGGTTTTTCTAGATGTGCTTAAATGCTGGGCATTGACCAATAAGATACACAGCATTAGTAGAATTCTAGAGCAGAAGGGTCTGAAGCTCACTGTATTCCCCCTAATTAAAAGCAGGGCTCGTCAGAGATGTTTCCAAGTCTGGACTCTGGCTGGCTTAGTGCAGTGGGCTTGATTGGTCTCTGCTGCCCTGGGCCTATACCCTCATGGTCAGAGGGGTGAAGAGGGCATGGTGGCTGATGGCCAGGTTCCAGAAGGGCCTGCTGCAGAGTCATGTCCTGGTGGCCCTGATCTAGAAATAGCCTGGAATAGTAATCGAGACCTGAGTATTTGGGGACAACCTGGCCGAAAGTAAGATCCTGATTGTCAAAATCAGTCAGATGGAGGGGAAAGTGGGGCACGTATGGCAGGTGATAAAGGCCATCTGTATGGAAGATGGGAGAGAGACCAGAGAGGGAGAGACTGAGTCGTGACATGGAGAGAGAGAAGGAAGCTCTTAGGAAAGCCCTCGAGGAGGGAAGAGCTGTAACCTGACCCAGGCCCAGAGCCAGTTCCTCTAATTTTTTTTTTTTTTTAAGTCAAACATGGATAAAATCACATTCCAGTGTCATATTGCAGGGGAAAGTTTCAGCGTAGCTACTGTTGTGGTTTATTTTTATTTATTTATTTTAAGAATTTTGTTATTATTATTTATACAGCAGGTTCTTATTAGTCATCAATTTTATACATATCAGTATAGACATGTCAATCCCAATTTCCCAATTCATCCCACCCCCACCCCCCGCCGCTTTCCCCCCTTGGTGTCCATACATTTGTTCTCTACATCTGTGTCTCTATTTCTGCCCTGCAAACCGGTTCATCTGTACCATTTTTCTAGGTTCCTAGAAACCTAGGTTCCTAGGTTTCTAGGTTAATATACGATATTTGTTCTTCTCTTTCTGACTTCCTTCACTCTGTATGACAGTCTCTAGATCCATTCATGTCTCTACAAATGACTCAGTTTCATTCCTTTTTATGGCTGAGTAATATTCCATTGTATATATGTACCACAACTTCTTTATCCATTTGTCTGTCGATGGGCATCTAGGTTTCTTCCATGACCTGGCTGTCGTAAATAGCGCTGCAGTGAACACTGGGGTGCATGTGTCTTTTTGAATTATGGTTTTCTCTGGGTATATGCCCAGCAGTGGGATTGCTGGATCATATGGTAATTCTATTTTTAGTTTTTTTGGGAGTCCTAGCCATGGCAATCAGAAAAGAAAAAGAAATAAAAGGAATACAAATTGGAAAAGAAGAAGTGAAACTGTCACTGTTTGCAGATGACATGATACTATACATAGAGAATCCTAAAGATGCCACCAGAAAACTACTAGAGCTCGTCAATGAATTTGGTAAAGTTGCAGGATACAAAATTAATGCACAGAAATCTCTTGCATTCCTATACACTAATGTTGAAAAATCTGAAAGAAATTAAGGAAACACTCCCATTTACTGTTGTGCTTTATGACGTCAGATAAATTCTTTTTTCTCTCTGAGCCTCAGTTTACCCCTCTGTATTTCACAAGCTGAGGCATCTCACATTTGGACGTGACATGGTTTGATGTCTCTGTTCGCTCCTTTCACCTGGGCTGTGGTGGCTCCTTCGCCCCCCTTCTTCACAACATCCTGGGCTGACCCCATACCTTCCCAGTCACGTTCAGTTATTGAAACTTCAGTGTCAGAGCCTGAGTTAGGCTTCCCCCGGCCCCAGCCATTGTAGGAAGGGAGCAGGACCTAGTCTTCCCCTTCCTGTCCTCCATGCCCCCAGCCTGCACCCCCCGATATCGGCTCCAACTGCTCCGCTTTTGAGGAAGCAGTTAGAGGGCAAATACCTTTTCACCTAACGGGGCTCGACTGAGGGTTTCTTCCTGGTTGGTTTGCAGCTTCCGTAGCTGAAACTGGCCGGGTGGCAGGCCCTCCGTCTGGCCAGGCATCCACGCGCAGGGGTCTCCGGGGTTCTGCGGAGGGTTTGCTGAGCCCTCCCCACCACAGAGGCCCTGACCTGGTACTCACGGCTCTGGCTCAGCCCCCCTGATCCCTACTGCACTGCCTGTGTCGCTAGGCTGACCCACCTCCCTTGGTGACCAGCCCCCTTGGGTGAGGCCCCAGAGATAACTGAAGCCTGAGACCCCATGGAGAAGCTCGTGGGAAGCTCACGGGAAGCTCGCAGGTCCCTGCTGGGCCGGAGGGCAGCATGGTGACTGCCCTGCCTCTTTGCTTCTCCCTGTTCTGGGAAGGGGAGTGGCTGACGCAGAGTCGCCGGGGGATAAGGAGCCAGTGTTTCCTTCGTTTGAGCATGACCATCTTCATGCCTCTCTTGAATTTAGGAAGGGGCCCCCCTCTAGCTTCTCCTCCCAGATACTGCGATCGGCTCTCTGTCTTCCCCTCAAACCTTATTAGACTATAGCCCTTGGGGTGGCAGAGGGCTGGCTTAGTAAGCCCTGGGTGGGGAGGCGTTGAGTCCTATTTCTTGGTTACTTAGAAAATGAGATGCTTAGTATTTCTTGTTTTCAGTGGGGAGCCCTGTCCTCAGATACCTGGGTAACAGCACACATCTCAGCCAACTCCTTTTTAAGTACAAAGTTACGACTTCGATCCTCACGCACACGGCCTGCCTCTCTGCACCCATGCGTGAGTGTCAAATGCAGAACCTGCACCCTTTAGGTGAGGCTGTCTTTTCATGGTTCTGGTTTTCTCTCTGTGACGGTGGTGTTTCTCAAAGTCTGAAGACCATTTCTTGTAGAGGATGGATGTTAAGTCTTATTTAAGGCTGTTACAATGTCACCCTGGCCCCGCTCCCTAAACCTCAGAGAGTCAACACGCGCTGTTCTGGGTCTGCTGTACGCTGACATCAGTGCTGACAGACCAAATTATAGTACTCCCTAACCCAGTTCTAAAGGATGAATGCCGTGGCACTTAAAGTATTTGGCAGAAACTATTATTTTAACTCATTTTCACAGTGGCTGTGGGTTTTTTATAGTCTCGTAGGAACTTTGGTTAAATACAGAGTAAAAACTGAAAGCTTCTTGGGGAATAATGGGGAGTCAGGTCCTTCAACGTCTTTTAAAAAATATTCCCTAAGCAGCAGTTTCTTTTGTGCCTGCAATTCTGAATCGTAGTGTGTGCCTCCAGGTGACAAGAAGCGCCATATGTCATGGTGCATGTGTGTGTTTCCAAAGCCTCGGTGGTCACTGTAATTTTAGTGCCTGTGTGTTTTCACAGGAAACAGTAAGGAAGGACTGTCAGAACCTGTTTTTAAAAATGTTTGTGTTTGCAAAGATTTTTGCTAGTATTTCACACGTATCTTAGCCATTAAGCAAAAATGTTACACCCTTCATCTTAGCAGAAGGATCAGGGCTAGACAATCACTAGCATTCTCCTTTTCTTTATCTTGCAGGGAAGCGAAACCTAAAGGCATTCTATCTCATGGGCACTAAGGGTCCAGAGCATAGGTCAGCAAACTTTTTCTGTAAAGAACCAAATAGTAAATAATTTAGGCTTTGCAGGCCATGCAGTTCTGGTCACAGCTGCTCAACTTTGCTGTTGTAGTGCAAAAGCAGCAATAGACAGTACAGAAGCGAATGAGCCCTGCTGTGTTGCAGTGAAACTTTGGTGAGAAAAGTGTGGCTGGTGGACCAGGCTTGGCCTGTGGGCCGTGACTCACCAACCCCTGGTGTAGTGAGAAGTATGAGTTTTGAGTTGTCACTGAGAGTCTAATCCAGCCCCAGAAGGTAGTACTCGCTTGACAGCCTTTATATGAACACAAGTCTCCTGCTGATGGTTAATGAGGACGTAAGACCAGGCTGGTCTTCAGTCTTCTCCTGAGGATGTGATCACACCTGCAGAGATTTATGTAGACTCCCGAGAGAATGCCTCATTTCCCCTCTTCACTCTACCTCAGGAACTGTGCATCAAACACAAGGAAATAGAGAGTGAAAGAATTCTTGACAACTTAAATGAAGTCATGGTTAAGGTGAGGGGTTAGCAGTCAGCACCTGGATGATTTTCTGGGCAATTCTCACCAGTTGTGAATTTCTACCAGGGGCTGCCAACCTCCTTTCCCATGAGTGATACTGTGCAGGTCTTTCTTGCTCAAATGCTTTCTCAGTCATGCTCACTGACATCGCCTCCCTCCTTTCCTTTTTCTTGCCCCAGCACATAATGCCACTACCAACACACACACACATACACACGCGCACACACACACACACACACACACACACAATCCCCATACTCTGGCACACAAGAGGACAGAGATGATGACATGGATTCAGCTCTGGAAAGTTTACCGCCATCAAGCCCGAGTCCCTAGTGGGTGGTACTTGGTGCTGTCTCAGTGCATCACACAAGTGGTCAGGTCACCAGAGCAGTAAGATATCCTTTTAAGTATATCCTCACCAGTGACCGACGATGCACTTGCACCCTATGATGCGCTTTCTAGAGACAAACTCATGGTGAGCATAGTCAAATGCTAGACCTCAGATGGGAACTGAGGACAAGGTGAGCCCTGGTTAGTCCCTCCAGCCTCTTCCTGCTCCTGCCCTTTAATCTGACCTATAACTTGGTTATTCTAAAAAGTCAGTTATAGGGAGACTCATTTAAAAAGTTAGAAACACTTCTTAGAGATAATTTTAACCTAGACTATATAACTGAACATTTATTTGCCAATATTTTAGAGTCGGGCCAAAGGCTTTTTTTTTTTTTTTTAATATTTCTTTATTTATTTTTGGCTGTGCTGGGTCTTAGTCGTGGCACATAGGATCTTTGCTGCGGCATGCATGAGGGATTTCGTTCCCTGACCAGGAGTTGAACCTGGGCCCCTTGCTTTGTGAGTGTGGAGTCTTAGCCACTGGATCACCAGGGAAGTCCCCAAAGGCTTTTTTGAGTATCATGCATCTACTGGTCAGGGTGTCCATTTTCTTTCTTGCATAAGCGACGCATGTAATATACCTACAGTATCTGATTGTGTTTTATTTGAATCAGAGTGAGAACTTAAAGATACATGAGAAGAGAGCAGAGAGCGATTCTGAAAGTGTATGGTTTTCCCTTTTCCCTTGCTGTCATCTGACCTGTATCCGACTCCACAACAAACCCTTCAGCAACATTTCTCATCAAGTACTTTCAGGGGATTCAGCTGAGTTTTTGTGTAAGCAACGACTCTCTTTGCACTCATGTTTCATCATTTCAAGCGCCATGCAGTTAAGTTAGGTAGTTACAGTCACAAGCGTACAACTCAAGTGTTGAGGACAAAAATGTATAATCTTTCCAGAAATTAACTTGGGAGCCACATGGGTTCGGCATGGCGTGGGCTTTAGTCATTATCTTTTACCCAGAAGAATGTCAGTTCATCTGACCAGATAGTTAAAAGCAAATCAATTTAGAGAGCTTCCGTCGTATTAGAAAAGAGGTCAAGACCTGAACTTCTACCCTCAATTCCCAGTAAAATAATAACCGTTTCTTGTTAACAAGCGCTGGGCATTGCACGTTAGTTCATTTATTCCTTTGACAGGACTGGCACTGATTAGGGAACCAAGGCTCAGAAGGGTGAAGTTCTTGTCCCAGGTTATACAGCTGGATCGAGTAGGAACTTGGAACTCAGGCTGTCTGACTCTAAAATTCCCTGTGCTACCCAGCTTACAACGGGTCGTCAGAAGTCATCCAGCTAGATTTCAGTTTTCCTTATCCTGCCTTGAGGGATGTCTGGTTGTTTAAAAGTCAGTAGCAAACTGGTGGACTGTAGGCCCTACAGAGGTGATACAGGACCTATTTGCCTTTCACTGGCTGTAAGGAGGGAGTAGACTTATCTCACATCTTTGCCTCTCTCTGTGCTCTCATATGTCTGGGCTGTGAAAAAAATGCACGACTGGATGTTACAGTTGAACATTTGTTCTGGATTTGGATTTTTTTTTAAGTTTGGCATTTGAGCAGAATCACAAGTTGTAGAAAGTGGTAATCTCTAGACATTTGAGGTCTGATTCACCAACGCTATTGTAATGAAAGAAAAACCTGTATTTGTTTGCTCCATTTTATTGTAACCCACTAGGATGTTTTTATAAATAATGAACCTAGATATTCAGCAAATAGCATGTGTTTGGCTGTCGAAGCTTTCATGGGATCTTCTGTTCATATGTCTCAAAGTTATCCTAAAGATAGGAGTTCGCCTGAACACTGAATTCACTGGGAAGTGACTATGGAAAGTGAACTATGCTGCCATATAGAGGCAGCTTTAAAATACAGAGTATAGAACTTAAGCAGCTTGACAGTTCTTTTAGGAGGTGTGCTTATGAAGTATTGAGAGCCTCAAGTGTGCTGATTTCAGTTGGTCACAGAGTGTTAATGAATTTTGAATTGAGGCAGTTATGATTAAGCCTGTTGCCTTTCTCAACACTAATCATTATTAAAATGATGATTGATCTTAGTGATTATGAAACCATTAAAAAGGCATCTGCCTCTGCCTGAATTAACAGGATGGATGTAGGTTTTGTGGCTGTAGCCAAACAGGACTTTAGTGGTTGTGATTTCAAGGTGCTTGTCTGTTTAGGCTCCTTCCTGTGTTTTCAGAGCCTGCGGTACTGTTTTTTGTCACAGGGTGCAAACAGTGGGGTTGAGGGGTAGCGCTTGGTGCGACCCCTTGGGCCTCACTGTGGCGTGTAAGGTGAAAGGCGTAGGGTGGTTTCTCAACTTTCCAGACCCCCACGCTCGACTGGGGAGACGCTTGTGGAGACCCTTCCGTGGACATTCCACAACACAGCCGCGTGATGACGGGAGCCACTTTATTGAGGGCAAGCCATGTGCCAGGCATTTGCGCCATCGGTATTAAGCCTTAATTCCCCCAGGGTGGTGGTGGCCCCGTTGAGAGGATGAGGGAACTGCTGCCTGAGAATTTCAGCGCTTGCCCTCGGGCCACGCAGCTGGTCCAGCAGAACCGGGTTTGAAACTATTTTTCATTATCTGCAGTCCTGTGCTTCCTTAAAAGAGTGTTCTTTGGGGAGATTGCTGCAGTCTTAAGAAAGCTGGGGAAAGACTTCATCGCCTCCAATGAATGAAGACCAAAAACATGATTCAGAAGAACAGCCTCGGGCTCTGTAGAGCCCGCCCAGCTCAGAGGGCCTTTTACCCTAGCCAACCACCTTTCCCATAAAGCAGCTAGGGACGAGGGACCCCATTTCTCCCTTGTGTCCCCCCCTCCTGTGTGAATTATAGACGCTCCTGCCCCGATCGCCCTGCTCCCATCTAGGAGGTGTGTGTGCCTGACGGCAAGCAGCCCCGGGCCTGCCAGGGGATACATGTGACTCTCGTTGGCCTACGAGCTCCGGTCTTGGGTGGGGACCATGGCCCAGGTCTTCACATGCCCCCATGCTCCCTACCGTGCTTCTGTGACCCGATGCCCCACTTAGGGCCCAGTGTGGGTGTCATTTCACTCCCTGTCCCGGTCTGGTTTTTATGAGCCATCCCTCATGTGGACTCGAGGTGGATCAGGGAAGGTGGGCAAGCTGTGGGGTAGATCAAATCTGCTAGAACCTTCCCTCCTTTCTACGTCCAGCACCCAGGCGTCCTCTGCTGCTTTTCCTGCCCCTGGTGCTCGGCGTGCCGGTGCTGCCCTTTCCCTCTCTGGGTTTCAGTTTCTCCATCTATTGGAGGACGGTGCTACTGGGGCTCTGGAGTGCCTTCTGATCTGTGGTTCAAAGCCTTCCCCACCCTGTCCTCCCTTCAGTGCCCCAATGAGATCCCTGTATCTTCTTCCTTCTCATAAAAGCTCCCATCTTGGTCTCAGCTACTCTCCTTTCCTTCCTCTCCAGGTGACCCTAGAGACAGCTGACTTCCAAGATGGCCCCACTTCTTCTCCTAGGACAGGCAGGGAACTCACTGCCCAAGCTTGTCCTGCGTCTCTGGTTCTTTATGTGGAGATTCGGTTCTTCCTCCAGAAACGCACCTAGGATGTGTGCCTCATTCCCATCCCTTCCTGGGTTGACTCTTTTTGACTGTTTGGTTTGCTTCTTGGGTGTTTGGCCCTGTACACAGTTAGGGATTCTCTAAATACCTTTTACCTTCAGGGGTTTTGTGGATAGGTGTGTGCGTGGAAGGGGAGAGTGTGTGTAACCAAGAATGAGGGTAAGAGAGTGGTTATTAGTCCCCACTGGTGTCCAGTGGTCGGTCCAGATTATTGGCTTCCAGAGCTCTGTTTGTCAACATTTTTTTTTGAGAGGCTGGCCAAGGTAGTGTATACATTTTACGTTGTAGCTCCCAAACATATATGTATAAATCATCTGAAAACATGACTTTGATGAAAATATACTTACTCTCACTAAATTCTCATATTTGCCATGCATTCCGATAGTTTCCGTTCTATTTTATTTCATTTTTCAAAAACTTCTGGTTGTAAACCACCAAATGAACTTCATATTCATTCCACTTTAAACGTCTTCTCCATTACGGTGCACATTCCATGAAGATAGGCAAAAATTAATCGAATTCCTGTAATTAGTGCTCAATTCATATTGTCAGCGGATTCCTGTAAGCAAATCCTCTGGAGAAATATTTTTGTTCTGAGAAACAATTTCATTCAAAAGATAAGGTGACTTGTGTCACTAGGATTCTCTTACTCATTTACTTCAAATTTTTGTATTCTTGCTGCCTAGAGTTCTTTTTCGGAGCGAGGCAGATACTAAATAAAAAGTTACCTTAAAAAGAACAGTAGAGGTTAGGAACTAACCCTAGCCACGTGACCAAACAGAATCCCCTCTAGTGACTGCTTCCAGAGCCACCAGTTTTTCTGAGAATGGAATTGCTCGTAGAAAGCCTGTGCGGGTCTGAGCTTGGGGGATGGTGGCAGACACCCCTGCTGCACCCCCTTGCTGGCCACCCCAGCCCCGGCTTCTGGGAGCTGGTAAGTGACAGAAGAGGGAGAGGTTTGACTGGCAAGGCCAGGTCAATGCGAGGGATGCTCCCCAGCTTGGAGTGGGTCTGCAGACGCTCAGTTCTGCTTAGTCATGGCCTTGGGTATTGATTTCTACTTCAGGACCACAATTAGGTGGTGCCTGGTTTTTAACCCACCCAATGTCTTTTAAATTAACTTCATTTTACTTTCTAATACTAAAACAATGATGAATTATAGGCATGGAGTAATTAATCTCTGAATAAATGTATCACGTATTTTATCTCAGTTATAGACTCCACACTTTATGTATTTTTAAACACTGATTCATGACTTTATGAATTTATTCAGAAAGAAATGATCTGTGTTCCTATGGTCTCGTTACATTTACTGGAGAAAAGCTGACTGTGAATGAGGGTTGTTCATCCCAAAGACTGGTTTTTATGGTGGAGAGACACACCTGGTGAGCTGAATGGTGTCTGCTCGCCCAACCCGCCTTTGCGGTCACGGTTGACACGTGGCCTGGGATCTGGGCCCTGTTTCACCTCCTGAGTGTCCTGTTCTATGATGGGCCCTAGGCAGACTTTGCTGGACAGTCCAGGCGGTGTAGGAGCTGGGCTAGATGGGCGTCTGACTCCCTCAGAGAGGAGCAGGTGCTGACCCCGGTCCGGCCCCCTCTGGGGCGGGGGGGAGATGCCTGCCCTGGGGGTGTGCAGACCTGCAGGGTGGGCAGCGAGCTGGGCCCTGGACCCAGTGCCCATGTAGCGAGTAGTTAGCAGGTGCTCTGTGCCAGGCCCTGTGCTGTTGCTGGGGCGTGGCCAGGCCAGGGAAGCGTGTAACACAGACGCACCAGTAAAGCGAGCCAGCGTCCATGGGTGTGTGCGCCACATGGACCCTGGCTCACGTGTTTTACGTGTGTTGCCTCATTCACATTCAACAACAAACCTGGCCCACTTCTGCCCTTCGTACTCTCACTTTATGAAGAAACAGCAGCAAGGAGGGGTCAGGTCACTTGCTTGAGTCCACAAAGCCAGTAAGGGGCAGATCTGGAAGCTGACCCCAGGCTCTTTGTCATCTGGACAAGGTCAGAGTGCATCTGAACAGGTGACTGCAAATGTTCTTAAGTGGGGCAGCGCTGCCCACCAGGCACCAACACTATGACAGTCGGCAGCTCCGCCCCCAAGGTGCGTCCTCAGGCTGCTCCGTCCAAGTTGCCTGGATGACCCGAGGCTGAGGTCCTGTGGAGCTCCATAAAAGCCCAGGTGAGACCTGGCAGCCATGGGACTGGCAAGGAAGTATGCTTCCCCACCAGGTGGGTGCAGTAAGGTCTCTTCAAACCAGAGGGCACGGTTACTGCTCTCTGTTGTTCCTGTTGACTGTGACCCTCATACATGAATGGAAATAGTAATTCCGTCTTTGCCTGTCTTACTCCGTAGTTTGGAGAATCAGTTGAGATGAGAGATAGGAACATGTTTCTTTTCTTAGACACTGTGTGCAGGTGTGCACATGGTGTGTTTATAGGGGTACAAGTGAGCGTCGGGGGCGTGAAATGAGATTACACTTAGAATTCAGATGTCAGGAAATTTAACTATAGACAGATGTGAAAGCCTCTGTTAATGGAGAAAAGGAATGACTGCTTTCTTGTCAAAATGAAGATGTTTGGTTTTAAACTTACTCCGTTCCTGCCATTTTGAAATGTTTGCCCATTTCTTTTCAGCCAAGGAAGTGGACATGTGGGAGCATTTGGTTCGTGTCAGGCAAATGAAGCAATACTAAGAAAAGACTTCTTTTATAGAATGATGAGGCTTGGCAGTTTTCATATGACCTGGGCCCATTAGATCCCAGGGAGGCAGCAAGCTACTTTGATCAGCCCCACGCAGGGCACATAATCTCACTGCCGTTTACCTTGACCTGAGCTGTCAGAAGGGGATGTAAAGGCCTGGCACAGTTAAGAAAGAAAGACTAGCTCTGTACTTCCACCTAGGAGAGGCGAATGGATCTGGGCCTGGGTGTCAGAACTGCTGGTGGGGCTCCCTGACAGTGAGACAAGGTCTCCGCCCAGGTGCTCAGACATGCAGCATCGGGCTCTGCTTTTTTTCTCCTTTTTTTTTGTGGATGATGCCATCTTGGCATTTATTGAGGCTAAGTGCTCATTTCTCTGCTCTGTACGGTGAGAGGGTCTGCAGAGGTAGATGCAATGGATCTTGCCCTCAAGGTAGTGACAATCTACAAATAATACAAGACGACACCTCATAGGTTCACCTGCCCAGCTTAGACCAAGAGCTCGGGAAAGCAGGGCAGTGCCTTGCCTCTCTCTGCTTTCTTTCATGGCCTCATACGTAGTTGGTGCTCAAGCATTTTTTTTTTTAAACATCTTTATTGGAATATAATTGCTTTACAATGTTCTGTTAGTTTCTGCTGTATAACAAAGTGAATCAGCTATATGTATACATATATCCCCATATCCCCTCCCTCTCGCATCTCCCTCCCACCCTCCCTATCCCACCCCTCTAGGTGGTCACAAAGCACCAAGCTGATCTCCCTGTGCTATGCGGCTGCTTCCCACTAGCTAGCTCTTTTACATTTGGTAGTATATATAAGTCTATGCGACTCTCTTACTTCGTCCGAGCTTACCCTTCCCCCTCCCCGTGTCCTCAAGTCCATTCTCTACATCTGTGTCTTTATTCCTGTCCTGCCCCTAGGTTCATCAGAACCTTTTTTTTTTTTTAAGATTCCATATATATGTGTTAGCATACGGTATTTGTTTTGCTCTTTCTGACTTACTTCACCCTGTATGACAGTCTCTAGGTCCATCCACCTCACTACAAATAACGCAGTTTCATTTCTTTTTATGGCCAAGTAATATTCCATTGTATATATGTGCCACATCTTCTTTATCCATTCATCTGTCGATGGACTGTTAGGTTACTTCCATGTCCTGGCTGTTGTAAATAGAGCTGCAATGAACATTGTGGTACGTATCTCTCTTTTTTGTTTTTTACATCTTTATTGGAGTATAATTGCTTTACAATGGTGCTCAAGCATTTGTTATGATTTACTTTCATGATTAACTGCAGGTGGTGCAACTTTTGACTCTGGGGTGGCAAATAGTTTTGACTCACATGCCCACTCCAGTCTGGGGGTGATGCCTGATTGGGCACCGTGTGAAGCTGCTTTAGGATGCAGTCGGAGGAGTGCTGGCTGGAGACCAGCAAGGGGTGTCTGCTGCAGGGGTGCCTGGGGAGCAGAGGCAGTAGGCACACAGCGGTCATTTGCCTTCCCTGATAAGTACATCGTGCTTTTGAAAGGGGGGGTGCAGAAGAGCACTCAGGGGAAATGAAACGCCCCAGTCTTCTCTGAAAGGGTGGAGCAGGATTTAGATCAATAGAAAAAAAAATGCTTTCAGTGACGGAGAAGAGCAGTGACAGAGACCAGAGGGTCCAGTGAGTGTGACGTATATGCAGGGTGTTATGGGAGCTGACAGACGGGAGCAGAGGGGGTCGTGGAGGAGGAAAGGGAGCTGGGTGGAACAGAGGCCCTGCGCCCGGCGGGGTAACATATCAGCTGTTTGTTGGTACGTAGCGCATAGACAGATTGTGTAGAGGTCCTTGGGGATGCCAGATGGAGGAATTGAGATGTGATACTGTCCTCTGCTTTTCAAGAAGCTTTCCCAAACGCTCCACACACAATTAGTTGCGCCATCCCACATCTCCCCACGGGAGATTCCCCGTCCTCGGCTTTAGCTTTGATTGTCATCTGCTCTGTCTAGAAATGTTTATGTATACATCGGCTGTCCTCCACCAGGACGTGGACACTGTCTTAGCCATCTTTGATCTCCAGTGCTCAGGACCGCACCTGGTGTGGAACAGATACCCAGTGAATATGGTTGAATTGAAATAGGGTGCCTGAAGTCCAAGCAAGGTGGGGTGGAGGTGGGCAGTGCCTTCGTGGTGAAGCTGGGTGAGGAGGTGTATGGCTGCCAACCGTAGAATGTACCCACTACCAAGGGGTCCCAGGATGAGTGGGATGGGAAGCAAGCCAAGTCTGAGGCATCAGGTTTTCAGGAGTGTGTAGAGTCCCAGAAACCAGTTGGAATTGAAGACAGCAACAGAGAATGGATGAGATGGAAGGAGGAAATCTGGAAAGCTGAGCCTAGATGAATTCCCAGAGGCAGTGACTTGCAGGGCCTATGGGTCCTGTGCACAGAGAACCATCGCTGAGCCTGTGGGTCAAAAGGCATCATCCAAGGAGTTGAATCTCTGGAGAAGTGAGGAGCTGCTGAAGATTCTCTTAGGTGCTTTAACTTTCAGAGAAGCAGAGTGATCCTGTAGGCCCCCAGTATCTAGTTAGGACTTTTGTTTGCAATTGACCAAAAACCGAAGCTCAACTGGCTCTGTTTATTGGCTTTTGTAACTGAAAAGCCCAAAAGTGGGGAGAGAATTTTGCCTTCAGTTTCGGCTTGATCCAGGGGCTCATACAGGAGCATCAGAGCTAGGTGATTGCCTCTGTCTGCGCTTCTCTGTCTTTCTGTTCGGCTCTCTCCTCATCTTTTGGCTTGGCTTCCCTAGGTGTTGCCTTTTCATCTTTATGTCCCCCTGGTAACTCTAGGCTTATAGCCTCTGAGAGCTCAGTCAAGCCAATGACAGAACTTCTGTCCTAGTGGCTGAGTGAAACCCAGGACTAGCTTTAACTGGACCTGGTTGGTGGGCATTGGGACACATGCCTATCCCTGAACCAGTAACCTGGGTCACATGCCGACCCCTGTGGCCCATGGACTGAAAGTAGGAAAGGAGCAATTCTCAGAGGAAAGTCAGGGTGCTGTTACCCTGCGAGTTTTGCTGGCTGGCAAGAACCATAGTGAGCCACCCCCTGCCAGCTGCTTGCTTTACCCCTGCAGCCAAGAAGCAGCTGCCTCTGTGCTGCCGAAGAGTGAGGCCACATCCAGCGAGAGTGCCCTGTCAGCTTCCTCTGCCCTCTTCCCATGGACCAGATGGCTCTGAAGTTGGTCTCCATGGAGCGGTCAGCCAGGCCACCTGCTGGCCACCTTCATTTGTCATCTCGGGTACATTCTGGACGGCATCCGGGGCAGTGGCCCTGCTTGGCCTGGGTGGTCATGGGATTACTGAGCCGATGACGGTCCTATGAGGTTTCTGTCCCATCTCCTGGTCCTCCTACTGGGACTCCACTTCCAGAGCCCGGGAGTGCGGCCTTGCCCCTTCCTGTCCCGGTGGCCTTTGATGGTGAGTTTCTGATGGTTCACAGGGCTCTTTCCCACTTCACTGAATCTGATTTTCACCGTCACCTGAGTGGGCAAGGGTGAGTATCCTGGTTTTATGGGTGAGGAAACTGAGAAGCAGAAGGGGCAAATAGCTTAGCCGAGTGCCACAAGAAATGGGCTCACTCGCATGTGCTCTACAATTTGAACTTAGAAACCAAAGGTGAAGAAGAAGGAAGGCATGCTGCCTATTCCAGCCAGTCTCTTCATGTGAACGTGGCATCAGCTACCCATTGGCGGCCCTCTTAAGTACGTTCTTCATTAATACCTGCAGAGGAAAGCATTACCTCTGTTTACATCCCAGCACTCTGAGCTGAGGCCGCCTGCTGCTCCCCGTCCCGTGATCACCGGTACAGTTTACTGGAGGTTGAATCACACATCAGAACCCTGTAAGAGTGGCCACAGCTCCCGAGGGCACCTCCTGGAATGTGTGAGGCAGCAGGTGGGAGGGTCTCTCGGGCAACCTCGGGTGACCTGGTCACCTGACAAGGCAATGGCTGCTCTTGGGTCTTGCTGCTCCTGGTTGGCTGTCCTCCCTGGGGTCCCTGGTCCCTCACACGGCTTCCCTCTGAAGCCTGAGTCTGGACATTGCTCATCAGGTCATAGAGAATTGTAATTTCACACTGGAAGATATCATCCACTCAGGCTTCTTGTTTTACAGGTGAGAAACAGAGACTCAGCCTTAGAACCTTACCTCCTCTCACTCCCACCCCCAAGTCCATGGTGTCCCTCAGTCCCTTCATCCTCCCCCTCCCCTCACACCTGTGCTCCTGCAGCCCTGGACCTCTCATCACCCTTGACTGATTTGCCCTTGTGGGTACTCCTCCCTCTGACTAGAGGTGGGGAGGCTGTGGGTGCAGAGCAGGAGCTGTGAGGCTCTTCCCAGGTGTTTAGCCATGGGCGTTTTCCTGGGACAGGGCCTGCAGTATTCTTATGGGTGGGATGTCTGTGTCCCGCCCCCCCCCCCCACCCGTGTTCATGTGTTCAAAGCTCAGCCCCAGTGGGATGTTGTATGGAGGTGGGGCCTTTGGGAAGTGATTTGGGTTAGATTAGGTCTTGAGGGTGGGGCCCTCATGTTGGGATTAGTGCCCTGAGAAGAAGAGGAAGAGATCTCTCTCTCCGTGTGTATATTTCCACCAAGGAAAGGCCAGATGAGGACATCATGAGAAGTCAGCCATCTGCAAGCCAGGGAAACGGCTCTCACCAGACATCAGATCAACTGGCAGCTTGATCTTCCCAGCCTCCAGACTGTGAGAAATAAGCCTCTGTTTGTTTCAGCCACCCAGTCTATGGTATTTTGTTATGGCAGCCTGAGCTGACTAAAACAATTATGGAATGTCTTAGCAGGAAGGGCTATTGAATAATGTTTGGTCAAAACTTCTCCTTTTGCTCATTTATTTCTTCATTTATAAATACTCAGTGTCTATTTTTGTGATAGACTTGGGAATACAGTGACATATGAAATAGAAATGGTCTCTGATTTTATAAGAAATTATCATTTATTGGGAGAGACAAGTATCAAAGAGGTAGTTTTTTTTTAATTAAAATTTTCCATTGTGAATAGGGCTATGCAGAAATATGGTGAGCTTTGACAGTGGGCCCAAATTTTGTCTGGGAGGTCAGCAAAGCTTTTGCTGAGAAAGTGTCATTTAAGCTGAGCCTCAAAGGACAAGTAGAAGTTAGCCTGATGAAAAGGCGGGAATTGGTGGGGGTTGGGGTGGGGGGAGGCATTCTACAGCGAGGGAACCGGATGTGGACCCGAGTCAGTCAGGGGCTGAGCTGGGGCCAGCAGAACACAGATATAGCTCCAAGCCCTGCGTTCTCTCCACAGCCCTGTGCTGGGCTTGTGCTACTGCCGTGTCAGGGCTGTGTGCTCACCAAAGAGGGGAGTGGACACACACGGGGGTAGGCACACCAGGTGGGTGAAGCAGCGTGGGCAGAGGCATGGAGAAGGGAAAGCATGGACTTGGGAACACAGTGGGAGGGAGCAGCTCGGCCCATGATTTGGAGTGGACACTCCTGCAGGAGAGAAGCAAGCAAGCCAGAAGGTACAGAAGGGTGGAAGGTGAGGGCGTTCACCAGGGGCTCAGGCTGGGGTTGAGAGAGAGGGGCTGTGAGATGTTGGGATCAGCTATTTATTGTCTCTACACTCTGACTGTTGATTCCAGGTGTGTCTTAGGAAGGGTTTTTGGTAACTTAGAAAGATTCCTACCTTGCTTGTTTTGCTTTTTGGTACATATTGCTAGAATCCCAAGTTCTCATGTTTTTATAGTCCCCTTTCAGTCTGGCCTTGTTGCTTAATTCCTTCTCTTTTTTTCTTCTCTACCTCCTATTAGCACCTGTGTGTACTTTATGTGTGCCGTGTATGGTGCTGGACGCTGGGGTTACAAAGACAGTAAGAGATGATCTCTGCCAGTGGGGACCCCGGGACTGCAGGACACAGAAGGGATATGTGTGTGGAGGGGAGACTCTGTACCTTCTGCCAGGGTGTACGCCAGGAGACCACTGCAAAGACTCGGGCCCTGTGGGTGGATGAGCAAAGCAGAGAGGTGAACCTTACATGGCTCATCAAGCCTTTGTTGATCTTTTGACAGCAGGCCGGGAGCTCTGTGAGGGTAGGGGTCAGGCTTTCTGAGGAGGACCCAGGTGCTCAGGGATAGATGGGTAGATGATGGATGGGTGGATGAATGGATGAACGGATGGGTAGATTGATGGTGGATGGATGGATGTTAGTACCACAGCACTAGTAAAGCAATGCTTAAAAATAGGACAGCTGCCAACCAAGTACAGTCAAAGATCCTGGCATCTCCTATTCCCGGCCGGTTGACAGTTTCTGTTTCTCAAGGCTCTGTGAGGGGTTAACTGGTTTAGAGACTGTTGGTTTAGAGCCTCTCCTGTTTGGTGAAACTTCACTGTTTAAAGAAGATAAATCAGGCTGCAGAATTTGATTTTAAGCCTTTAGTTCTCTAGTGACTTGAGTCTCGTGGGGGACTTTGCATCCACATAATAGGGTGGTCTCTGGTGAAGAATTGGTGCTTTCTTAAAAGATGCTTTGCTGGCCCTGCCCACCCAGGATCCCTTGCTAGTGAGGCGGATCCCTGCTGGTGGCTGGTTGAGTGTGCCTGGCAAATGCAGGGAGACTGGGGTGCAGGACTCATGTACTCGTTTTGTTTAGCCTGGGCTAGGGCTTTTAAGGAGCAGTCCCTGCCCAGGGGCCACCTCATTTCATGTTCAGTTCTTGAGGGCCCTTGCTCGCCTCTTTTCAGCCATCCCACTCCTTCATCCTTTCTGTGGTTTCTTCCATCCCAGCTGCTGACTCCATATCTTTTCTGTGCGACGTCTCACGGTCCTTCAGCCAGTTGCACGTTCCCACCCCACCCTGCAAGGAACCTGACTTTTTGGCGGCTTCCTTTCAGATCACTAACCCAACATTCTTTTCTCAAATGAACAGTCCTCTTGTGAAGTAATTACCTCCCCTTCCCATGATTGTTGTTTTGCAAGATTTTTTTTAACACTACATTTGCTTAAATGTGGAGGTGTATTTGTTTTACTGGAGTCCTTTTTTTTTTTTTTTTTTTTTTGCGATACACGGGCCTCTCACTGTTGTGGCCTCTCCCGTTGCGGAGCACAGGCTCCAGATGCGCAGGCTCAGCAGCCATGGCTCACGGGCCCAGCTGCTCCGCGGCATGTGGGATTTTCCCGGACCGGGGCACAAACCCGTGTCCCCTGCATCGGCAGGCAGACTCTCAGCCACTGCGCCACCAGGGAAGCCCTGGAGTCCTTTTAAATTGCAGGACTGGGGACCAGGATGACACTGGCTTCTGGGCAGACTGGTCTGTCGTGCTCTCCAGGCTGTGGTTGTTCACCTGGCACTATGGTAGAGTCTCTGTAAGAAAGAATCATGTTACAGCAAGGTTATATTTCTTATAGTCAATTCCATCAAGTAATGCACTGAGGATTTTGGAAAGAGAAACCAAAGTCTTCAAAAAGGAGAGAGAGGAGGATGAGAGAGGGGGATAAAAGAACCCTAAACAATTCAGTTGCACAAATGGCCCTTGTATTATTGTGGCAAAATTACTTGTAAGTAAACGCTAAAGAGGAAAAACAAGCTGTGTTTGGTAGGTGTACTCTCTGTTCCCTGTCTTGTTTGTCTGCTCTGTACTATAGTGCTGTGTTGATATAGGGATATAACTGCTATGAATATTGATGGCAGCAAAAGCCTTTTTTTCCCCGTCTGGTCCAGTAAATAAAGCAGAAAGGATAAAACGGGAAGAGGAATTGTAAAATCCACGTGCTGTTTCCAGCTTACCTTGTTCCCTTACAACTCTAACTCGCAAAAACATGTTGACGATCTACCTTTGGTGGTCAGGGTCTAATTTGAGTACAGCAGATTGGTTTATTCAGGGATTTTTTGCTTCTTGTTAAAGCAACAGAGTGGCTTTTCCTTTTAGCTCTCCAAGTTAGCGTCACTGCCTCATTGAAGCTTTCCTGGATCTCTCCTCTGTAGCTAGTAGCAAAGTCAGTCTCTATTCCTCAGAATATCCACGGTGGCCTGAGTGCACCTCTCTTGGGAACCCACCACCCAGGGATGTGGCAGTGAACGGGAAGACGAGCCCTTGCTCTCACGAGGCTCACAAGGAGTGTAGAGAGTAAACAGAGGAGTCCTTGGAGGTCTGCGTGTGGCACGAGGGGGCACGCACACTGCTCCTCTGGGAGGTTTCAGCGGCTCACCCCAGCCTGGAGGATGTGGCTGGCTGTGCGGAGGGAGTAGGTCGTGGTCCGAGAAGGCCTCGCAGCCTGCTGAGGGGTGCGGGGTGCATGGGATGAGATGAGCCAGGCTGAGAGCAGGACCTGATGGCAGATCTGGACGAAGCGTGAGTGTGGAGGTTGGGGATGAGCTAGGCTTTTAAAATTGAAAACACATTGACTCTGGCTAAGTGACACCACAGAGGAATTTATTAGACCACTAGGATGGTGTTCTGAGGATCAAGGGGTGCTCTGGGGGCACGTTAGGAATACAGGGAAGTTGGGGGGGGGAGAACTGATGAACTGGCTTTTCAGTGTGACCAGTGGGGAGTCGATAATGGGGGTAAAGCCTGGGGTACCGCCGGGGTTAGATGGTTTCCCTGCTGGTAAAGAGGAAGGATGCAGTGGTAAGACTCGGTGAAGTCCCACTCGGGACTGGGGCTCGTCTGCAATGGAGGGGTGGCACTCTGGCGGCGGACGGCTAGACCCCAGGGTGGCTTAGGCAAAAAAGTGCTCACGTGGAACAAAGCAAGTCCTTGCAGGGGAGAAGTTGTCTCACCCTTTGGCCTTATCAGAGGGCAGAACTGCTTATGAAGGTGCAGAGCTGCTCTTTGTCAGTTCCGTCTCCTGGGATGTCCTCTGTGTACCACAATTGAACCCCCACCTCTTGCACCAGACTAAACCTTTCGAAGATAGGACCACAGTGGAGCCATTTTTCTTACCTTGGCTCCTGTGTGGGGCCCATCGCGCAGAAGAGGTGCTCACTAGGCATTTCCTGAGCCAAATTTATTCACCCCCTTGCGCCAAGTATCTTAATAAATGAATTCTGTGACTTCCATTTTCCTGAGGCATTGGTAACTTTCCTCAGGTCTCACAGAGGGGAATTAGTATCAGCAGGGGACTTTATGGGCTGTATGGGACAGTTTTAATTACTTACGAGTTTTCATTTAGTTATTATTTCAATAGCTTTTTGCCAGCAAATGCCTCTTGTAAAATTAATCGCACACATCTCAGTGGTCTATATTTCTATTGAAACCAAAGCTGTATAAAGAAAACCTTTGTAAAAGAGGAAAGAGCCAACATTTTTAGACCTGCTGATGGATGCATTTTCTCCAGCTCATGGAATCGCATGAGTTGGAACTGGAAAGGTCCTAAGAGCCCTCTAGCCTGAGGGTGGCATCTCGGAGGTCTGTGGCAGTCAGATGGGAGTGGCTGCTGAGTCTGGAAGAAGAGGAGGATTCAGGGGCTGAGTCCAGGCTCCCTGGGAACGTGAGTGGTGACCCATCAGTAGTGTCAGCTGGGAGAGGTGGCACGCCAGCAAGGAGGCTGTGGGCTTGCTGTCCTGAATCCCCTCCCCTTACTGTGCAGGTGAGGAAACTTAGGTCCAAGGGATTGGAGGGACTTGCCGAGGTCACCTTGCTGCTCAGTGACAAAGATTCTAAGATCCTGACTTAGAAGTCAGATGGAAACCCGAGAGGAAGAGAGGGTCAAAGCAGACGCAATTTGCTTTCTTCCAAAGGATATTCTGTTCAAAGCCCTGTGGGAATCTTTGTTGCATCCTTGTGCTTTTCTGGGCCTGATTTGGCAATCTTGGGAGGAAGACACGCTGTATTTTGCAAATGTGTGCAAATAACAAACGTGCTGTTATGTCCTAGGCAGAGTCACTGCACACACATAAAGGCAGGTTGCAAAGTGCAGTAATGTAGCCACTGATGAAAAGTGTTTTACACTTAGTTGCTTATGAGAAATTCAGTGTTAGAATTAAAATGCCTTCTTGCTCCCGGTGCAGTGTTAATTGTTCCATTTCTCATAATAAAACTTTGCTTGGAGAAGAATGTTTATATCTCTGAGATACTGATCTAATCCCTGTTTCTTTTCTTCTTCCCCATCCCCCCGCTTTTTTAAATTTCTTTGTTTCTCTTCACAGGAAAAAGTAGAATATGCCTTCCTGATTATTTTTACAGTCGAAACATTTTTGAAGATTATAGCGTATGGATTATTGCTACATCCTAATGCTTATGTAAGAAATGGATGGAATTTACTGGATTTTGTTATAGTAATAGTAGGGTAAGTCCCTTTTATTTGAGGAATTTTTTTTTTTTTTTTTTTTTGGGAAAATGGGAGGTGGGGAGTAACAGAAAACAGTATTTTAAAGGAACAGGGTTGGTCCTTCGTGCCAGTGATTGCTGCCAGAACGTGTCAGGAGTTCTTTGAAGCCTGATGATGCTGCTGTCGGTCTCTGGGCAGAAACCAATTTGAAATTCTCTTGTTGTTACTCCCTCTTTCAGTAACGTGTTAAGGAAGGAAGTTTAAGCTCAGCTTGTGATGTGACAGGGTTCATCTTACAGGGCCTTGGGCCTCCACAAATAGGCCAGCCCTGCTGGTGCTTTGAGTCCAACGTGTACAGCTCTTATGCTTAACACCCCATTAAGTTAAAAAACCAAAATAAAACGGTAAAAAAGTAATAAATCCTTCATGGCAGTGAGGTACTCTGCTATTTAACATCCCTTGAGGAAAGCTATTAATTTTTTCTGCTGAGTTGGGAGAAAAGACGTGGCACGCTACTATCCCATTTCACATAGCAAAACAAGTGTTTGAAAAATATCAGATATCTGACATGAAACGAAATAAACCAGAAAATGCAAAGAATCAAGCCTTCTCCCCGAATCCTGTCACAGGAAGAAGACCCCAACAGTTTCAGTTAAAGGAGAATGTTAAAATAAAAAACAGTGAAAAAGAAAAAAAAAAGAAAAACAGTGACCTGTGTTATTCTGGTCCTTCAACACCTGGAAATGTTTCCAGCAAGAGAAAATGAATCAGTGTCGGAGGAATGCTGGGTCTTTGGACCAAATACCCACATAGGAAAATAAGATCTATTCCTTTGCTGAGTCTTAGTTGCCTGGCTGTAAAATGGGTTGCTCCTAAAATTATATTTTCTCCTATATAGAGAGAATGTTAAATGGCCTTTCTGTTTTTATCTCCATGACTTCATTCAAATGACTTCTGCAGTTGAGCAAGGTGATTTTTCTTTTGGATTATTCTTTATCATGAATCCTTTAGCTTTTCATGGGAGACTAATACTGCTGGATATTGGGAGAGTGAGATAAAGTTTGAGCCTGTTCTTTCAAACCGAGGAAGTTAAAGTGGGATCCAGAGTGGTAGCCCAACAGGATGATTAGACTTGTGGAGAAAAATGTTAACTTTTGCAAAAACCACCCTAGTACATTGGACTCTAAGGTATTGTGGCAGAGGTAGTGCAGCATGAACTAAAATGAAGATACGTATCATACCTTCCTGTATTTGATGAACTTTAACAAGGAGTGGCAAGCAGGAGCCTTGCAGGTCTCTTGGTTCTGGAATAATCTTGCTGTGACTCTCCTGACCCTGGACTTGCTGTTCAGCTAGCGTATGGAGCTGCTTAGCCCCGTTTCTTTTGTCTCTACCCTACAAATCATCTTTCTGTCTGGAGGCATTTTTCGGATTATCATACAGCACAAAGACAGGGAACCAAGAAGAGTGCGGTAGTCTCATTGAGTTGAAGAGACAGAGACGAGTTCAGGGAGGCTGAGGTGGCTGAAATTTGAGAGGCATGATATGGGAGCGGCGAGGGAGATATTGAGAGAAGGAGGTCTGTAAGTATGCCTTGGGGTCGTCTTGAGTTTTGGCTAAAGACTAAGCTACCCTACATGGGATGATAGTCCATAAGGCCAGGCAAAGATTACGAGTAGGGAAAAAAGAAAATCTGGGGGGCTATAGCTGACTAATAACTAGGACTCACATAGGTCTTTGAGTTGTTCAAGTTATGACCAACCAGAGTGGAAAGACCTCGTTGAACACCCTGGACTGTCAGTGGAGACCCCAGAAGGGCCATTAGTAGTACGGGCTAACTAACTCTAGAGCAGGGATTGGCAAACTGTGGTCAGTGGGCCAAATTCAGCCTGCTACCAATTTTTGTAAAGTTTTACTGTGACACAGTCACAAGCATTTGTTTACATAGTTGAGTTGTGTGGTTTAGGTCCACAAAGCCTAAAATATTTACTGTCTGGACCCTTACAAAACAATTTTGCCAACTCTTGTTCTAGAGTAAAAACCATCTGGAACCCTTAGTAATAATACTTGAAAAGAAGCCTGAAAAGGAGCAAACTGACATGCAAGTAACTTAAGTGCCTGCCAAAGCAAAACTCAACACTCTTTAAAGGAAGACCACAAAATCCAGATAATTAAAGTGTTCAGCGTCCTGTCAGATATTACTAGACATGTGAAGAATTGTGACCCATAATCAGCAGGAAATAGAAACAGGCCTAGAAATGACAGACATGGTGGGATTAGTGGAGAATTCCTTTACAGGACTTTTAAAACTGCTATTATAAATATGTTTATGGACCTAAAAGGAATATATGACTACAGTGAGAAAAGATGGGACAATGTAAAAAAAAGAACCAAATGGAACTTTGAGAGCTGGAAAACATATCTGAAATGAAAAATTCCCTGGATTGGCCTAACAGCAGATTAGACTCAATAGAAGAAAATAATCAAGGAATTTGAAGATATAGAAGTAATACAAAGAATAATGATGGAAAATAAATGAATACCACCTTGGTGACCTGTGGGGCAATATCAAGTAATCTAACATACATATATTTGGAGTCCCGGAAGATAGGAGATAGAAGGGAGACAGAAAAAAATATTTGAAGAAATAGTCCAAAATTTCTTAATGTGATGAAAAATATAAACTCACAAATCCAAGAAGCTCAACAAAGCCCGAGCAAAGTAAACATGAAGAAAACTACATCAAGGCACATCATGATCATAATTTGCTCAAAAGCAAAGATAAAGAGAACATCTTAAAAGTAGAGAAAAAGCCAAGCAACTATGCAAGCAACTGTGCAAACCAGAAGACAATTGACATTTTTAAAGTGCTAGGGGACGATGTCCACATAGAACTCTTATTCAATGAAGATATCTTTAAAAATTGAAGCAAGAAAGAAAATTTCCAGACAATCCACAGCTGAGAATTCATCAGGAGACCTGCACCTTAACAAATGTTAAAGGAATTTCTTCACGCTGAAGGAAAATGACAATAGATAGAAGCATGGATCTATACAAAAGGAATGAAGAATGCCAGAAAGGATGAGTGCATGTGTAAATATAAAAACATTTTTCTCATTTTAAAATCTTTTAAATAACAGCAGTGTATTGGGGGGTTTATAACATCTATAAAAGTAAAATATATGACAACAGTAGCACAAAGGACAGAAACAAGGAAATAGCCATATACTATAGGAAGGTGCTTTGCAGTTGGTGGAGTTATTTGAAGGTAGACCATGAGAAGTTAAAGATGTATGTTGTAAACCCTAGAGCACAGGCCAGCAAACTTCAGCCCATAGAACAAGAAGAGTTTATTGCCTCCCCTGCCCCCCAACGCTGACAAAGTATTTTATTGTCTGCTTTAGCAGATTAAGTTTTATTGGAAGACAGGCACACTCACTAATGTTTATGGCTATTTGGTGCTAGGATGGAAAAGTTGACTACTTGTGACAGAGACCCTATGGCCTGCGATTCCTAAAATAGTTACTATCTGGTGCTCTACAGAAAACTTTTGCTGACACTTGATCTAGAGGAGACACTAGAGAAATAAAGTGGTATAGTTAATAAGTCTGTATTGGAGATTAAATGGAATTTTTTAAAATCTCAATTTTTTTAAAAAGCAGGGAAGACAGGAACAATGGACAGGGCAAATAGAAAACAAATAGCAAGATGGTAGATTTAAACTCACCCTTATTTAAAATCCACCCTTACTTAAAATCCAGAGGTTATCCGATTTTATATGTGTATAAAAACAACACTCAACTCTATAGTGTCTGTAAGAAACATAATTTATAAAGACATAAATAATTTGAAAGTAAAAGGACAGAAAAATATATATCATGCAAAACTAATCAAAAGAAAGCTATATTAATAACCAACAAAGTAGACTTCAGAAAAGGGAATATTATCAAGGATAAAGAAAGACACTTTATGATGATAAAGGTGTCATTTCATGAAGATGTAATAATCCTAAGTGTGTATATATACACAGACACACGTGTGTGTGTGTGTGCCTGTATCTATGCATACGTACACACAATAGCAGATCTTCAAAATATACGAAGCAGAACCTGATAGAACTGAAAGGGGGAATAGACAAATCTTCAGTTGTACATTTTAATACCCCTCCTTGAGGAGTGTTGATAGAACATCTAGTCAGAAAATCACTAAGGATATAGGGAGATTTTAACAGTACCATCAACCAATTTGACTTAATTGACTTTTTTAGAACACTGTACCCAGCAAGAGCAGAATACACATTCTTTTCTCATGCATATGGAACATTCGGCAAGAAAGACATATTCTGGGCCATAAAACAAGTCTTAGTGAATTTAAGAAGATTCAAATCATATTAAATTATATGTTTTGAATGAATTTAGCAATGTTTCTGGATAAAAGGTCAGTATAAAAAAGCATGTGAATTTCTATATATTAGTCATGAACAATTTGAAAATAAAATGTTAATGACATTATTATTTACTATGGCATCAAAAACCATGAACTATTTAGGGATAAATAGTACACTGAAAATGACTAAACCTGCTGAGAGAAATTAAAGAAGACTTAAATACATGGAATGATGTACCATGTTCATGGACTGGAAGACTCAGTATTGTTGGAATATCAGTTCTTCCCAAATTGAGGTATAGATTGAATCCTAATCTAAATCCCAGTAAGATTGTTGTAGAGATGGACAGATTTATTCAAAAATTTATATGGAAATTAGAGAGGCTCTAGACTAGACAAAGAAATCTGTAAGAACAAATCTGGAACCTGATTTTAAGACTTCCTATAAAGCTACAGTAGTCAGGACAGTGTGATATTAGAGTAAGGAATAGACATAAAGATCAATGGGACAGAATAGGGAGTCTAGAAATAAACCCATATGGATGTGATCAATTGTTTTTAGACAGAGGTGCCTTGATGACTCAATGGGTTGAAGAAACATTTTTCAACAAATAGCACTGGAACAACTATTTATCCATATGAAAAAGAAGGCTCTCCATTCTTACCTCATACCATATACAAATGTTACCTTAAAATGAATCATAGCCCTATATTTAAAACTATAACATTTCTAGGAGAAAATCTTTATGACTTTGGGGTAGGCAGAGATTTCTTAGGACCCAAAAAGCACTTGGCATAAAAGAAATAATTGAAATTTTGAACCTTATCAAAATTTAAAACTTTTCTTCAAAGGGGACACTGTGAAGAAAATGAAAAGATAAGGCACAGATTGGGAAATAATATTCCCAATACATATATTTGTATTCCCAATACATACCAAGGACTTGTATTCAGAATTTATAAAGAACTCTTATAACTCAAGGAGATGACCCAGAAGGTAAATGGGAAAAAAATTTGAATAGGTCTTCACAAAAGAAGATATGTAAATGGTCAACAAGCACCTGAAAAGATGTTCAGTGTCATTGGTAATTAGAGAAGTGCCAATTAAAACAACAGTGACATAGCACTACATACCCACTAGTATTAGTAAAAAGACCAACGATACCAGATTTTAACCAAAATATGGAGCAACTGGAACTCTTACACACTGCTTATAGAAATGGAAAACGGTACTATCACTTTGGAAAAGTTTGCCAGTTTCTTACAGTGTTAACCATACACTAACCATATGACCCTATTACCAGGACTATCCTGGGTACTTACCCAAAATAAATGAGAATACCTGTTCACAAAGAGACTTCATTCATAATAGAGAAAAACTGGTAACGACCCAAGTATTCCTCAACAGGTGAATGGATAAACTCATTGTGGTATGTTCATACAGTGGGATATCAGTCAACAGTAAAAAGAACTGCTGATAAATGTAACAGCTTGGATGAATCTCAAAACCATAGAGAACAAAAAAAGATAAACAAAAAGGAGAACATGTTGTATGACTCCATTTAGGTAAGATTCTAGAAAAGGAAAAAACCTAAAGGGATAAACCAGATAAAGTCAGTGGATACCTGAGGCTGAGCTGAGGATGACTGTAGGAGGCATGAGAGAACTGTTTGAGATATTGGGAAGGCTCTCTGTCTTGGTTGTGGTGTTTGTTACTGGGGCTTATGCATTCGTCAAAACTCATCTCATTGTACACCTTAAATGGGTGTATTTTATTATGTATAAATTAAGCTGCAATAAAGTTGGTTTAAAAAGTAAAAAATCATCTAGGAAACTAAAGTCGAACTGGACTTGGTCTTTTTTTCTCATTAAATATGAAAAACTTTAGAACATCAGATTACCTTTTATCTAAAATACGTACTAAATTGTAGTCAAAGAGCAGAAGAAAAGTTCAAAAAGAAAAAGAAAAATTAAATTATTATGTCTTCCCTTGAATCAAACTCCTGCTCACTGAAGTTGCCAACTGCCAACTCTGTCTTCATCCAATGGATTTTCCGTTCCAAGTCAACCATGACCTATTGCTTTTGTCAAGATTCCCAATAACAGAGACATCAAGAAAGTAATTGATATTTCTAAGATGTTAACTGTTAATAATGTGACCACAGGAAGGTTCAGCGTGTCTACCGGAGCTGATATAATTCTCTTATAGCAGAGTTTGATCTGAGTCAACTTTTATCCCGCTCCTCTAAATTTCTCAATAAACACGTATTTCAAGCATTCAAGCTCATCACTTAAGCTTTTGTGAACATGGGGGGCTCATTCTGGTGCTTCTAATTTGTGTCAGTTTGGGTAGCTCCTTGCCTTTTCTTCCTGTCTTGGGGTAAACTTAATAAGAGTCTAGGATCAAATACTTTCTCCTCTTGTCCACATCTCTTCAGGCACATGGTACTTATTTTGTTCGGGTGGGAGCAGTGAAAGGAGTAGAATCACAGAATATTAGAATGGGAAGGGCGGGGCTCTGGATCATTCAATCAGTTTTCAGAGTAGGAAACTTAGGCCCAGAGGAGGAGAGGGACTTTCCTAATGCCTCCTAACTCTTAGGAATGGAAGCACGCCCTGACCCCTTGAGCGCTCCAGCTGTCTGGAAACAGCAGCCGGCTTCCCTCTCTGAGTCAGGCTCCTCTGTGATGGGAGAGACATTGTTCACCTGTTTTCAAGGCATCACCGAAGAACAGGGGATAAAAGGGCCATAAAGTGTACATTGCAAAGGTACACTGGTACTTGAAAGCAATCTTAAGTTACCACCTGCATAAATTATTTTCCTAACCCTTTGGGATGAAAATTCCTGTGGCTGCTGCATTTCAGAAGAGTTTGAGGTTTTCTTTCTTCCTTTTGCTTTGTTTTTATGACACTGTGAACTTGTTTTGGAGGGGAGACTTTTAACTTTATTTAGCCTTGCTGCAGGGGTCTATAGTAATTACAAAACTATGCTAATGAGAGAGACCCATCATAAATCTGATATATTTCCCCAGTCATAACCAGAAAGAGCCCACCTTCTGTAGCTTTGAAAAGGTAAAGACCTGACGTATTCCCTCCCTGTTCCCCACCCCCCGCCAGGTTCATTGCTAATTGCGGTACTGTTATTAAAACAGATGACCTGTCTTTAAACACCCCAGAATGACATGACTGTGCCCCATCAGGACTGTAATCAGACCACCCTGTGTTTTATGGACTTAGTGTCTTGGCCATCCAGAGGCACGCCAGTGGGTGCAGAGTTTCTGCTTTGCTGCTAATTAAACTTTGGAAACCTTTTCTTTGTTGCTGGGCCAATCATTTCCACAATCTGATTGGCCAGAGTTGATTCTATTTGAAATGGGCAAATTTCTATTTATTCTGAAAAACAAGCAACAATTCCAAAGAACAAATGTTTATTTGAAAGAGCAAAAAAGTAACTGTCAAATGAACGGATTGCCTGAAAATAGCTTTATCCGAAAAGCCTTCTGAGAGTAGGGAAAAATTTGTCGCGGCTGCCAGATACAATATTATTCACATTTCAAAAGAGAAAATGACGATCTTAATACCTTCTCTTAGGTTTCTGCTCTTGGCCTTTGCACAGCTCCTTAGCATCTTGTGATTTACATCATTCCCTGAACAGCCCTTTGGAGGTGGAGGTGGGGGTGTGTATGTGTCAGTGACTGTATTGGAAGTGGCATAACATATCGTTTAAGATTTGGGACTTCGGAGTCATTCATGCATTCATTGTTTATTCATCAGATATTTTTTGAGTGCCTCCTGTGTGTCAGGAACTGTTCTAGGCACTAGGCTGGAACAGACTAAACGAACAAATGAACACACAGACTACAGTTCCCTGCCCTTACGGAATCTAAGGGCGTCGAACATACCTGGATTCAGGTTTTAGTTCTGCCACTAGTTTGTGGCCTTGGGCGAGTTACTTGTTCTCGCCAAGTTTGTTTTTTCACGTGTAAAATGATGTTCATGATAACTCCCGCTGCCTAACATTTTTGAGGATTAAGGAGATAATTTTAAGGGTTTAGCACACGGTGAGTCCTCATCAATGGCAGCTGCTGGGGCAATTCCACCGTCATCACTGGAAGAGGGGATTCACCAGGGAGCCAAGGCGCTGACATGCTAGGATGCTCCACTGGCAAGAAAACAGGTGAGATCAGTCCCCATCCCTAGTCCTTCTAGATGTAGGGGTCACGGCCAGGAGTCACAGCCTGGTTCTTACCTCTGCTTTGCCTTCCCTCTACTTAAGCAGCAGCCTGACAGAATTGGCCGTTGTTCAGAAATAACTACTCTCACCATCCTGTTTTGCTTCCCTGGGTGACAGAGTCTAACATTTCTTCCCCTCTTCTTCTTTCAGATTGTTTAGTGTAATTTTGGAACAATTAACCAAAGAAACAGAAGGCGGCAACCACTCCAGTGGCAAATCGGGAGGCTTTGATGTCAAAGCCCTCCGCGCCTTTCGAGTGTTACGACCACTTCGACTAGTATCAGGAGTGCCCAGTAAGCACGTTTCGTTTCCTAAAGCCAGAAGTTTGTTGATTTTTATCCTTCTGGGTGGGTCTCGGGATTATGAAACAGGGTGCGATGAGGTGAGTTGCTGTGCACCAGCCAGGGGCTCAGCAGGTGACCGTGGAGGCCTTCGCCATTTACAAAGCACTTTTGCTTGTATTGTCACTTTGGGTCCCCGTGACAGCCCCGACCGGGGGTGGAGGGGGGTGGAGGGGGGCAGTAGTGATTGTTGTCTTCCTGATTTTATATTAGAGAGAATCTTCTCTCGTGCAGAGACCAAGTGGGTGGTGGCAGGAGACCTTGAGTTCAGGCCTCCTGATTGCAGTCTGGTCTTCGTCCTCTGACATCTGCTGCCATCAGCTCCTCCCACTCTCAGGCCTGTCCCTTTGAACGTGGTGGGTCATGGGGATGAGGGTGTTGGAGGCCTCAACTGACTGCCTTTTTTCAAAGTGAGAGCAGCAGGGGGCTGGGATCCTGAAAGTCTATTTAACTCTCCCACGGAGGGACTGTGCCCGTCTCACTCGGGGGTGAAGAGGTGAATGCTTCTGTGTCCTCCCTGTATGTAGGGCACAGTAGCACCTGCCTGAAGGTGGTTGTGAGGTCTGAATGCAGTAATGCAGGGAGAGCCTTCAGCGCAAGGTCTGGAGCACAGAGAGGGCCCTTAGTGTGAGAGATGCTATATCACCCACTAGCCTACTCTACCTGTCTGTGCCAGGCCCTAGTTTGCTTCTTGCTCCAGATCTCCAGGCCAGGTTCAGTGCCACCTGAGTTGGAACAGATGCCCCATCTGTGCCCTGGCCAGGAACTTCCCTAAGGAGCGTGGCATATGCTTCCCTGGGCTCTACTCATGATAGGACATCCCTACTGGGAACTTCAGTCGGTGGAAGTTTTAGTGCCTCTCCAAGGACTGTGGCTGTGAGTTGGCTGCCTGCTTCCAGCTGCAGGACAGATATGGGATTGCAGGCTGTGCCTTTTTTTCACAGCTCATAAAGCCATCAAAAGAGCACAGATCATGTTTTTGCCTCTCCAGAAGTTCTTCATGAAATTTTTATTAAACCTGTTGGCACTCAGAACGCACCAAAAATTGTCTGGAAAAAAAAATTTCAAATTTAACATTTTAAAATGTAGGAAGTGGTGTTTTATGTGTACTTGTTTTTCCAGATTGTTCCTTTATTTTCATTGAAAAAGATCAGCACAAGTCAAAACCACAGAACCTTCTGGAAGCAATTGAGAAAAATTGAAATACCTTGGAAATGACTGGCCCTGTTACTTGTAACATGATTAAATGAGAAGCTCAGTGAGCAAACATGAGGTTTCAGATTCAGTTGTTACAGCTTAATCTGATTTCAGAGTAACCACGGCAACTTTTTTCCCCCAAAGAGCAAATGACAGGCCAGCCTGCCTGCAGTATGTGCTGTGAGCAGACATGCGGGTGCAGTGGCTTTGTGGGTCTGAGTCACGTGTGAGGACTTTCTCAGCTCATGTTCATTAACTGCCTTGGAGCAGCCACGTCTCTCATCAGAGCCAGCTGGGCTTTGGGGAGATGGGTCAGGGGCTCTGCGTCATGCTCGTTCCCATGCAGTTGGCAGCTGTGGACTAGTGATTTCTTATATACTTGAAGTTGTTAAAAATGCCTGGGAAGGTGTGACTGTTTATACTGATCTGGGAGTTGTCTAATCCCTTCTCAAGAGAACTCAGACTGTCCTACAAGACATGATTTTGTGTGTGTATGTGAATATATGTTCATTCATTGGAAGGTAAACATGTGTTTCAGATAGAGTCCTTCAGATGTTTGTGAAGCTCTTAACTAGCTCCACACAGGTAACTGATAAATATGTATCAGAATCCTAGACCATCAAATGGGAAAGAACCCTCAAGATCATCTGGTCCACAATCACCACCTTTTAGATGAGGAAGGTCATCGAAACCTTGGGCAGCTTCTCATGGCTAGGGGGTGGCCAAACAGGACCAGACCGGCGGCCTCCTGGTTCCTGGCCCACTGTTCCTTCTGCTCCATTTCACTGCCTCCTTGGTTAGAGTCCTGTGAGATCTGTTGTGCACATTGGTTATATACAAAGGAGCCTAATGTCATGAAAGTGTACACATTCACAATAAGATACAATGTCATTATTTCATAAATTTGGCCAATCTGAAATATAATAGTTACAATAAACATAGACACACGTATGAAACATAGGGCTCACTGCCATACAGCTGAGAAGAGCTAACTGCTGGATGATGATTTTGGATGGCCCATCCATGTCTTAAAAAAAGAAACACAAACAAACCCAAATGAAAAAGCAAACAAAAAGCCCCTTTTGCCCAAGTAGAGTAGAGCGGATGTTTCTTTTCCCCTCCATCTTTTCCCTATAGGAGGCAGAAACATTAAAAGTCATCCTACCGATCATTTTTTCTCCAAAAGAAACCATTTGAACATTTAAGCATCCGAAGACAGTATGCAGGAGTTCTGTCTTAATGAAAGTCTGGAAAGAGGTTCTTTGCGAGTCTGAAACCCTCTTATCGCCCTTCCCTCCCCATCCCATCTCCCAGATTTTCCCATGTGCTTCTTATCAAGGCGAACTTTTGCTGTTATCGCTGATAAGTATTTTTGCTTGGTGTGTTCTGACTTCTAACGTATTTAATTCTAGCACCTCAGCCTCTTCTGTTCTTTCATTGTTTGAATATGTATTGGGAAAGTGAGAAGATACTAGAAAAGGGCAGTTTGGAGGAGAGAGAGACAGCAGGGAGAGGAAGGGAAAGAGAAAGAAAAAAGGGGGAAAAGAGTGAGCTAGTCGAGTGGAAGCTGAGGTAGGTCCCGGTGTTGGGAGGAGCGCAGGGCACGTGCAGGGGCGTCAGGTGGCTGGATCTAGTCCGGCTCTGGTTTCCTGCCGACCGCTCTCCCTGCGGCTCCTGCTTCCCCCCACCCCCCACCCCAGGCCAGAGTGTTGCCCCACTGTCCCTGTTCCCATGGTCTTTTCTCTTCCTGTACCATGGCTCTCAGTGTTGCTCCGTGGGTAGCTCCCAGGTTTCCACGTCCCTCCCTCATCTCTCAGGTCCACGTGTCAGCCTCAGGGCACTACCCCCTTCATGTTAAGTGATCAGACTCACCAGGTGGACAGTTGCTCTTACCCTCTCCTTCCCGGCCCCTCGTCTCCCTCTGCCACTCCAGGGGACCCTCCTTTGACAGGCTTGTCTTTGTTCAGGCACTAGGATTAGCCTCTTGACCTTGCCCTGCCTCCCTGGGCACCTTCCTCTAACTCAGACTCACTTGCTGAGTTCTGATTTCATCCAGCTCCTTACCCTGTCCTCCCTGGAGGGCCCAGCACCCTCCAGCTGCCTCTCTGCCCGTCTTGCCTATTGCTGCCCCACTTGTCTTTCTAAAAAGGCTGCCTTTTGAGTTTTCCTGGGTCTCTCCCATGTATACATGTTATTAAACTTTTGTTTGATTTTCTCCTGTTTAAAATAAAGAGGCTGCCTTTTGCCAATGGACTAAACTCTGGCCCTGTGATCTGAATTCAAAACTCAGAGCTACCCAGCTGCAATCTGCTTGTCTTTCTTGTTACCCTTTTCCACTTCATGACCGCCACCCCCAGCCCTCGTGGCGCTAGCTCACTTCCATGCTTTTGGTACTTTCTTCCGCTGCCTGGAGTAACCTGTCTCCTCTTGCCTGTGGAAATCCATCCTCCTCATGCTTCAGGCCCTCCTGAGAGGGAGGCTACTGCCCAGTCCTCTTTCTTCTCCCCCACTCAGAAGCGATGCCTTTCATCCCTCTTTAATTTTAACTGTGTGATATTACTTATTCAGCATCTGTGTGCTACCTTAGAGTAATTTGTGTTTAATTCTTATGTCTCCTTCTGCAGCATAACCTCTTTGAGAGGAGCCACATTATTTAATACATCTTCATATCCCCCAAAGCACTAAACCTTATGTTTGCTGCACGGTAGATGTTCAAGGAATTTTGTTGAATGGATGAACAAATGCGTAAAGGAATGACTTTCATATCTGGCAGTGCCCTCTCTAGGCCTTAGTTTTTCCATCTTTCAAGTTGAGGGAGTTGTATTAGATGGTCTTTAAGGTTCCTCTTTGACTTACCTCACATCCAGGCTTAACGTTAATTAAAAGCTATGAAATACCTCTGAGTTTTATTACTGTGTGTCCTGTACAGAGCAAGCATCATTAGGAATCATATCTGTGCATCACTGAAATAGCTTCCTGGCTCACAAACTTATTTTTCTCTTTCCTAGGTTTACAAGTTGTCCTGAACTCCATCATAAAAGCCATGGTTCCCCTCCTTCACATAGCCCTTTTGGTGTTATTTGTAATCATAATCTATGCTATTATAGGATTGGAACTTTTTATTGGAAAAATGCACAAAACATGTTTTTTTGCTGACTCAGGTGAGTAATAAAAAATGACAGCTAACCTAGCTATTTAAACATTTGGCTTTCCCAAAAACAACTTTTGTGGTTTGGGGAAGATCTAAAACAAAATGAGAGAGAGAGAGAGAGACAGGGGGAAAAAAAAAAAAAAGACAGCCGAATACACTGGTGAATCTAAGACAGTTCTTAGTGTGAATTATATTCAGAATAAATGAGAATTTAGTTCCCTTTTCTATCTTGATTTCCTATGTAATGTGCTCTGGTAAACGAGATGGGGGGACCCCCTGAAACTGGACCGTGAGGTGAATCAATAGTGTTGCTCTGTACAGGCTGAGGAGAGGTGCTGTTAAGAGTGGGACAGAGGAGAGAGGGGTGGATTCTGAGGAGAGGAAATGGCAAATTGCATGGAGGAGGGAAAGTTTGAAGTGAACCTTGAAGGACAGTAGGAATCCGAGATAGCACAGCTGGGAAGTAGAGTGTTGCAGGCTCTGGGCAGGGTACTTGGCTTCTGCAGCTTGGTTTCCTGATGTTCATTCCTCCCTTGAGTGGTCAAGCCTTCTTCTGCTGTTTGCAGATATCGTAGCTGAGGAGGACCCAGCACCGTGTGCGTTCTCAGGGAATGGACGCCAGTGTACCGCCAATGGCACAGAGTGCAGGAGTGGCTGGGTTGGCCCCAATGGCGGCATCAGCAACTTTGATAACTTTGCCTTTGCCATGCTCACCGTGTTTCAGTGCATCACCATGGAGGGCTGGACAGACGTGCTCTACTGGGTAAGCCGCTTGAGGAGAGAGTTGATGGAGTATGCTTTCCTCAGATAAAAGTGTTTCATTAGCTAGAGCCATTGGGGAGCTGGCTGAAAAAGACCCCCTGGAAGTGAGTTCTTTGGGAAGGGAAGCAGGCCCTCTCGTCACTCAGTAAGACCTATCATCTCTCCATGTTGGGGCCTTGGTTTCAGCTCTAGAAAGCTGCTATAGGAGGTGGACTCCCTCGCATCCCCAGTGCCGCCTGGGGACTTACTGCTGAGCGTGCCCAGTAGTCCCCTGTGTTGGAGGAACTCCAGAGGGCCGGGGCTGTCCTCATTAAACTCTTAAAGAGCCAGAGGTCATTCCCCAGGTTAAGAGGCTCCTGGACTTCTGTGGACTAAAACTGACCTTTTGTACCTGAAGGCAGGTTGCTCTACCAGATCCTAAGTGGAAGATAGGGAACATTAATTGAATTCTTGTCATGCTTTCCATAGCTTAGTACAGCCTTAAAGCCCAAATGGGTTTTTCCCCCCATTCAGTATTACTACTGATCAGCCCAGCATAAGCCCTTCGCTCTCTTTTCCTTTTCCTTTGGAGCTATAGAACTCTGGCAGAGAGGGTAGAAATGGCATATAAGCCTTCCAGGGCTGGTGGACCTGTCCATGAAGACAGTTGGACACTCTGTATGGCTCAGGGCTGGCTCTCCTTGTTCCTGACAGAGCCAGAAAGGTTTGCTGTAAATGAAGAGCAGTTATATTTTAACAGCCATTTCTCAGAGCTGGGTTTGTTGGTTTACTTCTGTGTCTGATAGAATTTGAAAAAGCTCACAGAAGTTTAGAAATTATTTTCCATGACACAGAGTTGCTGGGAAAAACAGCTGACTTGCAGATTTTGAGCCTAAATCCAAGTCCAAATGGGATTAACCAGGATTCCAATAATGACTTGTTAAAAGACAATGGGCCATAACCTACTTCTTGAATGGTCAGTCTCTAGTTAGAAGGCCTGCAAGTTGAGTAGCTTCCGACAGGATCTAAATTTCAGACACTTTATAGGATTTCCCATTCCTCTGTAACTTCAGGGAACATAGCGTATAACGGTTGTAAATAGGTTTTTGCTTCCCTTCACAAGTGAACTCCATGCATGCAAGATTGTAGAAGTCCCTGTATATGTTCAGTGTTAGGCAAAGAAGACACGTTTTTATTTTCATCCCCAAAGTGTGAGTCTAGTTTGGTAATAAGGTTTTTAAAACATCACCAACATGTTATATCTTGTTTTTCTCTCTCCTTTTTGTGTTGTCGTAGGGGAGTGTGTGTGTGTGTCTGTGTGGGTATGCACATCTGTTATTTATATCCATAACACAATGCCTTTTGTGAAGAGGAAGAAGGAGGGAGATTATATTGGATGAGCCAAGGCCATGGCCATGCAAGGGGACCCTCTAATTAGGTAAAGGGTTTGTTTTCAGTATTATCTTCTAAGCTGTAACTCCTAGTTAGGTTAGCAGAGGGCTCAATCCAAGTCTTCCCTTGAATTTCTGATAAATAGGAAAAGCGTCATCCAGATAGCCCAAACTCTGATCCTTCCCCCCAAAACAGTACAGAAGACAACATTTTGATTTAAAACAAATAAATGAAAAACCTGTGACTCCTCTCAGCTCTGTTCTCCCTGTTTTCACGGTGAATTGCCATTGCCGATCCAACATGCCCTGACTGATGGACAATTTTATACTTTATGTTATGTTTCTGCACACTGATTGTCTCATGACAGTCTTCCTGTCGCTGAGCTAGTGAAAACTCTGGGAGCGTGTGATTAAACGAGAGAAAACACGTACCCAGAAACAAAAGTTTCTACTTGCTTTCCTGAGAACCTCTAAGTATCACCTAGGATGATATAATTATTACCTCTGTTTTTCATATGACAATCACAGAGCTAATAATTTGACAACATAATAATTACATTCTCTATGAATTACATGGCATCTTTATTCTGATGGAGGAACTCCAGTAATTTATCAACATTATTCCAGTCTATATCCCAATATAGAAGGTCTGGGAAACAGTGGAATATAGACCCTGAACATCCCCGAGGTCCTACCGCTAGAGCAAGTGGTACTTGATTTAGAACAGGGGTCTACAGACTTTTTTTATAAGGGGCCAGATAGTAAATATATTTGGCCTTGCAGACTGTAATGTCTCTGTCACAACCACTCAGTTCTGCCCATGTCGCTTGGAAGCAGCTGTAGACAACATGTAAACATGTGGCTTCGTTCCAATATTTATTATGGACGCTGAAGTGTGAATTTTGTATCACATTCCTGTGTCATGAGATACTCCAGATTTTTTTCCTACCATTTAAAAATGTAAAAGCCATGTTTAGCTCACGAGCTGTACAGAAGCAGGTGGTGGGCTGGTTTGGCCTGCAGGTCACAGTTTGGTGACCCCTGGTCTAGACTAGAACCTGGCGCTCTTTCCTTGGCATTTTTCCACCGTCAGAGGTTTTCGAGCCCTTCGGAACACTAGGGGGCAGCTCAGTGATGTCTTCCAGAGTGTTCACTAAGACCGTAGCCTCTGAAACACATCAGGTTGCTTTTAATTACTTGTTTATTACACTTACTATCTCAGCACAGAGATAGGCAGGAGCCAGGGCCCCAGCCTTCCTCATGCTTTGTGGGCCACAGGCAATGGGAAGCCACACAGCTGTGCACAGAACAGAAGATCCCTGCCCCGCACAGTGCCCGGCCCAGAGCAAGTGATCAGCAAACACCAGTTACTGTTACTCTTTAAGTGCATGATCCCATTGCCTCACTACAGATGGGCCATGTTTAAGTGCCAGTTTTTATCCGTAGCTAGAGTGTAAAGGGAACATCTTGAGCGAGAACTGAGATTTTATTTTAAATGTTGATGGCAAGCAAAATTTTCAACCCTTTAGGCGTTTGTATATGGTGGACAAAGTCTTTGCCAGGGACGAGTTTGCATCTGGTCAGGTTCGTATTCAGTCAGTGTTCTCAAGTTCAGGGATGCCTCAGTTCCCAAGAGTGCCTGGCCAGTGGTGGCAGGGTCTTGAAAAGGGACGTGCGGGTGGGCCCGATATGCAGAAAGACACGCATAGAATAGGACCATTTGGATGTGTGGGGAATGGGATTATTAGTTTCTGGTGAAAAATGACTTTTTTTAGTACTCTTTTATGAAGTGAATTCCATAAACATAATTAAGGTGCCATCTGACCTACATGCATCTGTTGTCCACAGAGGCAGAAAGGTGTAGTGCAAGGAAAAAGCCTTAAGGCTGGAAAGGGCTGGGCGCGTGACCTTGGCTAGGTCACCCAAACTCTCTGGGCTTTCATTTTGTCCACAAGATGCAGAGTAACCCTACATGATCCTATTGTTTTTTTTCTTCAGCTCAGAGGAAATGTTTTTAGATGTAGGAAATTAATGAAAAGAGTATTGATTTCAGAAGAGAGCTATCCATATAAATCATTTGTGGCCTTTTGCCTTAGTGCCAAGCTCTTTGCTCAGTGAGCATACTTATTATGGCAGTGCTGGCTGTATGACTCAAATGGGAAGTTCCCTTGGCCAAGCTGTCCGTCTTATTCATTCAAGGTACCAGGGAAATCCCTCTCTACTTAGCCAGCAGCTTGCGTTTCTGCCCCTTTCTCTGATTCCATGCTCAGGGGAGCGACAACCAATATATCAAGTTTCTAGTAGGAGTTGCAACAGTTAGAAAAAAACAAAAAGCCTAGGTTAGCCTTTACTCGGAGATACGGATGTGCGTCTCAGCCTTTGAAGTGAGGGGAAACTGAAACTAGGTTATTTCCTGAGTACCAGATGACACCACACGATGACTTTGATATAAACGTTTTAAAAATCTAAATTGAAATGCTTGAGCTCCTCCCGATTTTTCCATTGCTGGCAAAGACCACTCAGACAAAATCCCAAGCAGAGTCTCTATTTTCCTATGGGTATTTCGGAGACCAGCTTGCCAGTTCTCACTTGTTCTATGTGTATGGTAAGCCTCTGAAAAAGAGACCTGGGTTGAGGAGATTTCTTTGGGAGAAAGACTGGCCCTTAAAGCTTAATTCTGGTTGCTCTTTCCCACCCTCTGGAGATCTATAGAGTCTCCTGTGGCCTCTGTTTTCCCCTTGGCCCCTAGCTGTTATGCCAGGTGATATTTCTGATTTGAGCAAATGGGAGTCTGTTGCACACTTACTTCTAAGTTCTTTACTTAAAAAAAATGTTCCCTCCTAAGTTGGAGCAGACAGCTGTTCCTGGAGCCATTCTCTGGAACATGGGACTGAGGCCTCAGAGAGGATGGGTGGGGCAGGTGCTCGGCTGACGGCTGGCCCACTTTTCCAGAGTTGTGGGAGAGTGGGGTCTCCGGTGGGAGTCCTGGACGTGCACATCCTTATTCCCCGTGAGCAGGCCCACTCACCCCTGTCATGTGCACTCCTCTTGTTACAACAGAGGGGAAGCCGGCCCAGAGAGGTCTCTGTGGAAGGCCCTGGCTCCAGGCTGGGCTCTGGTCCCTCCACCAGGCAGCCTGTTTCTTCTCCTCCACGTCTGGATTATTAAATATGTTTAGCGGTGTAGCTGCTTTGGAAGAATTACCCTTGGCCTTCCTGCTGAAATTAGTTTATCCAACTTAATGAGATCAACAATTGCAGCCACGGCCCTGCCTCATTCATTACTCTAATTGCCGATGTAAGATGTGCAGACTGATAGCAGTTCTATTAAGCACATCCATTTTCATGTGGCCAAACAGGTGTTTCATAAGGGATTTAATGCCCTCTCCCTAGACTTCAGCAGCAGATGTTAGGTAATTTTTTTTTTTTTTTTTAAATGTTCTCTTTTTCCGTTTGGTTTCTGCATGAGGCAGACAGTGAAATGCTTGAGCTTCGGTCTGTAAAGCTAAAAATCTAGCGCCAGATAATGTAAAGGAAAGCACGTGCATAAAGGCCCAAGGGCCTGGCCCTGCAAGGCAAGAGCGATGAATCAGCCCAGACTATATACTGTTCTATTAGCCGAAGATTCTGGCTGTTCCGACAAAGTCAGGCCCGGGGTCATTCATTCTGTCCCCTCACCAGTCCTTACACTTCCTCCCTGGGAGAAGTGTTTGCCCAATTTAACGTGATCTGTGCTGCCGGAAAGTTCCATCCAGCCGTGAACCTGAAAGCACTTGTTTGCTCCATCATGATCAGACCTCTCCTGGGAAGGTGTATCCGGGAGGCCATGTCTGACTGTGCTGCCTCAGCTTGTCCTAGAAGCAGGGACGCCAGGTTCCTCTGGAACAGCTCACCGCTGGAGCCAGCTCCCCCAGGGTGGGTCATGTAGGTTCAAGCTAGGTGTGGAGGATAAGGGCTTCTTTCCTTCTCCTGGGTCCTTCCTATGGGTCCAGTTACGGAAAAAGATGTCATTCCCCAAAGCACCCCTGCATGTGTCAGCTAGGTGACTTCTGAATACTTTCCTTCTTTGCATTAATTTAGCTGTGCTTGCACTCGCTGATAGCAGATAATCCAGATTTAAAGTGGGTTAGGTTTCCTTGGATTGGTTGGCTTCCAGTGGAAAGTTATTATTTTAGGGTTTTTTTTTTTTAAAGAAAAGAATTTATAGAGTCAAATGTTGCAAATTTGTCTCTATAACTAAGACTTTTCCACCATCACAAATTTTGAAAGCAAAAATAGTACTGACAACTTGGGCAGAGTAGAAAATAGTTCCCAGCTAAGCACTAGTTTTGTCTTCTGTCAAGATCTTTTCTGAAAATCCCTTACCGAGGCAGTTTCCTGTGAGAAGGAACCAAACCCCAGCTGATTGCCCCAGCAGTGGCCAAAGTTGGCTTTATTTACCCTGAAAGCGTTGATGGCTCTGTGTGCGTGTGCGTGTGTGTTTCGGGAATATATAATGAATGTGCATTGGCTACTGTTGTCTGATTTGAAGCTAAGTAAATGTTTAATTAAATGTATAGAATGCTGTCTCTAATGTAACCCTCTCTCCTTATTAGATTCTCTTATTAACCCACTCCTATGAGACCATCTTATTTCTTACAGATGAATGATGCTATGGGATTTGAATTGCCCTGGGTGTATTTTGTCAGTCTCGTCATCTTTGGGTCATTTTTCGTACTAAATCTTGTACTTGGTGTATTGAGCGGGTAAGCTACACCTCTTTCATCTTGAAAGCAGAGTCCCGAGGACAGTTGCCAAGACCACACAGGCTTTGCTAGATGGGGGCCGCCGGGTGGGTGCCAAGCATTTTATGTGTCCTCCAAGATACTTTCTTTTCTGCTGAGGCTTCCCAAATCAAGATGTTTCCTGGAACCTTACCAGCCTTCATGAAAGAAAGCTATAGGGTAATTATTGACCAGAAATTAATCAGCGTTGTCACTTGGGATTTAAATTGTTGGCATTGCTTGCCCATTTGTCCTAAAAGAAGATACATCTATAATTGTGTTATTGGCCTGGATCCAGATATAATGCCGATTAATTGGTACAAAACAGTAGCTAAATGATTTTTGGTAGGTCGCGTTTGTAGGCTTCAGCAGCAGAACCTGTCCTTATTGAAAGAACAAAAATGGAAAGCCCGTGGCAGCGTCCCCTTCTAGGAGCACCAGTCTTTAATCAAAGCCCTAGTGGTCCAGCAGCTGTTCTTGGGGCTCTGCTCTTTGGCAAATGGATAACTGATAACTAATCTCCTTACATTTTACAGGTAAATGATGCGATAGGATGGGAATGGCCATGGGTGTATTTTGTTAGTCTCATCATCCTTGGCTCATTTTTCGTCCTTAACCTGGTTCTTGGTGTCCTTAGTGGGTAAGCAGTTGGCTCCGTGTTCCACATTCTGCTGCTGCCGTGTGTCAGGCGGCTCTGCGTGTCCCCCAGCTGCTCCCTGCGGCTTTCTCTGCATGCATGTGGACTCTGATGTCCCCTCTGTGTGTTGCTTTTGGACTAAACTGTGATTCTTTCTGCTTGTGTCTGTCTGTGAGATTCTGTGTTTCTGATGCTTGCCAAATACTATTAATTTAATGGAACCATTTCTCCGAAGCCAGTCACGTTAATATGCCAGTGTGTAGAAGTAGATTAAAAGTGAGTAAAAGGATTCCCAGCCTTGGTCTCCCCCCAGGAAAGGGCCTTTGTCTTTTGTGGTTTTCTTCCCATTAGTACATAACCTGGCCCTTTTTACCTGCAGTTTATCATGATGATTTCCAGTGGTGTTTCAGATTTCATGGTAAAAGAGAAATAAGCCTAGATTAGCACATAAATACTGAATAGTTTCAAACTCTCACATCCTTCAGATCGGGATCGTTTCTTAGCTTGGTTTTCTGCTGCTGTCACTGTGAGAATGCTCCCTTCAATTCATTTTTAATCTTAACCTGTAGAATCTGTCTTTAATGCAGGGTAATAATCAGCTTTTGCCCCTAAATTGCCTATGGCCTTATCATCGTCCATGTCACTCGGTCACCAGTTTTGAAATTTCATCTTGTTGACCCCCTTGGCTCGGTGGATTGACAGGGGGTTCGCTGGAGACTGGGTCAGGAGGGGGGCTTTGCCCTGCCTGTAGTTGCCATCCCAGAGCCCTTCTGGGCAGCTCTGCGTCCTCCCCATCCCACAGACACCCCGGACAGGGGAGTACCCCAGAGAAGGGAATCAGGGCTCTCCAGACTCTCAGAAGCAGAGCCAGTATATAGCCATTGCCGGGGCGGGGTCGGGGCTGGGAGTGCGACCGAGGCCCGGGAGGTGCCCATCTCCCCAGAGGAGCGTCTGTCGCGCCCTGAGCTCAGACATCCTCAGGAGACACTGTTGATAGGCTTCATTCCCAGTGAGTTTATCTACTCCTCACTCACTCTATCTGTGCCTTTCCAAGCTTGTATCTTGGGGGAGGTGATGTCTTCGTGTAATGCTGAGTCACTGGAGAGACCTTTCTCGCATTTTTCTCAACACTGCCTTTTCCAGAGCAGAAAGCAGAGCCAGTGATCCATCTCTGCTTCCTTTCCTCATCTTCCCTCTAACCCACCCTGCCTGTTTTCAGGGATAACACGTTTAGAATTCTCCTTGACCGAGCGTGGTCACTTTTACAGCGTGGATGTACACTATCCTGTGAAGCCCTGTCTAGAAGTGGCCCTGAAGCCCGTGCCCCACAGTGAGGGGAGTAGGGACTGAGTTGGGGGTGTGACAGCTTACCCCCTGCCCCCCACCTCAACCAAAGCTTCCTTCTATAGATAAATGGCTCTTTGAGCCTCATGTTCTTTCACTTAAAACCTTAAAAGTGCCTTCCTCCTAGTGACCCGCCACGGCCTTAGGTTAGTGTCGGGATGGTAAGGGTGGAATGTATCCCTGGAGAAACAGCATCGTGTTGACTTTACCACAGAAACGGCCCGTACAAGGGTAACAGCAATCCTGTTGTGAATTCCTGGCACCCCGTGCCTCCTAAACCCAACTAAACTGAGGCCGTGGAGGCGATTGATCTTAACAGTGCCAGTGACATGCCTTATCTCTGCGCTCCCAGAGCAGGAACATCACCCCTGCGTGATGAGGCAGCTTAAAAAGGAAAACGGGGAAATGGGAGGGAGGGCCTCCTTGTTAGATGGTGGGTGTTAAATATGCACTCCGAGGGGGGTGGTGCCCAGAGCTGGAGGATAAAAACAGGCACACACCGTGGTGGAACAACCAGCGGACTAAAACATATTTGGGGGAAAATAGTAAGTAATTTAAAAACAGTTTTGAATCAGAACAAAACTAGATCCCTTATGAAGGAGAGCGCAAATGACACGTGAATTTTTACAATAAAATCCAAGATTTCGCAGCAGTTTTCAGTCCGTTCCATGATGTGGGGCTGCAACTGACTCTGCACCACCTGTAAGACCACTTGGGTAGGAAATGCTAAGCCGTGCTCTGTGGAAAGGAAGAGCCGCGTCTGCAGAGCAGAGTCGGGCATCCGCGTTCGCTAATTCGGTCAGCTTTTCCTGAGTTCCTGTTGAGTGGCCGGCTCTGGGCCAGAAGCCTGGGTGCCAAGATGTCGAAGACACAGATGGGGGCCTTGTGCTCAGACAGTCATTGTCTCGGGCGTGGGGAGGAAACTGTTGTTAGGCAGTGCAGGATGGCCAAGCTAGAGTAGAGGTGGAGACGGAGCGGCTGTGAAAGCTGCCTGTCTGTGAGCTGGCTCTTGAAAGATGATAAGGGGTCTCTGGGGGTGGGGGTGGAGAAACCGGAGAAGGGGCTGCTCCTACCTCCCCTAACAATTAGTTACCCAGGCTCCTCTGCCTGGGTTCTCCTCCTTGACTTTCCGCCAAAGCAACACAAAATCCAAATGGGTCATTTGTATTCATTTTCTTGTTAAAGAAATGTAATTTTTTTTTAAATTTTAGTTTTAGTCTTAGGGTTCTTCGCAATTTTTTTTAGGGGACACTGGAGGGAATATAAAAAATGTTTTAAATGTTTTAAATAAATGTTAAAAGGAAGACAACTTATGTCGCATAGCCCCTTAGGGACCATCAGACCAACACAAATGTAATTCCGAAAGGCCCAAATTAAAAAGTTCTCCTGTTTTAGACACTTAAGACCGTGCTGCTGCTTTCTAATGAAGAATCATTATAAGATGCTGTGTGTCTGTAAGTCTGTTAACCATTTGGAAATATTTGTTGCTCCTCCTTTTTTTTTTTTTTTTTTTGCACACTTGTTTTTGGTGTTGGTACGTTTTTAAAGCATTAAGACTGATGCTTTGGAAAAATCTTTGCTTTTACGCAGACCGTTCTTCTCAAGGTGCGTGCGAGGTTCACGAACTGCACGCCCGGCGTAGCCAAACGTGATCCTGGATGAAGACGTTTTTCTCTGGTGCTCATGCTCTGTGGGAGGAGCCGAGAATATCTGTAACTAGAGTTGTGATTTCACATTAAGTCGTCATTAAGGAGATGGTCCCATTTTGACAAGGCATTGGAAAGACTGTCTCGATTAAGTCTACAATTCAGACTATGTCTGTTCTCATGGTGGCTTTGATGATTTTTCACTTTTAAAATTGTTCACTTAACCCTTGTCCCCGTTGAGGTTTTTGTCCGTAGATAGGTAAAATAAGAGAACACAGCGGTGTTTCCGTGCTTTGTTCCTTTAGAATCACTGCCAGATTCCCGGGGGGGAAGTGGTGGTCATGGACCGTGGGCTTGTGTCTTCACCTGCAGGACCCACCTGATGCCAGGCACACCTGCGGTAAGGTAGAGGGCCCTCTGAGCCGCTGTGGTGTGGGTCAAACCCCCAAGAAGGGACTGATAGATGAGAAGGGAACTGGAAGACCTTGCTTCTGGTCCTGCCAGTGTCACCCGCTAACTCTGGGACTTCACTTAGGAGCCCTGAGCCTATGTCTCTTGACCCCTCAAATGGGGAAGATGCTCCCGTGCTGCCCCTCCTGCTGTAGGGTAGGTGGCTTCAGGTCAGCTCATGAACGTAGAAGTGCTTTGAAAAATATGTACTATAAAGAATTTTACTCATTGAATCTATCTCTCTCTTAAATCCACGGGCCTCCTCCCAGTCCCCTCCCTGGGTGAGGTGGGAACAGCTGAGGGGCTGTTTGGAAACTATCTGAAGTGTCCCGTTTTCTGGATTTCCCAGGAAGTGACCAAGAGAAACGAGCTATGTATGCACAGTAATACTGTACTCGGTGCCCCCCCAAGAGGAGGCCGTGGAGGTTCTTTGTCAGCTATAAAGTATGATGCGGCTGTAAATCATGATTGAGGTTATGTCTGACAGTGATTTCTTGGCACAAATAGAGGGGCATGGCATTTCTGTAACATGTGGTTAAACACTGGCTTTAGAGTCGGATAATCAATACTTGACTCTTTGCTCTACTTTTTACCAACTGTGAGATCTGGTGAAATGACCTACCTCTTAGAGCCTCACTTTCCTTGTCTGTGAAATGATGTTAATAATATTCACCGTGTGGAGTTGCGTGAGGATTCAGTGAGCTGAAGAGTGTAGAGAGCTTGGTTATCGTTATGGCGATAGTTTGAATAAGAGTATATAAAATGCAAGAAAAATCTAATCAAGTCAGTTCTTTTAAGCTAATTTTTTTCCCCTGTGACCAGGCCTATAGATTGGGTTTAATCTGCATGACTCTCTTACTCAGGAGTTAATAAACGAAGTATTCTCTACTGCTCTTTGCTTTTAGAGGATCTAATGTTCAAAAATGCTATCAGAGGTGCGCGAAGGTACAATGAAGATGAAAATATTTAGAAGCTGGTAAATCATAGGTCCTTGTTGAGGAAGGATTTGATTTGCCTTTGTCTTTGTTTCTGCCAAAGAAAGACTAAGGACCCACGATGCCTAGACAGGTTTTGATGTCTGTTAGATGGATTTCTCCTAAGAAGTTTAGATAATCTCTGATATTTATTATAGTGGCAGTCATATCCCCGGCACTTAGCAATGGCCAGAAAGAGATTAGATAGAAGACCCTTAAGAGATTAGTGTAATATAACCCAGACTTCGATGCATCTGTTCTCTGTCGGCCTTTGAAGTCAGGCCCCACATGCCATTGTTCATAGTAAATCCAAAGGGCAATTTTAGGATCCTATGCTATGAATGTTTTTTTCTGTTCAGTTGTTTTTAATACTGTTGTCTTGGTGCCTGGATGTTCCTTGCCAAAAAATGTTTAAAAACTCTATTTTCTTTTATAAATTCAGTATCATACTATGAAGGTTCTTGAATTATTTACCAAACTATGACCAATGTGGAGATGGACCTCTATCCTAATCACTTTTTTAAAGGAAAAAAGTGATTAATTTCATCTCCTAATCCTTAGACTCGATTCACATTTGTCCAGAACATTCCATTTCTCTTCAACCCATTTGGTTTCTCTTTAATCCACAATAATTGGGGGGAAAGGATGCTTGGTGATTGGTTGAAAGTGTTGGGATAAAAAACCTAGACAAAGATTCAGGCATGGCTACTCTACCTACCTGTGTTACTGTTGGTATAAGGAAGTGGAGACGGGTGGTGTTGGGGGGCGGGCACTGTACTGAATAGGTTCAGGTTTGGGAGGGCATCATAATTTACACCCTGGCCCATTAAATTCACACCATTATGAGCCATGGTCAATCGGAGATTGCCTCTAATTTCCTCCCCTTGAATGTTGGCTCAGCGGGCAAAACGTACCAGGTAGATGGTGGTGTTTGCTTGAGGAGACATACCTTCTCGGAATAGGCATTCATCTAAATTATTCATGACTGGGATTAGAATTAGCTCTCATTAAATATTTGACCAGCATCTGCTGACAAAAAATAAACAACAGAGTTTCTTCCTGTACATAAACATATCTACATCTTAGAAGAGTAGTTGAATTGCTTGCAACGTTGAAAGGGGTATAGTTAGGTAATGGGATAACCAGGCTCTCAGCATGGTTGGTTACCACTGTTTTACAGAATAAAATTATATTGAGTTAATGAGTTAATTCCATATCTTGACCAACACACTAAGAAAGCACCCCGAGATCTAGTCCAAAAACAAAGGGACAGTGGAGGGTATTTGTAGATAGTTCTTACAATTAAAAAAAAAGATTTTCCTGTGCGTAATTAGTGATGATCAGGCTACCAGAATTCCAGACACGTTTAGCTGGATTTGTCTTTGGTTTGACTAGACCCATAGGTGAAAGAGTTGTCCATACAGTTGGAGGTCTCTTTTCTTGAACTTGGAAGTAATGTCGGGAGTGGGGTTGAAAGCTGAGGGAGAGATCTGTGGTCCTTTAGTAACTTCACATGGTTTGGTTTTGGTAGAACAAGAAATTAAGCCCCACTTCAGCTTTACGTGGAAGAATGCTAAATTTCCTTTTTCTAATAGAGAACCGTGTTAAACATTTATATATACTTTTAAGCGCTGAACTTTCCTGTTGCAGAGTTAAGATGCTGTCGGGGGTGGCTGACAGGTGGATGCGGGTGCTGTAGGTACGGTGGTACCTGAATGAAGCGCATAGGCTGGTAGCCACACCTGACATTAACAAGTGAGCGGTAACCTCTCCGCCGCTGGCTCGAAGCGACTGTTTCCATAGAAATGGCTGTTGGGATCAGTGGAAACGAGGTAAGTGAAAGTTTTCCCTGATCCTTGTTTCCATCAAGCTGACGCCTGTTCCCCTGGCAACAGCAGTGGACAGCAACCAGGCACTAGCAACAGATTCAGGAGAGCTCTCTCACTTGTCAGCTGTGGCTATCATCTATTCCGAACCGAATCCTTTTTTATAACACTTGGCAAAAACCTCTGAGCACCCGGGAGGCGTCTCTGGCCACGTGTGCCCTCCTGAGCACCCACTTTGCCGATGGAGAGCTCTGTATTGAGCGAATTCATCATAGTGCTCTCATGCAGAGCTCAGCTCTTCATTAAGCCTCTGGTACCTTAATGGTTGAAATTAAAGCCATAATTTTCCTGTGTTCCCTATTCCGCTGGCGGCATTAACAATCACTGTTACTTCTGCAGTGAAGGGTTGTTTATGAATTTAATAATTTGACTTCTGTGATTGCCCTGAGGCGCTACTGTCAACCTTATGCCAGTCTTTTTTTTCCTTCTGTGTAATACCTCTTACAGGCTGGTAAAATTGCTTACAGAAATCAAATATTGGTATAGCAGGACAGCTCAGTATAGCAAGACCTTTATGTCTGGGATATAGGGAGCTCTTCTTTATTAAAGTTCAGCAGTTGTTCCTTTCCTGGAACATTTTAATATTTAAGCAGATTATGCACCCAAGGCGGAAGTATCCTTCTCCCGTATGAGACAGTGTTTGCAGGTCCCACAAAGCAAAGGAGAGCTGTCATTATTGCCCTCGTGTGTAAGGTAAGAGTGTGTGCGGAGAGGCACAGAATGAGGTGTTGGGTGCTGTCTGGTGTTAAACCCTTAAAGATACTATTTTAAAAATATTTTCTCTGAAACAAAATGAAACTCTGAGACTCAGAGCTGTTATCTCTGAGAATCGAATGAAAATATGGCTCCACAGCGTTACGAGAATTTAAATTGGCTGTGTAAGAGAGGACTGAAAAAATGGTGAATTTCCTGTCTTGGAGGGCTTTCTGAATGCCTTTGTTCCCAAGAATCTGGATGAGGGCAACTATAATAATTGGAGGGCTTTCTGAATGCCTTTGTTCCCAAGAATCTGGATGAGGGCAACTATAATAATTGGCTTGGAGGCGATATTTAGGACTAACCCTGTACCACTGGATCGGGTTCAGTGCAACAGACTAATAAACAGAAAATCTTGCTCGATATTTTTTTCTCTCTCTTGGACTTCTTAAGAAAAAAGGACTTATTCATTCAATGAATATTTTTTGTGTGCCTACACAGTGGTTTCAGTGGTGAGACAAAGCAGAGTCTTGTCTTCATGAAGCTTGTATCTCATGAGGGAGACAAAAATTATAAACTTTTATAAGTTCTTTGAAGGAAAGGTGCATGGTGCTGTGAGAGTGTTTAACAGGGAGAACAAATGTCTAGGGGAAGCGTCCTGGAGGAAGAGAAGGACGAACGAATAGCCATCATATCCAGGCAAGATGGGAGAAGACGCCCAGGGAGGGTATTACAGTCAAGGAGAAACCCATGCGAAGGCCCGACAGTGGGAAGGAACAGAGGGCATTGGAGAAACTGAAGAAAGCAGGGTGGCAGGCACTCAGGGGGCTGGGAAAGGAGGGCGAAGAAAAGAAGACAGACTGGTCAGCAGAGCCCAGATCACAAAGGTCCTTCAAGATCACATCACAGATTCTGGTCATTAGCTGAAGGGTAAAGGAACCCACTGATAAATTTCAAGCCCAAAGTGATGTGATTTATATTTGTGTTTTATAAAAATTACTCTGCTTTCTGATGTCTTCAACTTACCTTAAAATACTTCAAAAAATATAAGATAACTGGATGGATAGAGGGATGGTTAGATAGGAGCTAAAGAAAATGTAGCAAATGTTAATTATGGAAACTAGGTGGTAGGCATATGGCTGTTCACTGTGTAAGTCTTCCGACTTTTATGAACATTTGAACTTTTTTCTTAACGTTGGAAAACTTCAGCATATAAAAATCACTCTGGCTGCAGTAGTATGAATGGATTGGATGGATGCAAACTGGATGTGGGGAGACCAATTTAAGGCTATTGTAATCCTCTTCCAGCCACAATATAGTAACAGTGCCAGAATGGACCTTTTACTATAAACAACTATAAAACTGGCGAAAATATATGAAGCAGTGTTTTTTGTTTTTGTTTTTCAGAAGATGGAAATAGGCAACACAGGACTGGGTTCCTTAGGAGAAGGGAAACACATCCAGTAAGTGCCACAATTGTCCTGGCTGTCTGCCTGGAGATGCTTTTAGAATTGTGGCACAGGAGGCAGAGCCCAGAGGAGGACAGTGGTCTATTTGCTCGAGAGGCAAAGAGCAGAGTTTGAGAGGCCGAGACAGCTGGGATTTTCAGGGCAGGGTACTGGAGAGAGAGAGGTATGCAGAGAAGGGGCTCCGGAAAGCTGAATAGGGAGTCTCTGAAATCTTTGACTATATACTAAGCTGCTATGTGCCAGTTGAATTTATTGGTAGAGAACAGCTACTACAAAGCTGTGAGCTGCTGGAAATCTCAGTGTTGGGAGACAGAGGGATTCTGACCAGCTGGAATAGATTGACGTTGATGATACATTGGACATTCAAGTGAGACCTCGGAAAGGCCAGGCATTACGGGTAGGGTTACCTTAGCCCTGGAGTAAGAGCCACTCTAGACCTACCCCAGTCTAGACCTGCAAATCTTATAAACAAGCTTCAAAAGGATCAGGACAAGTGGCTAACTTAACACCTGCCAAAACAAGTCAACACCCATTAAAGGAAGACACCAAACCCCCAGATGTTCCCCAAATGTTTCCCCACATCATTAAGTTACAGGACATGAAAAGAAGCAGGAAAACGTGACCCATAATCAAGATGGAGTGGGGGTGTCAATAGAAACAAATTGAGAGAGGACAGATAAGGCAGGAAAGGAACAAAGAACATACGGGATGAACAAAAAACCAACAGCAGGATGGTGGACCTAAACCCAACTGTATCAGTACTTGGATTGAATGAAATGGGCACAGTGTTTTAATGAAAAGACAGAAATTGTCAGAGTGAATAAAAATGCAAGATACTGTAAAGACACAGATTAAAAATAAAGGGATAAATATATTAATACAAAATATATAAAATAGACTTCTATACAAGGAATATTTGCAGAGAGAGATATTTCAGAGAGAGAGACATTTCATATTCCTGGAAGGGTCAATTCATCGAGAAGACAATGATTCTGCATGAGTTTGTACCTAATAAACTTTGAAATACATGAAGAGAAAGCTGTCAGAATTAAATGGAGAAATCAATAAATCCACAAACAGATGAAAATTTTATAGTTCTTTCAATAACTGAAGAGCAAGGGGATGAAAAAAACTAAATATAGGTAACATCTGAACACTACCAACCAGAATGTCCTAACTGGTACTTACAGAACACTGTATCCGATAACTGCAGAACACTCATTCTGTTCAGGAGCACCAAGATAGACCACGTGTGGACTGTATTAAAAAAAAAAAAGTCTCACTAAGTATCAAAAGATTTAAATCTTGCAGAGTACATTTTTTCTAATAGCAATTGATTTGAAATAGAAACCGGTAACAATACGCTGTCTAGAAAGTCCTTCAGATACTGAAAATTAAATGATACATCTCTAAATAACTTATAATTCAAAAAAAACATTACAATAAAAGTGAGAAGTTTTTTAAACAGAAAGATATTAAAAATACATCTCAATTTGCATTATCCATCTAAAGCAGTGCTTAGAAATGTATAGCTTTAAATGCTTATATTAGTAAAGAAGAAAGGTTTACATTCAGTGGTCTGTATTCCCATCTAAGAATCTAGAAAAGCAAAGCAAATTAAATCCAAGGAGAGTAGAAAAAAGAAATAAGCGCATAAGTCAGTAGAAGAGAAAATGCAAGAAATAGGTAAAGTTAACAAAGGCAAGAGTGGACTCTTTGAAAAGCTTAATAAAGTTAATAAATCTTTAGCAAGACTAATCAAAAAAGAAAAATCGATCGGTATTAGAAACGATGGAGGGTATGTCAGCACAATATTACAGACATTAAAATGATAACGAGACTAGGGCAATAAATTCAGTGACTTAGGAGAAATGGACAAATGCCTTGAAGAGCACAGCTTATTAGAACTGACTCAGAAGAAAGAAAAGACTGAAGAGGCCTATATTCACTTTTCAAATGGAATTCAGAATCATAAACCTTCTCTCGCAGAAAACTGGGGGCCTCAGTGATGTCAAAAGTGAATTCTGTCAAACAATTTAGAAGGAAAGAATATCATTTCTAGAAAAAAATCTCTTTTAGATAATAGAGGAGGAAGGGGACATTCCCTAACATATTTTTATGAGGCCAGAATTACCTCAGTACCAAATGCAACAGACAAAAGAACAGTAGTTTTCATTAATCTAGATGTAAAAATTCTCAAATACTAACAAATTAAATCTAGCAATTATTAAAAGAATAATACCTCCTGACCAAGTGGGGTTTATCTAGGAAACACAAGGTTAGTTCACCTTTGGAAAATCAAACAATGTAATTTACAATATTAACAGAAGGAAGGAGAAAAATCATATGATCATCTCAGAAAATGCCACCAACAGTATTCTGTAATATTCATGATAAAAAGCTCTTAGCAAACTAGGAATATGTGGAAACTTCCTCAACCTGAAAAAGGTTATCTACAAAAAAACCACAAAAACTGTAACTGACAACATACTTAATGGTGAAAGCCTGGATGCTTTTTTTTTTTTTTTTCTTTGCGGTACGTGGGCCTCTCACTGTTGTGGCCTCTCCCGGTGCAGAGCACAGGCTCCAGACGTGCAGGCTCACAGGCCCAGCCGCTCCTTGGCATGTGGGATCTTCCCGGACCGGGACACGAACCCGTGTCCCCTACATTAGCAGGCGGACTCTCAACCACTGCGCCACCAGGGAAGCCCACTGGATGCTTTTTTTCCCTGAGATTAAGAACAAAGTAATCATTCCTCTCTCACCCCTTTTGTTCAACATTATACTGGAAGTACTGGCCAGTACATTAAGGCAAGTAAAGCATATAAAAGGCAGAAAGATTAGAAAGAAAGCAAAAGCTATTTCTGTTGACAGAAAACATGATTGTCTACTTAGAAGGTCCTAACAAATTGCCGGAAAACCTCCTAGAATTAATAAGTGAATATAGCAAGGTCTCAGGATACAAAAATCAATTTTATTCCTATACACAAGCTGCAAGCATGTGGAAAATGAAATTTGAGAAAATATGATTTACAATAGCATTAACAAGTTAAAACCCTTAGGAATAAAGATAAGAAAAGATACGGAAGACCTCTGCACTGAAAACTACTGGCTAGTAAAATTAAAGACGATCTAGGTAAGTGATGATGGCCCGTGATCATTTGGTCTGGACTGGAAGATTCAGTATTTTTAAGATGTTGAATTTATCTGCATTCCTCAAATTTATCTATTAAGTGCTGTCCCATTCATAAATGCTAATGGCTTTTTTAAAAACAACTGACAAGATGATTTCAATATTTATATAAATTGCAAAGGACCTATAATAACGAAAACAATCTTGACAAAGAACAAAGTTGGACGACTTACACTACCTGATTTCAAGACTTCCATAAGGCTACAATAAATACAGTGTCATTTTGTCATAAAGATAGATACACAGAACAATTGAACGGAATAGAAAATCCAGAAATATGTGTATATGGTCAGTTGCTTTTTGACAAAGCTGCTAAATAATTCAATGGAGAAAGGATAATTTTTTTTCAGTGAAATACTGGAAAAACTAGATATGTCTTTAAAAGAGAAGAAAAATGAACCTTGACCTTTAGGTCACACTAGACACAAACACTAATTTGGAATGGATCCTAGATCTAAGTAAAAAGCTAAAATATAAATGTTTTCTAAAAACACTTCTGCCCTTCATAAATAAGAAGTTGAAAAGAAAACCACACAATGGGAGAAAATATTCACAATACGTGTATCTGACAAAGGGTTTGTATGGAGGATATACAAGAACTCTTAAATAATAAGATAAACAGTAAACAATACAATAAACAAAAAATAATTAAAATTGGCAAAAGCCTTGAACAGATACTTTGCAAAAGAATATATACAAATAGCCAATGTGCATGTAAAGATGTTTAATATTATTAATCATCTGGGACATGCAAGCTAAAATTGCAGTGAAATTCTACTACATATGTAGAATAGTAGAATAGCTAAAATCAAAAAGACAGTATCAAGTGTTGCCAAGAGTATAGAGCAACTGATAATGCTCACATGTTGCTCACAGAAACATAAAATGGTATAAGCACTTTGGAAAAGCTTGTCAAGTTCTCATAAATGACTTGTATGTCAGCATTCATAGAGCATTGTTCATAGTAGCTTCAAATTGGAAAAACCCAAAGGTCTATCAGCGGGTAAAATAGATAATCAAATTGTGGTATCCAAGTCAAACTTTGGAATACCATTCAGCAGTCAAAATAGAATGAAGTACTAGGGCATTATCAATGATGCTGAGGGAAAGAAGCCAGGTACAAAACAGAACATAGGGTGAAGTTCTGGAAGAGGCAAAATTAGTCTATACTGTAGAAATCAGGTCATTGATTTTCTGGGGTGGGAAGAGGAAGAGTTTACTGGGAAAGGCAATGAGAGACCTTTCTGGGAGGTGTTATAAATGTTCTTTATCTTGATTGGGGTGTTTTTTACATGGTGTCAACCTTAGCCAAACCATCAACTTAAATCGTGTGCATTTTATTGTTCGTGACTTGTGTCATGATAAAGTTGATTTTAAAATACCATTAAAATAGATTTAAGGGGCTTCCCTGGTGGCGCAGTGGTTGAGAGTCTGCCTGCCGATGCAGGGGACACGGGTTCGTGCCCCGGTCCGGGAGGATCCCACGTGCCGCGGAGCGGCTAGGCTCGTGAGCCGTGGCCGCTGAGACTGCGCGTCCGGAGCCTGTGCTCCGCAACGGGAGAGGCCACAACAGTGAGAGGCCTGCGTACCGCAAAAAAAAAAAAAAAAAGAGTTTTCTGCTTCTGGTTGAGATGGAGTAACAAATACCAGATTTACCCTACCCTCCCTCCTGAAACAACAACAAAACCCCAAACAGACAATATATGTAAAACAACGGTTTTCAAGACACTGGACGTCAGGTAGTAAAGGACAGTGATCCCTGAGAACCAGGAAATAAACTAAATAAGCTCCACAATTGTTCCAGTTTACTGGCTTAAGAGAATTCCTGGGCCACGGCACAAGGAGGGGGAACGCAGGCAGAGCCCTGTGGTCCCCCTGGGTTTAGAAGATGAAGCTAAGAGTCTGCAAAAACTAAGGTGGCTAAAGTATGCAGGACAGAGTACTGGAGAGGAGAGAATTTCATAGAAAGAGAACTCCAGAAGTTCCCCCTTAAGCATTCAGCAGAGTACTTTTCAGCACATGTGTGTGAGGAAGCTGGGGAAAGAATATTTGAATGGATTAGAAAGGATGGTGTTCAGTGCTCACAGAGGGCCAGGAATATTGCCTGTTCCCACCAGCCAGACTGGAAAAACTCATAATTCACAGGACATTGGGTAGAGTACTCAGAAAGGATTTGCCTCAGCACTGGAATTACTAGTCCTAGACTAAGTAGTGTTCCAGATTGACCTAACAGATTATTAAGGCAAGACCTGAAATGATCAATAAGTTTAGTCCAAGTTACTTAACTGCATCCCAGAACAAAGCACTGGCATATTTGTAGGAATACAAAAATATCTACCATCCAACAAGATAAAACTTAAAATGTCTGGGATTGAGAAGTCAGTAGGCATGCAAAGAAGCAGATGAACGTGACCCACAATTAGAAGATGTAATCAATCATTTGAAACCAACGCAGAACTCACTCAGATGTTAGAAGAAAAGGACACGAAAGTGTCATTATAACTATAGTCCATGTATTCAAAATGTTAAGCAGAGACATGGAAGATGAAAAAAAAAAAAAAGCCTAAAAACATCAAGATCCTAGGAATAAATCTAATGAAAGATGTACAAGATCGTGTCTATGCAACACTTTGCTGAAGGGAATTAAAGAAGACCTCAAAAAATGGAAGGATTGGAACACTCAATTTATTAGGATGTCAGAAGACAGGTAGTATTAAGAAAAGGAGGTTGTCATGAGAAGAAAGGAAGAGAATATGGGGCAGATACGAGTTTGGTTTGATCGTAGGAAGCTGGGAGTGTTCCTGCCTGATTCCTAGCTCCTCTGAGGCAGGGGGCAGGGTTAACTGCTGGCGGCCAGGGGGTGGGTGGCAGAGTCCTGTCTGGAGAGTCAGGGAGGTTCAAGATGGTGGTTGCAGGGAATTGGGGAGTGAGTGGACCAGAGAACTGACGTAGATGATAGGTAGCATGGAGGTCCTTTTTGAAGCTGGCGATGACGAATCCATATTGATGTCAGTCTATCGCATCGTATGACTTTTCTGTAGCCATGTTTGACTGCTCTTACCCAGGTATGGAGAAAGGGAGTATCTGAGGTCATCTGGGCTGAGGGGTTTGCTCTCTGTATAGTAAAAGGATGCAAGAGAGTTTAGGGTAGCAGCAAGAACATCACTAAATGGTTTACTGATGGATCATGAAATCTAAGGTAGATTAGGAGGGAAGGGGAAGCCTACCAGACTGAGAGAAAATGGGGGCGGTCAGTGGACTGGATGTTCCGAAGAGGTTAGTATTGTTTATAGTGGGAGGAGTGAGACAAGTCAACTGATCTGAGAGGAGGTTGTGGTCAGAGAGTAGAAAGCTTGAATTCATGATTAGGAGGGGTAGAATTTGGGGATCAATAGTCGTGGAGATTAATATGTCAAGGGATTGGAAAGCCAGGTGTTGGCAGGGTCAACCAAGGGCTACTGGAGTCCCCCAGGAAGATGGTAGGACTTGGCGTGAGGAGGAAGGCTGGGAGCTGGGAGCCTAAGACTTCAGTCTAGGGGGCAAGTAGGAGACAACAGGGAGGAAGGGGAGAAGGTCACATAGCCTACTGGCACTGTCCTGAAAGGAGTAGGGTTTTTTGTTTATTTGATTTTTACAGCAGGATGAGGGAGTGTTGGTCTAGATGTGAAGAGGAACAGAAAAGCAAGGAGGCTGTCAACGCCACCTTGAGACCCCGAGGTAGGTGGGGTCTGGAAGGGCTACAAGGGAAGCAAAGCAGTAAGCTTGAGGATGACCCAGGTTTCCATCAGAGCAAGGAGAAGGGCCGGGGGGGGGGGGGGTCCCTTTGAAAAGGTTGAGGATACAGGAGAATGTACCCTCTGGAGCAGCAATTCCAGAGTGAAGAGTGAGAGGGGGCTGAGTCAGTGATGGGGAAGTTCAGAGGACCTCAGGATGACGACGCACTGGGCAATGGGGACTGGGCCTTGGACGTGTGCCTTGCGCTTTGCTTGGTGACTGCCGGCATCAGTGAAGAGAGCCGAGGCTTAGTGGTGGTGAGGTCTAACGATGGGGCAGGGTCCTCAGCTAACGGAGACCCTGGCTCACTTGGTCTGGGGCGATGTTGTCCAGCCCCTGTGGTCTGGGCTCCCCTGGCCTGAGGTGTGTGCCAGAAGCTTCAGTCTCTGCAGAGACAGCCTGGGGCTGCTGGTAACTCCAGCGGGTGTATCCACAGCCGAGGGTTGTGGCAGTGCTGCGGCTGGGATCCCTGAGCGCTGCCCCGCCTGCGGTGGCTCCTTTGGCCCAGGGGATTCCTAGTTGCTGTGGTTATTGGTCTCCACATGTCGTAGTGGGAAGAGCTCAAGTTCAGAGGTCAGAGTCCTGGCGACGTGACTTTCATCTGTATACTTCGCTTCTCCAAGTCAGGGTCTTCTCGCCGCTAAAGTTGACGGCCCCATTGCCATGTAGTTTTTCTTTTCTTTTTTTTTGAAAATAAGTTTATTTATTTATTTATTTTTGGCTGTGTTGGGTCTGTGGGCTCTAGAGCGCAGGCTCAGTAGCTGCGGTGCACGGGCTTAGTTGCTCCGCGGCATGTTGGATCTTCCCGGACCAGGGCTCGAACCCGTGTCCCCTGCATTGGCAGGCGGATTCTTAACCACTGCGCCACCAGGGAAGTCCCCATGTGGTTTCTCTTACAATGCTGTCCTGAGAACCAAGGAGAGAAATGGATGGGAAGGGACCTTGTAGACTGTGAAGACCTTTGCAAATGTGAGGTGTGGTCAGCATTGGCTGTTCCTGTGAACAAGGAACAAGGCTGTTCCTGTGAATTTGAAAAGCCTTCTTGTTTGCAGTCTGAATATTCACGTGCCAGCTGTTGTCTCCAGGGCCCCGCCCTGGAGGGCCTGGAGTGACACTTGACGACCTAACCTAATTTCTCTAAGTCTGATTGTCATAAGAGTTTGTTTTGGATTCAGGGATAAAATATTAATCCACTCAGAACTAGATCATTCCCTTGAAATTCTACTTAAAATAAATCTTGGTTTACGTTTTCTGCCAGCACCTTCAGAGCCTCCAAGCGTTTGGGGCTTTTCGGCTTCTGAGTCTGGGAGGCTTTCACTGAATCTGAAGGATTCTAATCCAGTGGGCGATGACACGCCGCCTGCCCAGAGGTGTGCTGTTCCCAGAGGCCTACCTGTCCTTGAATCATATGCCGGTACTTACAGATAGGCTTACGGAGACGTACGGAGGAACTCCAGGGCACTCCCTGTGTGCACGCCAGCACCTGCACCCTCTCCCCTCCGGCTCTCAGTCAAGTGTACTTGAGCATAATCTGTACCAGCCGTGTGCCCTGGGAGAGCAGCGGAGGGCTGGCAGGTCAGAGAGGGCTCTCCTGAGGAAGCCGGACTCAGGTGGGGCGTTGAAGGAAGGGCGTTTGTAAGGATGTCAAGAAAGGAGGATGCATCCCAGACCCCAGAAGCGGCGAGGGGAGCAGGGCCTGGTGTGGCACGCACGTCAGGAGCCAGTGAGTTGGCCGGTGGGGCCGTCGTGGTGCTGTGTGCTGTCTGGGGGTCGTGAGGCAGAGGGAAGTGCCTGGTGACGGAGGCGGGGTTTTGTCTTTAGTTCATGGGAGCTGTGGAGGCGTTTGAGCGGCAAGGTGATGGAGGCGGGCCGGGCCTGGAAGGTAAAGCTGTGCCTCTCTGGGCCGAGCAGAGTGAGGAGAGCTCTGGGGCTGGGGCTGTGGCAGAGGGAGCGGGGTGTGAGGGGGTGGGAGTTCCGGCTGGGGTGGGAATGAAGGAGACCTCGTGGAAGATGGTCGAGGGTCAGCGTCTCTCAGATGAGGAGAGAGCTGCGGATTTGTCAGCTCTGGGGTATGGATCACGTGAGGGAATTTTTCTTTATTACTTATTGTTGTTAATGTGTCAGTTATATATAGATCTATGCCCGGCGCTGAGCTAGGTGCCTGTATAAAGTTTATTTCATTCAGTCTTCTCAGCGACTTCAGTTGCTGTGTCTTTCGCCTCCGTTTTACAGATGAGGGAAGCAATGTTCAGAGAGGGTTTGTTTTTCTCAAAGTCACACAGCTAGTAAGGAAGGAATTCCGGGTAAGCGAGGGATGAAATCTGGATCTGCTCGACTCCAGAGCCCAGGCTGCTTTCTCATCAGTTGGAAGCTCTTTCTGTGTGTGATGAGGGGGCGCCCCTGGGGGATCCC